>NC_140593.1:265853899-266292721 GCF_964204655.1 Triturus cristatus
AAGGTGCGGCTTTCGAAGGTGGTTGCTGTTTTGGATGTGCGAGTATTAATAGGTTGATCCAACATCTATTGTAATTGTTGAGGTATTCAAGGCACTACGATATGATTAGCGCAGTATATCTAATGATAGTTTGACTAGTTATGGTGTATTAAACGGTTCGAAATCCCCGATTATGTTTAGCACGACAAAAAGGGCCGAGAAACCGAACCGCCTCCATCTTGGATTGCGGCTCTCTCTCACTTGGGAGTCACGTGGTCTTTTCCGCACACCCTCTGCTTCCCCCTTTCCTTGCATTTAATTAGGAGACAGGCTGAGTTGCTGAGAAGCAAGGTCACATCTGCTAAAAGGGAGTATCAGGCAAATTCCTCTAGACCTGGGACGAGAAGGGAGTCACCCTTTCGACCTTCTCTGTAAAGATAGTAACCCTTTGTATGTGTAACCGAAACTAGAAATAGGCATGAGCTCATTAGGGGCGCCAGGACTAACTGGTACTTTTCCACATATAAGGTTTTGTATGCTGTACTGATAATGTATAAAAGTGTGTTACTGTCAAGGAGCCAGCAGTCTTCCTCGGCGCACCTGATGGGTGAGGATCGACGAGGCTCCTCTATATAGAGTTCTGTGGTGGCTAATAAACGTTTGAACCTTCCACGTTGCCAACTGCTCCTTTTTGCTTAATATTGCAGGCCAGTGGTAAGTGTGGCCCTTGGAATAATTATTTGGACACAACAGTTGGCGACCACGAAGGGACCCCGTGAAAGGGTCTCCCCCCTCGTATTCGGGTGGTGGGATTGGGGGCGTCCTGACCGGTTGGCGGGAGAGGAGCCTGAGGATTTCTCCCACCCTGCGCGACTTTTCGGTACGTCCCCTGCTGCTAGTTACCCTTCACCGGGGTCCTACGGGCTTAACCCAGAAACTGGACTGATTTGGTCGGGAGGAGTTGGCAGCGGAGAATGAACATTCGTATCTAGGTGCACCCGGTGAGTATTGATTTGATTTGACGCACGCGTTATAAACGGTGCATTATTGGTTAAGGCACGCGTTGAAGACGGTGTGCTATTTGATTGATTTGAGAGCATTCGTTGAGAGCGATGCATTTTTGATTTTGAACACGGATTGTATTTGTTTGAAGCTCGCGCTGGACAGCGGTGCATTGATTTGAAGGCACGCACCGGAGGGTGGTGTCTTGCTTGATCGGGTTAGCATTACCGTGGTTTGACTCGAAGTACGTACAGGATGTATTCGATTTGAGTAAAAACGGCGCGCCGAAGGATTATAAACGGATTGCACGTGGAAGGACCCGCGACCTAGACTGGGTAGCCACAGGGCATACTCCTGACGGGGCAAGTCCTCGTTGGGGGCTGGTCTTAGTGGTGAGCCAGGAGGGTGGCCGGAATCCCGCGTGCAGTTTGGTGTTTGGACTGTGAACCAGAGTCGACGGGCTTGGTTCTCTGATACTGATTGTATGTTGTGTATGATTCGTGTTGATTGTTGTTTGTGTATACATGTCTGAAAACTAACCAAAATGTCCTGTTTTAGTAAATTGAATTGTTTTGGCTGCTGCTGTCGAACAAGTGACTCCAGACTAGCTGAGAGCCAACCCGCCCCGCCGGAGGGCAGTCCTAGCCATTTTATGTATGTCAAACATGGGATCTCTCCGTTGTTGTTCTGCACTCTGTGGCATAAGTATACCAAGGGCAATGAGGAGTTACGATGGCCCAAAACGGGTTCGTTTGATGAGAAGAAAATTGCGTTCCTACAGGAACAGCTGTTTTCTAGGCGAAGTAGGCAGGCCATGTTTGATGCTCTAATTGCATGGCAGAAGGAGGCCAAACAACGGCGAATAAGGGAAGAGAAAGTAGCCAGAGCCAAGGCAGGACAGAATGTTACTCAGAAAGCTATGGCCTATGACCGAGAAAGAGTAGAAAAAGGATTGGATTGCATGAATCGCGAATTTAGATTAAAGGTTGATAAGAGCTATGTGACCCGCCCGAATGCAGAAGATGAAATAGAGGATTTATTGGACACCAGGCCACCACCCCCTTATGTACCGCAGAGGATATATCCGGAGGTATCAGGGGCCTCGGCCCCGGCCCCAAATATGTCCCTGGGGGCCTTGGCTTCGGCTCCCCCGGCCACTACTACCCCTCCCTCCCTGCCGAACCTCTCCCGGTTACCGACATCTGTGTCTGAAGTTATGGCCATGCTGCCTAATTTATTGACGGCAGCTGCAGCCGGGACCCCTCAGCTGTTGCCGGGGTCAATGCCTTCCCCTTCTGTTCTGCCCTCCTCCTCCGCCAGTACCACGCCGGTAACAGCTGTGACTACTCCAATACGTCCGGCCAGTCTAACAGAGGGTAGGAAGTTGTTCACTCGTTCGGCCTTGGGAACGGAAGAAAGGGAAACTATTGCTACACAAGCATCCCAGTGGATGCGACATCCCATTTATACTCTTGCGGATATTTGGAGTACCATGAGAGACTATGAACCGGTGATGCAACAGCATGCCCTGGAGCATATGGCCAACCGTCTTATTTCTGTGTGGGAACAGGTACACCAGGAAGGGAAGGCTCCGGCTATATTATATGATATTCTTGATCAGGTCCACAAATCTCAGTTGACACCGGAAGAGGTGTATGGGAAGGTGCAGACTTTGGTCTCTTATAGAACTCGTTTGCAGTCTGCCACTCCCGCCGGATTCTCCCAGTTCCCTATGCGAGAAGTGCACCCTATCTTCCATCCAGAAGTTGCCGCAGTAGTGGATGCCCACGGTGTCGTTACCCGCCCGGGAATAGACGCCCGGTTCCAGGAACAATGGGTCAAAACCCCACCGCATATTACAAGGAACTGACCGAGGCCGCCTCGTCAGCAGTAATGACGTTGGCAGATATTGAATTATTCTTTGCCTTATTAGTACCGGTGGACATTTGGCGCCATGACCAGGACCATGTTACGGAATTTGGTGGGACATGGGATCAACTGAGAAACTGGGATAGAGATCGTAAACCAGGGAACAAGCCCCGACCTGAGATACTGACCTTGCCTGAGAAAATAATAACTTATATGCATTCGCTGATCCCACCCAGGAAAGTAGATTGGGACAAGCTGACGGCCTGTAAGCAAAAGAAGGACGAGAGTGTATCTGATTTTTTCACGAGGTTTGAGGGAGTGTTCATTGACTTCAGCGGACAGGACTTGGCAACGGAGGGGGTGTACGTTTATTTGTTAATAGATTTGTAACCAATTTGCTACCTGAGGTATCGGCCCGGTTACAGGCAGCTGAGAGTACCTGGACGACCACCACGCCCTCCACGATACTAAGCATGGCTCAGTATTATGAGCATCGGGAAAATGAGAGCAAGGATAAGACAGAAAGAAAGTCGAAAGAGTTGAAAACACGAGTGTTACTGCAGCAAGTGGAGAGGGGTAGAGGAAGAGGACGAGGGTTGCAGAATTTCGCTCCAAGAGGGGCGGGACCGACGCAAACAGCTGGGCGAACAGATCTAGGCATAAATCAATGTGCTTTTTGTAAAGAGGAGGGGCATTGGAGAGCACAGTGCCCGTTGCTGTATGAACAGAATACTGCTTCAAGGGGTCATGGACGGGGAAGGATGAGTGGGCATCGAGGTGGATACACGAGACAAGAACAGGCAGCCCGAGGTGAGAACAGTCAGAATTATTTCGACCAAAGCCAAGGTAAACAGTACTACAATGACGGACGTGTAACAGACGAAGACACCGGGCATACTCAAGCATAGGACAGCCAAGGGCAGAGTAAGGGGCATGTGTCAATCCCGATAGATCAAGCTGGACCTTATGTCCATGCACGATTGTTGGATGCATCAGGTAAGTTTTTGGTTGACACAGGGGCTATGAACAGTTCTGTTTCACGTGCCCTGGTCCCGGGGGCCGCTCTGTCTGGCCAGACTAATGTGTCCGTGGGGTTCTCTGGAACTCCGGTGGTGAGCCCCATTTCTAAGCCACTTTCCCTTACTCTGGGACCGGTTACGATAGAATCGCCTTTCCTCCTCACCTCCCAGTGTGGGGAAAATCTCCTGGGTATGGATATATTAAAAAGATTGCATGCCCGCATCTATTGCTCCCCCGATGGAGTTTACCTGACCATTCGGAATACCTCTATCCCCTCCATTCAATGTTTTTCAAAAACGGACTCACTACCTCCTGAGCTTGCAAAACTCCCGAGGGATCTTTGGGCCCTGGGGGACACTGACGTAGGGTTCCTACAAATTCCCCCGGTGTCCATCACCCTGAAACAGAATGCCAAATTGCCGAGGATCCCACAGTACAAAAGAGCCCCCGTGGGAGAACGCGCTTTACTGGCCATTATTTCTGATTTGATTAGAACAGGGGTGGTGGAGGAAACGACTTCCAATATCTGCAACAGTCCAATTCTTCCGATTCTTAAACGAGCCCCCGTACCCCAGTCCCCTGATTATGCTGATACCTACCGATTTGTGATTGATTTGCGAGAGATTAACAAGATTGTGGTACCCCAATATCCGGTGGTACCAGACATTAATTCCATTTTGACCATGATTCCTCCCACCGCAACATTTTTCTCGGTGATTGATTTGAAGAATGCTTTCTTTAGTATTCCCATACATCCAGATAGCAGACATTTGTTCAGTTTCTCATTGGGGGGCCGCAGCGTTAGATTCTGTCGCGCCCCCCAGGGGTATACCGAAAGTCCTAGTATCTACAGCCAAGCCCTAAAAAGAGTATTGGATTCTTTACAATTGCCGCCAGGTAATGTCCTATTGCAGTATGTTGACGACCTCCTTGTGGCCTCTGATACAAAACATGGTTGCCGCGATGCCACGGTTACCCTGCTACGGCATTTGGCCACTCATGGTAACAAGGTGTCGCTCTCTAAATTTCAATATTGTCGACCGGAGGTGACCTATCTCGGTCATCTCCTGTCGAAGGAGGGAAGACGGTTGACTTCTGAGCGCATCGCAACCATAACTAACATGCCTGTTCCTCGCACGCAACGTGATGTCCGCGCTTTGCTTGGTATAACCTCCTACTGTCGCCAATGGATTGCTAACTATTCTCTCTTGACTAAACCTTTCCTGTATCTAACTACGAAGGATGTGCATGAGCCTTTACCTTGGACCGGTGAATGCCAGACTGCCTTTTCCGCTCTGAAAACTGCTCTTTGCTCTGCTCCTGTGCTTGGCACCCCTGACTACCGGAAACCTTTTGTGCTCTACGTGCATGAGGTGGACGGTTGTTCTCTTTCAGTGTTGACACAAGACTTTGGTGGTAAGCAAAGGCCTTGTGCATATTTCTCGGCGGTTTTGGACAATGTCGCCAGAGCACTTCCCAGTTGTCTGAGGGCTGCAGCGGCAGTGGCTGTAGCGATCAGACAATCGGAAGGGCTAGTCCTGAATACGGATCTGACAGTGATGGTACCTCATGCTGTGGACGTATTATTAAACAGGACACAGACGCAGCACTTAACTAGTGCGCGTCTTACAGGGTACGAATTGACCCTGTTTGCACCTCATATAACGATCAAAAGATGTGTTAATTTGAACCCTGCCACGTTGTTACCCCTCCCTTCGGGAGATGGTGGACAAGACATACATGACTGTATCTTTCGAACTGAAGAAGAAACCAAGGGCCGGATAGATCTAACTGACACCCCACTATCTGATGCCCAAGGAGAATTGTATGTTGATGGGTCCTGTTTTAGATTACCGGATGGTACGACAGCTGCAGCTTATGCGATCACTACCCTGCAAACGGTAGTCGAGGCAGCAAAGATACCATACCGGTCGGCCCAGGCGGCCGAATTGGTTGCATTATTCAGGGCCTGCGAGTTGGGGAAAGGCTTGAGGCTAAATGTCTACACCGATAGCCAGTATGCGTTCGGTGTAGCACATAGCTTCGGGAGGTTATGGGCGGAAAGAGGATTCTTGACATCTCATGGCGAAAAGATAAAGAATGGACCATTAGTTGACCGATTACTGGCTGCATTAACATTGCCTAAAACCTTGGCCATAGTCAAATGCAGTGCACACAAGGTTATAGTTGATGATGTAGGGAGGGGAAATTTCTTTGCGGATAGAATCGCCAAAGAAACAGCCCAGTCTGACACCACTTCCATGTTTGTAGTGACAAGAATGATAGAAGCAGGGGTTTTTAACAACACCATAGACAGTGTGAAAGAGCTACAAAAGGAGGTGACCCCGGAAGAACTGACATACTGGCAAGAACAGGTGGGGAGGCTTGATGAGAATGGATGTTGGACTGACTTGTCAGAGAGGTGTAGATGGTTACTGCCAAACGCATTTGTAAATGCGGTAGTAACTATGGCGCACGGACCTTCACATGTAGGGGTTCAGGGCATCTGTGCCACATTGGATCCTGTCTGGTATAATGTTAATATCCATAAGACAGCTAGGAACTTGGTTCAGCATTGCATGATTTGTCTCCAGCATAATCCTGGGGTTAGCATTCCCGTCTTGGCGGGTAATTTTGCGCCACCCACCCTGCCCTTTGAAGTACTCCAAATGGATTACATACAGCTAGAGCGAGTTAACAATCTGAAATACGTGCTGGTGGTGATTTGTACTTTTAGTAAATGGGTGGAGGCGTATCCCACAAAGGAAAATACTGCCCTGGCAACCGCGAAAGCTCTGGTAAAAGAGTTTTTCCCTCGATATGGGTTGCCACGGGTGATTTGGAGTGACAACGGGACACATTTTAATGCTAACTTAGTTAAGTATGTATGCAAGGGTCTGTCCATCCAGCAGAAGTTTCACGCAGCCCGACATCCTCAGTCAGCGGGTCTGGTTGAGAAATATAATGGGATTCTGAAATTGAAACTGGCTAAACTTCAGGACACGACAGGATTAAAATGGCCTGATCTCCTGCCCCTGGCCCTGTTGTCCGTAAGAACTACTCCCCATTCCCGGAGCGGTATCTCCCCTTATGAAGTAATTTTTGGCAGACCTGCCAACGTGTGGGGAGTACCCCGGCCCAAATCCTTCAGGGACATCGACCATCCTATGTTGACTGACTATTTGTATGCTTTGACTAAAGATCTCCATTCCATACATCAACAGATATCTGCCGTACTGCAGCCCCTGCCGGAGGGTCCTGGACACAGCGTGGAACCTGGACAGTGGGTCTTGGTTCGAAACTACCAACGAAAATCGAGTTTGGATCCGCGCTGGTCCCGGCCGTACCAGGTGCTCCTGGCAACGCGAACGGCGGTGAAAGTCGAAGGGAAGCAGCACTGGATCCATATCTCCCATCTTAAGCGAGTTCCCCTCCCATTGCCAAGGGAGCAGCTTGACCAGGAGGAAGGCCTGCCAACTCAGGGCGAACCCAGCACTAGAGAACCACTTTCCCTGGACACCCGCAGAGAGGTTGACGGGCGAGGGGAGAGTGCTGTGAGCCTGGAAGCCCCTTTTTGTGGCCACCCAATTGCTCAAAGCGAGGCATCTGGTCGGGAGCCCAGCTCCTCGTCTGACCCCACTGTGCCCGTTTTGTTTGTGAATCCTGAAACCCCTGGTCGGGATCGATATCACCTGCGGCCCCGGAAATAGGGAATCCCAGGTCTAGCCTTGGCGAGTGAAGTTGGAGGCCTCGGCAAAAGACCTGAGGATTGGTAGAACACTGGACTGAACTCGTTGAGAGCATGGAACTTTCAGTAAAGCTCTGTTCAGAACGAAGATAGAGACATTGGTCGGTTGGTGGGGGCCCAGGTGGAGTTTCCTTTCAACAAGGGTTGCGTCAAGTGCGACCCCAACGCGAGAAGTTTTTATCTTTTACCTTTTTGGTTTCTCTGAACAATAGGAGTCTGCCTGTGAGGCTCTATACGGACACAGGAAAGAAGCACCCTCCGGCAGGTCGGACTGCTTGTAGCCCCTTTTCCCGAGATTATATTGGACTTTTAGTGAGAAAATGTACCCTTTTGCTCGTTTTGTCCCTGAAGAAGGGCGCCCCATAGTACCCCGTACCATTCCCCCGCATTTGCCAATGTTCTCCTCATGGAGCTTGCGTGTTAAAATTGTTTTTATTTCTATATTGATTGTATCATTTGTACTATGCTTAGGTTTGTTTATATATCTAGAGTTCCGCCATCCTGTGCACACCTTGATAGTGTCTACCCCTGCTCCTAAGGAACATCATTTCCAGACTTTTGCCCCTCATAAGGAGAGACACCGACAGACATATGTACATAATGCCTTCATTGAGATGCTACACCAGACTCATAGTTCCACAAATGTTACTGATTGTTGGGTCTGTGGTCTTCTCCCGTCAGTGATGCATAAGCAAGATTTGTTCATATCAATGCCCTTGTCTTATCTAGGTAGTTGCGAAGCCTGGTTCAAAATGTTATCCATGCTATATGAACACTACACTATAGATGAACGTCGATTCTCAGAGAAGGATTATGCCTTGATTCTAGCCTATATAGAGAAACACCAAGGTTTTACTCCTAATGCTGAGGGGACGGATGGTACCCTTGATCCTACCGCCTGTATGAACGTATACACTGATCATGAAAATGATACCTGGTTGAGGGATGAAGTATTGGATTTCATGACTTTTAACTTTACCGAGTATTTCAAGTATTTCCAGGAGCGAAATGTCTCAGATGAGAAAATCATTCCGGTCCCGGTATTGAATACGTCCTCCTCCTTCTGCGTGCAGGGTACTGGACATTTATCCGTAGGTTATAGTAGATGTAATTACACTTACAAACTACAGACTTTCAGTAGTCCCCCAACACTCACCCCTCCCAATGTTTATTTTGTGTGCGGTGAAAACGCATACACTTGGCTACCCAGAGGATGGGCAGGTCGATGTTACTTATCTTTTCTTTACCCACCGGTCTACATAGCTCCTTCTGATTATCACAAATCTCATTCCTTAAATCGGCGGAGCCTAAAAGCTGAAGCCGCCAGTAATGATGCCACTGACCAGACTGACACTCCAGCCCAACACTTCGTTGATATCATAAAAGGGGCGTTGCCCATATGGGGACCCATCCTCAATAGTAAAGAAGTCAGGAGGCTATCTAGAGTGGTGGAAGGGGTGGTTAATACTACTGCAGGAATATTAACTAATATCACAGTGGAGCTCCAGGCGACCCGGCTTGTGACCCTCCAAAATCGTCTTGTTTTAGATGTTATCCTAGCTGATCGCGGAGGAGCTTGTAGAGTCATCGGCAGCTCCTGTTGTGTATATATACCTGACTCCGCCCCTTCTGTCCATTTAGCCATTCAGAAACTGCATCGGCTAGCCTCTGAAATTCACACCGAGACTGGTACTTGGTCTTTGTCCGGGTGGTTTTGGGATTTGGTGACCACCTGGGGATGGAAGTTATTTATGATTCTTTTGGGAATAGTGGGGTTCATTTTCACCTGCTGCCTTTGTCTACAGTGCGGGCCTGCTTGCTGTGCATATTGTGCTACTCAAGTTCGCCGATCCATCCCTAGGCCCAAGCCCGTCCAAACCAGAATAGATACCCAGCGGGCTCAGAAGGAGACGCATGACTTAATGCAGATCGATGAGGGTATTTTCGAAGACTGACCCCGTTATTAGCTATGCTGCGCTAAAAGAGCCGTTCTGAGGTATTCAAGGCACTACGATATGATTAGCGCAGTATATCTAAGGATAGTTTGACTAGTTATGGTGTATTAAACGGTTCGAAATCCCCGATTATGTTTAGCACGACAAAAAGGGCCGAGAAACCGAACCGCCTCCATCTTGGATTGCGGCTCTCTCTCACTTGGGAGTCACGTGGTCTTTTCCGCACACCCTCTGCTTCCCCCTTTCCTTGCATTTAATTAGGAGACAGGCTGAGTTGCTGAGAAGCAAGGTCACATCTGCTAAAAGGGAGTATCAGGCAAATTCCTCTAGACCTGGGACGAGAAGGGAGTCACCCTTTCGACCTTCTCTGTAAAGATAGTAACCCTTTGTATGTGTAACCAAAACTAGAAATAAGCATGAGCTCATTAGGGGCGCCAGGACTAACTGGTACTTTTCCACATATAAGGTTTTGTATGCTGTACTGATAATGTATAAAAGTGTGTTACTGTCAAGGAGCCAGCAGTCTTCCTCGGCGCACCTGATGGGTGAGGATCGACGAGGCTCCTCTATATAGAGTTCTGTGGTGGCTAATAAACGTTTGAACCTTCCACGTTGCCAACTGCTCCTTTTTGCTTAATATTGCGGGCCAGTGGTAAGTGTGGCCCTTGGAATAATTATTTGGACACAACATTGTGGTTTTTCTGTTGTATTCTTGATTTGAGAATAACATGTTTTGATGAATACAGGTGATTATTGTTTTATGTGAAGAGATTAAAGAATTTAGACTCAGCATAGTCTAAGATCCTAGGATAATAAAAGATAGAGACAAGTGTAGGAGAATTTGAATTGTATTAACTGATCGATTACTTAAAATCATTACAGTAAAAAAAAACTGTAGAGCTCCAAAACCCAATGTTATTCTTATTTCATTTATGCTTAAAACTATTAATAAAAATGTTAAAATGGTCGGACTCAAAATTTCTGGGCAGCTTGGTGGTACCCCTTAGTGCCTCTCGGGGGCCGCCCTACACGTTTCAGCATCATTTAGCATGTCCGTTGCAAGAACAAAGTTGCAATCTTGTGACTCCTTCAAGTCAATCCTTATCAGGTGTGTTAAATTCCCCATTCTCGCTAAGTTCATTGTCATTGATTTGGAGAAGCATATGACAATGGCCTCTTTGCAGGTCGTTGCCCTGTTGGCAATGCAAATCGGACAGAGAAGGCACCTGCAGTCAATGTTTAGTTTGGGACAACAGCACAGGAGGTGCAATCAGGATTCATTCCTAAAGTAGCACAGCCTGCAATCTATGTTTTCCCCCTTACGTGGTCATGTTGGATTGAAGTCAGTGCTACATAGCGTTATTAATCTCATAAAAAGGATTTTGCTATGGACTTGGGGTGTCAGTGCCTCACTAAGATAGAGTTGGGCTTTACCTGGCATGTAAGATTTGTTCAATGGCTCAAAGTCGGAGCTAGAGCAGAGGGCTTTGATGTCTTGTGCAAATGATGTTTCTCGAACTTGCTTTTTTACTGCTCTCTTTCAGGCTGTAAGTGGAATTTCCTGAAGTCGCAGACTAGCTGCCTGTATCTTCAGAGTATTGATTCCAAACTGTCCCTACCTCCTCAAAGACGGTTCTCAATTGGTATCTTCTGGAGTCAGCTGGGGCCCTCAGGGTCCTTAGGTATAACTTTATGAGGTCACCCTGGCAAGTCAGGTCTGGCCTCTCCAGACCAAGTTCCAATCTCAGCATTGATTTCCTGGTGGCCCTAGGAGCAAGCAGTACTGATTTATATGCTCTGGCTTGGGCTTGGTTAAAAAAGACATCTAGTGATCCTGGGAAGGCCAGGTTACCATGACTGATGGCTGGAAGCAGTTTTTCTTTTAATGCCATCAGAATTGGTGCCGCGGTGGGGCTCAGTAGATGTTGGCTCAGATTTTTTGGCTTATGTGTGACGTTCCTCGCCTTGAAGTTCAGATGTTTCAAGTGAATATTTGCATTAGCCCGATCTGAGAGTGAAACCCCAAGATAGTTGTAGCACGCCACTGTGCCTATTGTAGATCTCCCATGAGCCATAGTGCTTGCTTTTTGAAGGAATAGCTCCCAAAGACAATTACCTTAGTTTTCCCCAGGTTGACCGTCAGGGATTTCGCCTTGTTGTATCGATCCAACGCATGCAGGGCTCATTGAGGGCCCACTGTAGTGTGGTCCATTATTGTTGTGTCATCAGCATATTGTAATACTGGCAGCCTCACACTTCCCAGTCTGGGAGCCACTAAGTTGGCACCTTGCAAGGCAGCCCCCAGACAAGCAGTGTACAAGTTAAGAAGGATAGGCGCTAACACGCAGCCCTGTATGAGCCCGCTGTTTGTGGTAATTTTGGGGGTCACTGTATGGGAGCTTGATTTGTCCCGCACCCAGGTATCCACATATAGTGTTCTTATTGCATTCAGTAATTTGGATGGTGTTTCAAAGTTGTCTAGTTTCCACCATAGCCTTGTGCGTTCAACTTTATCAAAAGCAGTGCTGTAATCAATGAAACAGCAGAACAGTAGTAGGCTTTTCTTCTTCACCGCCTCAGCTGATAGATGAGCTACTGCTATGATGTTGACCAAAGTCAACGACTGTGACCTGAAGTCTGACTGGTATAAGGAGATGATGCCTTTTTCATGTACACAGGTCTCCAGCTTCTTCAAAAGAAGTCTAGCATAGGCCTTTGCTTCAAGGTCATAGAGGACGATAAGCCTGTAGTTTGATGCCTTTAGGCAGCCGCCTTTTTTGAAGACAGGGACGTGTATTGAGCCCCTCCAAGATTCTGGTGTCTTTGCTATGGAAAAGATATTAATGAAGAGTGGAGTTAGGATTGCTGCCCAGAGGTCCGGCGCTGTTCTGAATACAGTTGCTGGTAGTCCATTCGGCCCTGGGGCTCTGTTGTTCCTCATTTTCTTGAAGGTCGTGCTCACCATCTTGGTGTTGATAAAAACTGATTTCCTACAGAATTCCTCTTCCAAAGTGGTCACGTCTAGTGGAACATTTTCACAGCGGATGCCCCAATCTTGGATATTTGTGCTGTTAATCAGGCTCTGCCCCACTCCCCAACACCTCACTTTAGGGCTGCCTTTATCAGAGGAGGCGGGCAAGTGTAGTTGTGTGACATGCTTTATCCAGTCCTGCTCTGCCACCCCATTTTCTCTTAGGCATACTCGACTACTCAGCTGGTTGATGTGCCTTCACAGCCCGGAGTGATTATTGTCCTTCAGCAGGGAGAACAGTTTGAGCCATTCCTTCTCTATATATTCATATTTATGCTCCCACTGTTTATTTCTTAGGGCTGCCCTTTGTGCTGTGACCCATGGACCTGCAGCTGGTCTGCCCCCTTTCATCCTTGCTGCTAGGGCCTTGCGGAGTGCATGTTTGCCTTCGACTATAACTTTTGGAGGGCATTTGCTTACTGCTATTGACAGTTCCTTAGTATATTGGCGTTGGTGTTTCCCAGGTTTAATTGTAGGTCTTCAGCGATATTCTCCCAATCCTTTACTGAAGTTGCGTGGGGCAGTGAAGAACCTTCCTTCTTCAAGTCCAGCCCGTCTTGCATCTTCACTCCTATGTTTTTGGACCCTTTTATCCTCCGGAGGACTTTATACCTTTCTTCCCCTCTCGACTCACCTGAAAGATGCTGGCCACTGGTACTTCTAGTTGAATCACAGCTCTCGGGGGCCTATAATCACTTTCGGCCGTATCCTCAACTTTGTATTCATTTAGTCTGACTGTGATTGTCTTGCTAACTAAGATATAGTCAATGGTTGAGATGTTCTGAAAGGTTGGTTGCGGGCACCAAGCTTTCAAACATGCTTCCTTTAATACATGAGTTGAACTTAACTTATGATTATTGAAGAGATCGAAGAGGGGTTCTGCCAAGCCCTTGCTCCAGGGAGGGGGATTTACTTTATCTAAGTCCCTCAGATTGAAGTCCCCTACTATGATTGCCTGATGCGATTTGTATTTAGTTAGTAAATCTTCAAGAGATCGTGTCAATGTATCCATATAGTCTTTCCTGGTAGTCTGAGCTGGATTGATGTAGCAATTTATTAGCAGGAGGCAGAGTGGGTGTGGATTTAAGTTCAGACCCCCAATTAATAGGACTTGGATCCCTGGGGTGGTAGATTGTATCCCTGTGACCACAAGACTACAGGCATGTTTTATAAAAACTGACAATCCGCCCGATGGATGACCAAAGATGTTCCTTTTGGTTGCTGCAATGTGATGTTCGTAATACCCTGCCAACCGGGTGACAGACAGAGCCCATGTCTCTTGGAAGCACAATATGTCGTTCTTCTCTAGGAACTCCTTCAATTACTCCCCTTTTGTGATTTTGCTGATCCCTGCAATGTTCCAGGAGATAATGGTCAGTTGCTGCTTGGCCAGGTTTGCTCCCCTAGGCTCAGCTCGGCCACACTGAGTGCCGCAGCTGTTAGGAATAATGGGGCCTCATTCCTGAAATTCCTGTTTGTTCTGAAGCAAGGTTGCTTGAGTGGACGCCCTCCTAATTATTGCGGGACCAAATCTGAATGCCCGTTGGAGCCTTGAAGCCAGTCCAACTGCTGCCATGGGCACCCTGGCTGTTGGTCCCACGCAAGATAGACCACGTGTCCGTAACCCCATTGTCTTCTGCTAGGGTGTTGTATCCAAAATTTCATCTCAAGGGCCACACTTACAGTGGCCCGCAATGTAAGTCAAATAATGAGCAGTTGGCAACGTAGAAGGTTCAAGCGTTTATTGGCCAGACAGAAAACTCTACATAGAGGAGCCTCATCGATCCTCACCCAGGGGGTGCGCCGAGGAAGACTACTGGCTCCTTGTCAAACTCATACTTTTATACATTACAGCGCAACATACAAAGCCTTACAAGTGGAAAAGTACCAGCCCGTCCAGGCGCTCCTAATGAGCTCATCCTATATCTAGTTTCAGTGATACAAAAAAGCTACTATCTTTAAGAATAGAAGGTCGGCTGGGTGACTCCCTTCTCGTCCCAGGTTCAGAAAGAATTTTGCTTGGTACTCCCTTTTAGCAGATGTGACCTTGCTTCTTGGTCGTAAATACAATTCAGCCTGTCTTCTAAACTGGGGCATGCTAATATGGGCTCAAGAAACCACGTGATCGTAGTCCCTTCATGAAGAGAGAGTTGAGGGCCAAGATGGCCACGGTTCTGTTTTCGGCCCTTTCCGTCATACTAACTTAATAGAAGTTAAAAGGGCCTTATTACGGGGCTGAATCACATAAGCTAATTTTAGTTACGCTATGCTAATCATATATTTTAATTTAGATCCTACAGAACGGCCCTTTTAGCATAGTGTAGCTAAAAATAAAAATAAAAACAAATATGACTATTCCTCAAAAATGCCCTCATCTATCTGCATCAGGTCATGAATTTCTTTCTGGGTCATCTGGACATGAGCTTGGGTAGGTGGGGACTTAGGTATGGCAGAACGAAATTGGGTGGCACAATAAGAACAACAGGCAGGGCCGCACTGGATACAAATACAGCAGGTGAAAAGGAAACCCACGATACCCAACAGGACCATAAATAGTTTCCACCCCCAAGTGGTCAGGAGGTCCCAGAACCAAGTTGACAGGGACCAGGTACCGGTCTCCGTATGGATTTCTGATGCCAGTCGGTGGAGTTTCTGAATAGCTAAATGAGCCGAAGGGGCGGAGTCAGGTATATATACACAACAGGAGCTCCCGATCACCCGGCATGCTCCTCCATGATCGGCCAATATGACATCTAAAACAAGACGATTTTGAAAGGTCACAAGCCGGGTCGCCTGAAGCTCAACAGTGATATTAGTCAATATTCCAGCAGTGGTATTGACTACTCCTTCCACCACCCTGGACAGCCTCCTAATCTCCTTACTAGTTAGGATAGGGCCCCATATAGGCAGGACCCCTTTCATAATGTCTACAAAATGTTGGGCCGGGGTATCGGTTTGATCAGTGGCATCATTATCAGTGGATGTGGATAACAAACTTCTTTTATTTAGTGAATGGGATTTGTGGTAATCTGATGGGGCAATGTAAACAGGAGGATAGAGAAAAGACAGATAACACCTGCCCGACCATCCCTTGGGAAGCCAGGTGTAAGCATTTTCCCCGCATACGAAATATATGTTCGGGGGAGTCAATATTGGCGGACTACTAAAAGTCCGTATTCGATAAGTGTAATTACATCTGCTAAATCCTACGAACAAATGGCCGGACCCCTGGATACAAAAGGAGGATGACGTATTTAATACAGGGACTGGTATAATTTTGTCTTCTGAGACATTGCGTTCCTGGAAATATCTGAAGTATTCGGTAAAGTTGAAGGACACAAAATCTAATATCTCATCCCTTAGCCAAGTATCATTCTCGTGGTCCATGTACACATTTATGCAGGCTGTTGGATCTAAAGTGCCGTCAGTACCTTCTGCGTTGGGAGTAAATCCCTGGTGCCTCTCTATGTAGGCCAAGATTAAGTCATAATCTTTCTCTGAGAATCTGTGTGCATCTACAGTATAATGTTCGTATATCATAGACAACAATCTAAACCAAGCTTCACAGCTCCCTAAGTGTGACAACGGCATTGAAATAAACAAATCATGTTTATGCATTACTCAAGGGAGGAGGCCACATACCCAGCAATCAGTAGCATTCGTGGAACTGTGGGTTTGATGCAGCATTTCTATAAAGGCATTATGTACATAAGTCTGGCGATGCCTTTCTTTGTGAGGGGGCCAAAGTCTGAAAATGGTGTTCCTGAGGAGTGGGGGTAGTTAACACCAGGGTATGGACTGGGTGGCGGAATTCTAGATAAATGAACAATCCTAAACATAATAGAAATGACACGGCTATTATAGAAATAAACACAATTTTAGCACGCAAACTCCATGTGGAAAACATTGGTACATATGAGTATCTAGGGCGAGGGATTATGGGACGTTCTTCTTTAAGGGCAAAACGAGCAATGGGATACATTCTCACTAAAAGTCCAGTTCTAAGCTCGGGAAACAAAAAGAGTTTACAAGCAGTCCAATCTGCCGGAGGGTGCTTCTTTCCTGTGTCCGTGTTAGAGCCTCACAGGCAGACTCTTAGCATTCCAAACAGTAAAAAGAAAAATCAAGGGTGCAAAAACTTCTCGCGTGGGAGCTGCACTTGACGCAACTCTGGTCGAAGAGGAAGGTTACCCGGGCCCCCTTTTAACTACCAGTGTCTCTACCTTCTTTCTGAACAGGGCTATCACTTAGAGTTCCATGCCCTCCACAAGTTCAGTCCAGTGTTCATATGATCCCTAGGTCCCGTGGCTCAGACTTCACCATTTATTGTAAGCCGGACCGGGGCATCTTACTCCGTTTACGGGGCCGCAGGTGATATCGAGTGTGACCGGGGGTTTCAGGATCTATGAACAAAATGGGCACAGTGGGATCAGATAAGGAACGAGGTGTGGGTCCCTCCTGGTCACGCGTTTGATCCCCAGGCAGGGCCTCATCTGCCGCAACTGACCCCGAACTTGTGGCCCTCTCTCCCTGCCCTTCCGTTTCTCTGTGGGCTTCGGGGGAGGGTGACTCTTCGGTGTCATGCTCACCTCTGTGCTGATCGTTCTCCTCCTGGCCCTGGCAATCTTCGGGCAAGGGAAGCGGGACACGCTTCAGATGGGAAACATGAATCCAATGCTGTCTCCCTTCGACCTTTACCGCTGTCCTTGTGGCCAGAAGCACTTGATGTGGCCGAGTCCAGCGGGGTTCCAGGCTGGACTTCCGCTGATAGTTCCGAATTAGGACCCACTGACCGGGTTCGATGCTGTGTCCGGGGCCCTCCGGCAGAGGCTGCAGTACTGCTGAAATCTGTTGGTGGATAGAACGGAGATCTTTAGTTAACGCATAGAGGTAGTCGGCTAACATAGGATACTCAATATCCCTAAATGACTTAGGCCGGGGCACCCCCCATACATTGGCAGGCCTCCCAAAAACCACCTCCTAAGGGGAAATCCCACTCCGAGAATGAGGGGTCGTTCTCACAGACAACAGGGCCAATGGTAGGAGATCAGGCCATTTCAGGCCGGTCGTGTCCTGTAGTTTGGCTAATTTTAACTTCAGGATCCCATTATACTTTTCAACTAGGCCTGCCGATTGAGGGTGTCGCGCGGCATGGAACTTCTGCCGTATTGACAAACCCTTACATACATGTTGAACTAAATTGGCATTAAAGTGTGTCCCATTATCACTCCAGATTACTCGTGGTAACCCATACCGGGGAAAGAACTCCTTTATTAAGGCTCTTGCAGTTGCTATAGCTGTGTTTTCTCTAGTGGGGTACGCCTCCACCCATTTACTGAAGGTACAGACTACCACCAGAACGTATTTGAGGTTGTTAACCCGTTCCAGCTGTATATAATCCATTTGGAGTACCTCGAAAGGCAGGGTAGGTGGGGCAAAACTACCTGACAAAACAGAAGCACCACCCCCCGGGTTATGCTGAAGGCAGATCATACAATGCTGGACCAAATTCCTGGCCGTTTTTTGGATATTGATGTTGTACCACACAGGGTCCAACATTGCACACATGCCTCGGACCCCAACGTGAGCGGGATCATGTGCCATGGCCACCACTGCATTTACAAATGCATTCGGTAGCAGCCATCTGCTTTTTTCTGACAGGTCCGTCCAACACCCATTCTCATCTAACCGTCCCACCTGCTCCTGCCAATACTGCAGTTCCTCTGGGGTGACCTCCTGTTACAATTCTTTCACACTATCTACAGTGTTTCGAAAAATGTCTGCTTCTACCATCCTTCTGCACTGACTAACCACAAACATGGAAGGGGTATCGGACTGGGCAGTTTCCTTAGCAATCTTATCTGCAAAAGCATTTCCCCTCCCGACATCATCAGTTACAGCCTTATGGGCACTACATTTCACAATGGCGAGGGCCTCTGGCAAAGGTAATGCAGCCAGCAGTCGTTCGACCAATTGTCCATTCTTTATCTTTTCACCATGGGATGTAAGAAACCCTCGTTCTGCCCACAACCTCCCAAAACTATGGGCTACACCGAAAGCGTATTGGCTATCGGTGTAGACGTTCAGCCTCAACCCCTTACCCAGCTCACACGCTCTTAATAGTGCAATTAATTCAGCCGCTTGGGCGGAAAGATATGGTACTTTGGCCGTCTCGACCACAGTCTGCAAGGTGGTAATTGCATAAGCAGCAACCGTAGTACCGTTGGGCAATCTAAAACATGAGCCGTCAACATACAATTCCCCTTGGGGTTCCGATAAGGGGGTGTCTGTTAGATCTATCCGGCCCTTTGTTTCTTCTTCGGTCCGAAATATGCAGTCATGTACATCCTGGCCACTTTCTCCTGAGGGGAGGGGTAGCAACGTGGCAGGATTCAGAGTGACGCATCTCTTGATTGTTATGTGAGGTGCAAACAGGGTCAATTCGTACCCCGTAAGACGCGCACTGGTTAAGTGCTGCGTCTGTGTCCTGTTTAGCAATACATCCACAGCGTGTGGTACCATCACTGTGAGATCCGTATTTAGGACTAGCCCTTCCGATTGCCTGATCGCCACCGCTACAGCAGCCGTGGCTCTCAGGCAACTGGGAAGTGCTCTGGCGACGTTATCCAGAACCGCTGAAAAATATGCACAGGGTCTTTGCTTACCTCCAAAGTCCTGTGTTAACACTGAAAGCGAACAACCGTCCACCTCATGCACGTAGAGCACAAAAGGCTTCCGGTAGTCTGGGGTGCCAAGCACAGGAGCAGAACATAAAGCAGCCTTCAGAGAAAGAAAAGCGATTTGACACTCATCGGTCCAGGGTAGGGGTTCATGCACATCTTTGGTAATTAGATACAAGAAAGGTTTAGTGATGAGGGAGTAGTTAGGGATCCACTGGCGACAGTAAGAGGTTATGCTAAGCAAAGCACGGACATCACGTTGCGTGCGAGGAACAGACATGTTAGTAATGGATGCAATACGCTCCGAGGTCAATCGTCTTCCCTCCTTCGACAGGAGATGACCGAGATAGGTCACCTCCGGTCGACAGTATTGGAACTTTGACAATGATACCTTGTTACCATGTTTTGCCAGATGCTGTAGTAAATCCACTGTTGCCGTCCGGCAGCCCTCCTCAGTATCAGAGGCCACCAGGAGATCATCAACATATTGGAGTAATACATTACCTGGTGGCAGACTCAGAGTGTCTAATATCCTTTTCAGTGCCTGACTATAGATACTGGGGCTTTCTGTGAACCCCTGGGGGGCGCGACAGAATCTGAAGCTACGGCCCCCTAATGAGAAGCCGAAAAGAAAGCGGCTATCAGGATGTATGGGGATACTAAAGAAAGCGTTCTTCAAATCTATGACTGAGAAAAATTGCGCAGTTGGAGGAATCATCGTCAAGATGGAATTGATATCAGGTACCACAGGATACTGAGGTACCACAATCTTGTTGATCTCTCGCAGGTCAATCACAAATCGATAGGTATCAGCATAATCAGGAGTTGGTTGTACCGGGGCTCGTTTAAGAATCGGAAGAATAGGGCTATTGCACGTGTTGGAGGCCGTTTCTTCCACTACTCCGGTCTTAATCAAATCATGAATGATAGCCATTAAAGCTCGTTCCCCAGCAGGGGCAATTTTAAATTGGGGAATTTTCGGCAACTGGGCGTTCTGTTTTACGGTAATGGATACCGGGGGTATTTCCAAATGGCCCACATCGGTGTCTCCAGTCGCCCAGAGAGTTTTCGGGATACATGCCAGTTCTGGTGGTAGAAATTCTGTTTTGGATAAGCATTGAGCGGAGAGGGGAGAAAGGTCTTTTATGGTCAGATAAACTCCCTCCGGGGAACAATAGATGCGAGCATGCAGTCTTTTCAATATGTCCATGCCTAGAAGGTTCTCTCCACACTGGGAGGTCAAAAGGAAAGGTGAGTCTATTGATACCGGCCCCAAGGTAAGGGGAAGCGGTTGTGAGATGGGGCTTACCACCGGAGTTCCAGAAAACCCCACAGACACATTATTCTGGCCAGACAGAGCAGCCCCCGGGACTAGGGCACGTGAAACAGAACTGTTCATGGCCCCTGTGTCAACTAGGAACTTACCTGATGCGTTCAGTAATCGTGCATGGACATAAGGTCCAGCTTGATCAATTGGAATCGACACCTGCCCCTGACTCTGTCTTTGGCTGTCCTATGCTTGAGAATAACCTGATCCTTCGCTTGTCACATAATCATCATTGTAATACTGCTTTCCCTGACCGTGATCAAAACAGTTCTGACCCATCTCACCTGTCGCCGAATGCTCTGGTCTCATAGATCCCCCTCGCTGTCCAGAAAAACGTCCTCTTCCCCGACCTCTCGGAGCACTGTTCTGTTCATATAATAACGGACACTGGGCTCGCCAATGCCCCTCCTGCTTACAGAAGGCACATTGATTTATGCCCAAATCGGTCCGTCCCATCGTCTGCGGCGGACCCGCCCCTCTCAAAGCAAAATTCTGTGACCCTCTCCCTCTTCCCCGTCCTCTCTCTACTTGCTGTAACAATACTCGAGTCTTCAAGTCCTTCGACTTCTTTTCTGTCCTGTCCTTGCTTTCATTCTCCCAATGTTCATAATATTGAGCCATACTCAATATTGTCGACGGGGCGGTGGTTGTCCAGGTGCTTTCGGCAGCCTGTAATCGAGCCGACACCTCTGGCAATAGATTGGTCACGAATCGATTCACGAACAACCGTACCCCCCCTTCAGTGGCTAGGTCCTGTCCACTGAAGTCAATGAAAACTCCCTCAAATCTCGTAAAGAAATCAGATACACTCTCATCCTTCTTCTGCTTGCAGGTCGTCAGCTTATCCCAGTCCACTTTTCGGGGAGGGATCAGTGAATGCATATAATTTATTATCCTATCCGGAAGGGCCAATATTTCCGCCCGGGGCTTATTCCCTGGTTTACGATCTCTATCCCATCCCCGTAGCTGTTCCCAGGTCCCCCCAAATTCGGTTACATGGTCTTGATCGTGCACCTGGCGCCAAATGTCCACCGGTACTAGTAAAGCAAAGAATAGCTCGATGTCTGCCAACGTCATTACTGCGGAGGAAGCCGCCTCAGTAAGCTCTTTGTAATACGCGGTGGGATTCTTCCTGGGGTCTGGTAACTGACATTTTAGAGACAACACCTCACTACGTTTCCAGGGAGTGTACACCCATTGTTCCTGGAAACGCGCCTCCACTCTGGGACGAGTAACTACCCCATGGGCGTCTACCACTTCCGTGATTTCGGGATGGTAGATGGGGTGTACTTCCCGCATAGGGTACTGGGATAGCCCCGTAGGATTAGTGGACTGTAGGCGGGTTCTATACGCCACCAGGGTCTGCACATTCCCATATACTTCTTCGGGGGTAAGGCGGGATTTATGGGCTTGTGTGACAATATCGTATAATATGGCCGGGGCCCTTCCCTCTGTGTGTGCTTGCTCCCATAATGATATAAGGCGGTTTGCCATATGTTCTAATGCATGCTGCTGCATTACCGGCTCGTAATCCCTCATGATGCTCCAAATATCTGATAATAAATAAATGGGTTGCCGCATCCATTGGGATGCCTGCACAGCAATAGCGTCTTTTTCTTCGGTTCCCAAGGCCGAACGAGTAAACAACCTTTTACCCTCAGCGTAGTACTTGCGGAGGAGGAGGGCAAGGCAGAAGGGGAAGTCATTGACCTGGGTGGCAGCTGTGTTGTCCCAGCTGCTGCAGCAGTTAACAGTGCTGGTAACATAGTAATCACCTCCGACACAGATGTAGATAGTCGGGAAAGTTCTGTCGAAGGAGGGAAACTGGGGGGAGCCGGAGGGGCTGAGGCTCCCGAGGTTCCTAAGGGTGCGACCGCGGTTGGAGCCGAGACTCCAGCCACCTCCGGATACAGCCGTTGCGGCACATAAGGAGGCGGTGGCCGTATATCCAATAAGTCCTCTATCTCATCTTCAGCATTGGGCCGAGTCACATAGCTCTTATCTACCTTCAATCGGAATTCACGGTTCATACAGTCTATTCCCTTTTCTGCTCGAGACCTATCATAAGCTATGGCCTTTTGAGTCACATTCTGTCCTGCCTTAGCCCTAGATTGCTTCTCCTCCCTTATCCGATGCTGCTTGGATTCTTTCAGCCACGAACCCAGGGCATCAAACATAGCCTGGCGGCTGCGTCTGGAGAACGGTTGTTCCTACAAGAAAGCAATCTTTTTCTCGTCAAACGAGCCAGTCTTTGGCCATTGCAATTCTTCGTTACTTTTAGTATATTTATGCCACAGAGTACAAAACAATAAAGCGGTAATTCCATGCTTCACATACATATAATGGCTGGGACTGCCTTCCGGCGGGGCAGGCTGACTCTCAGCTAGCTGAGAGTCACCCGTCCAACAGCAACAGCTGAAACAATTCAACTTACTAAAACAAGGCATGGTGATTAGTTCAATACAGACACAAATGACATAAACCACAACCAAGAGGTTACAACGTTTTCCACCTACTCAGTGAGCCGGTCCCACATTAATCGGTAATATCTCCAACAATAGACATCCCTGACTACACCATGGATCCTCTCACTGCCTTCCTGGTTCACCACTGAGGCCTGTCCCGGGGAGGTCTGTGCCCCACCGAGGATATGTCTCGCGGCTACCCAGCTTGGGTCGTGAGTCTCCCAGGTGCAATCGGGCTATATTCCGCGCGTGGTTCATCAGAGAAAAGGGCCCATCAAATCGTATCGATTGTACATGTACATTCAAATCACTGCCCGGTCATACCAATCGGGCTTCAAACCAAAGTACAGTGGCACCGCTCTCCAGCGCCTGCCTCAAAATCAATGCACCGCCCTAGAGCCTGTGCTTCGAATACAACTACACGCTCCACCTTCGCGTGTTTCAAAAACAATCAAACCGGCACTGCTTATAGTCAGTGCTTCAAATCAAAATTCTACTCACCGGGTGCACCCTGGTACGAATGTCCGTTCTTCGCTGCCAACTCCTCTTGACCAACACGGTCTGTTTCTTGGGTTGAGCCCGTTGGACCCCGGTGAAGGGTGACTAGCAGCAGAGGGCATCCCACTCGAGCACGCAGATCGGAACCCTCGAGCTCGTTCTCCGCTCACCCGGCTAAAACGCCCTCTGACCTACCACCCGATTACGGGGGAGGTAAAACCCTATCACGGGGTCCCTTTGTGGTCGCCAACAGTTGTATCCAAAATTTCATCTCAAGGGCCACACTTACCAGTGGCCCGCAATGTAAGTCAAATAATGAGCAGTTGGCAACGTAGAAGGTTCAAGCGTTTATTGGCCAGACAGAAAACTCTACATAGAGGAGCCTCATCGATCCTCACCCAGGGGGTGCGCCGAGGAAGACTGCTGGCTCCTTGTCAAACTCATACTTTTATACATTACAGCGCAACATACAAAGCCTTACAAGTGGAAAAGTACCAGCCCGTCCAGGCGCTCCTAATGAGCTCATCCTATATCTAGTTTCAGTGATACAAAAAAGCTACTATCTTTAAGAATAGAAGGTCGGCTGGGTGACTCCCTTCTCGTCCCAGGTTCAGAAAGAATTTTGCTTGGTACTCCCTTTTAGCAGATGTGACCTTGCTTCTTGGTCGTAAATACAATTCAGCCTGTCTTCTAAACTGGGGCATGATAATATGGGCTCGGGAAACCACGTGATCGTAGTCCCTTCATGAAGAGAGAGTTGAGGGCCAAGATGGCCACGGTTCTGTTTTCGGCCCTTTCCGTCATACTAACTTAATAGAAGTTAAAAGGGCCTTATTACGGGGCTGAATCACATAAGCTAATTTTAGTTACGCTATGCTAATCATATATTTTAATTTAGATCCTACAAGGGCATGCGGATAATTTGGTTGCGGCGGCAGCTGGACATTTATGCCCCACTCAACAAGCTGTCACAATTCGTCCAGAACTGCTTATTGGAAAATCTTTTGCTTCAGACCCACCACGGTGGATTCCCCATGAGCCTCCCCCTGGACTCCCATAAATCTGACCCAATCTAGATCTTCCATTCGGAATAGTGCCAGGGTGGTTAGATGTTTGAAGAGGTGTAGAATATTACTCCTATTCAAAATGTCATGCTGTCCCGTGATATATCTCGGTTTAAGAGCTACCTCATAAATGATGATTGTGGAGTCTATAGCTGAAGCAACTGCTATTGCTGGGGGACACACTTCCGCTAATAGCACTAGGCTTGTCCTTGCAGGGTGTTTCAGGCTTATTACTGGCTTGCTTGCTGGTTTTCCCTTTATGGGTGCTCCATGCGCTTATCTGTATCGCAGTGCCTGACTGTGAATGCGGTGAAACATCCGTGATTGGTTGTGAAATAGCTGTCCTTGCCTGGGTACTTTTGTCCAAAGGTGTAGGAGAAGTTCCAACCACTATTTCGTGCTCTGGAGGAGTGCTTGGTCTGGCAGGAATCATGGGCATTCGTACAGTAGATTGTCTTTGTGGTACTATCTGGTCTTGATGGTGTCCATGTGTTAGGCCAGACGAAACATCCAGCTTGCCGCCCAGCTTTCCTTTGAATATTGGATAAAGCTGTCTTTTTGTATTTTCGCTTTGTGAAGGCTAATGGTTTACATTCAGTGTCTGCGATTGCCTCCATTTTATTTTGTTTTGTTTGGTATTTGTTTCCTCAGCTTTATTTTTGTTCTCCTAGATAGGGGGGCTTCTGGCATGTCTATTGAGCTTGGGTTGCCAAGTTCATGAGTGATTATTGGCAGGTCTTCGCATTCCCTCCCCTTTAGCCTGTGTTAGACTGTAGTCACATTGTGCCCTTTAAGGGGGTTCCCTTGTTCTTGCGCTTGAATCTGTTAATCTCCGTCTGTTGGCTTTGGGCTTGATGGAACTGTCTCCTTCCTCCTTAACTTAGAATGATATTCGTTTACGGCCAACCGTCCATCTGTTGTGCTGGGCATCAATAAGCCCTGCTTCCTCTGACAGGCTCAACAATGTCCGCTAGGACCTCCGGAAGAGAGGCCTTTTCAATGAGTGCTAGGCAGGAGCATAGATCGGGCTTGGTGTTGAAGTACTGGGCAGTTCTGTTTTACAGGTCTTCCACCCTGGTGCTTAAATTGACTAGGCGGATTGCTATCGATTGCAGGAGGTCAATTTGGACTTCCATCTTTGATGATTGCCACACTAGTGCTCTGCTAATGGAGCTTGCTGAGCTGTTGATTTCATCTGAGAGCACAATTTGTGGGTCTTGATTAATGTTGTTGTTTGATTGATTAAGGTCCGCCATGGTGTCCCGTGGAAGCTCCCGTCGGAGCTCTAATAACCCCAGCAATTTTGGGGTTAGCTCCAGAGTTCTTTCAATCTTTTGGCCCAGTTTCTGGAGAAAAGAAGCAGTAAAGTCCCTGGCCGCTGGAGATTCTAAAGGAATATTTACTGTGGATAAAACAGCATTTGCAGCGTTTGACACCATTGGAAGGGGTGATATGATAGGCTCGATGTTCCGGCCTTCCGGTTCGTAATTTGCAGACCGATTTATTTGTGCCACTGTCACTGGCACGTGTTCCTCCTTTATCTTTGTGGTCTCCTGATACTAATTGATTGAGGAGTCATGCGCCTTTTCTGCAAGTGTGGATATGTTGTCCCCAGTGGATGCTTCGATGGCAAGAAGCGAGCCTTCCACTTCCAACCCCCAAACTTCGGGACAATCCTCTTTTAGGGGTGCAGGGATGGCGATGGTGGGAGACCATACCAATCTCTTTTGTGTCACTCATTTCCTGATGTTTTGGCATGTCAGGACCAATGACCTAAGAATTGTCCATTTGACAGCCCTGAATAATATCCTGTGTAGTACTAGGGCTCCCACTTTTTTGGGAAGTAGTGCGGAGTTAAACCCCCTTTCAAAGCGGCTTGTAGAGTTTTTTTAGAGCTCAGGGGTAGGGTGGTGCTCCTTGTGATCCTTTTGGTAGGTGACTGCAGGCTATCTTTTCCCCCTGAGGCCATTGTTGCATGACCAATATCCCTCATTTTTGGCCCATCTGCTGACTGTCTGTATTGAGGTAGCACTGTTACTGCCTTTATCTAATCAGTCTGGTTTGCCAGTACGCACAGATTGTATGAACCTCCTTGCTAAGACTGCTAGGGCTGCTCCCTGGGACTGCAGGCGGTTTCCGGGTGATATAGTTGTTTGGATTTTTCCTTGCTTCTTGCTTCTTTGCTTGCTTGCTTTTTGCTTGGCCCACACCTCAGTGTGGGGCTCAGGGGGTGCAGAAGTCAGACATTCCCACCTCTCCGCTTGAAAAACCTTACTGTACCAATGTGCTACCTCACTTCAGTATTGTGCAGTGTAGTGGGGCAGGAAGGCAATGGTGGAGAGGTTATTTTCTGACTTATTGCTGGCTTGTTTTGCGGGCTAGGGTGGAAGGAGAGCAGTGGCGCTAAACACGGCTTGTTTACAGCCCCCAGCTTCCGCAACTTCCACTGCCCCCACGCAATAAGGTGATCAACACCCCTGCCCTTAAAAAGCTTGCCTCTATACCTGGTTGCTGGGTGGATGGTGTCAAGATTCATTTGTCACAGATGGCTGGCCCAATCCAGAAGGAGTAGTGCTTATAGATATGCTGATGATGCTGGGGGTAGCCTGGGTCAGTGTTTTTTCTTTTTCTCCTCTCTAGGGTGAGTGGGTCCTACTAAGAGGCCGCAGGCTGCACTCGGTGCTTGCCCGGGCCGCCTCTGCAGACCCTTCTGTGATGGACACTCAGTGGCCACCGACTGATGGTGACCACACTCGCCGGGAGCAAGCAAGCAAGCAGGCAGAACAGAGAGAGCAGGGAGAACACAGCTGCAGGTGATTCATCTCCCTCGCCTCCTTCACCTATGGCTCACCCTCCGTGTCTCTCCTTGCGGCTCTGCTCCGCTCACCCTGCTGCTCAGGCTCTAACTCACTGGGGATGCGAAAACACTGACTGGAATCTTTCAGGCACCACCAGAAAACACTTGAATAAGCCATTGTCAAACAGTATCTCTTGTTTGTAGAGATTTTGTGATGTAGAGTGTGAGGTATCATCACCTACAGAATTGAGATAAAGATATTGATAATCTGTTATGGTTGTCTAATATTGTTAGATGTTAGCAGAAGCTAATTGCCCAAACAGGAATCTGCATTGATTAGGGGGATATCACACTGGTAGAGATTTCACTTGAAAATTAGGGTTTCTGTTTGAAAAATAAGTTTGAAGGTGTAAAACCCTTAATATACAGAATATTGAATTTCAGTTGTTTTCTTTTAGAAAAGCAAACACAAATTGATATATATTGTTTTGTTAAAACAGTTTGTGGTTTGTGTTAGTACAAGATAAATTGTAAAGGAGGGTAAACTGCTGCACTGAGTGAGATCATACATCATAGCATTGGGATTGGTCGGTTGGTGTGCTTTAGCACTGGGATTGGTTGGTGACATCAGGGTGCCGTGCTGTGACAGGTCAGTAATTTTATGAATAATGCACTGGTATTCATTAACAGGATTTTGACAAATAACAATTGATACAGGATTGAAAGGAAAATTTGACGTTTATAGAACAAAATAATACCATTGAACTGTAAATTGTTTACTTTGTAAATAGTGTGAAATCATGCAATTTCTTTAATGATTTACAGGTTTTGTGAGAGGAGATGTTACAGTTCTGATACGGAAAGGTGAAGAGGCACCTTCTGAGGGTATGTCTGCACATTTTATGTTGCCTGAAGTGGTCTTAGATACCTGTTAATTGCTTCGTAAATGGTGCAAGTTTACTGAGAAAGAGGGTCCATTGAGGTTTCCAAAATATGGCAGTTTTGAAATTAGAATACTTGACAAATTATGGGAAGAATAATGTGATATAGAGCCACCACATAGACCAGTGCAATTTGAAGCTTTGAAAATGTGGGAATATGCAGCAAGAGACAAAGGGATCGATATATACCAAAAAAGGACAAAGAGAGCAATGCGTAATTATGCAGATGCTCGACGGGATGAGGAACAGCGTAGATGAAGGAATGCCATAGTTGAAGGCATTAGATTATAGTAAGCAATTTCTACTGAAATGCCAGAAAAGGGGAAGAAGAAAAATGCTAAAGATAAGGAGGTAAAAGAGGTAAAAAATGAGACACATAACGATTCAGGAGATGATATTTAAGAAGCAATGTTGCTGCCCGAACCCCGCCTGTTGCAACAACAGCTAATTGTTCTGGTAGTAGTGTCATAGCAAGCAGTACGATAGTGACTGCTCCCATTGAAACTAGAGTGGTACAAATTTAAAGACTTCAAGTGTAGCAGATTGGCCCACCACAAGTTGCTCAGAGAAAGATTGGTCTTCCAACTGTGGTAGATCCCCCTGTTATACATGTGCCGGTGCAAGCACCACAAGTAGCGACCATACAGACAATGCCTAGACCAGTTGCACATGCTCCAGAAAATATTAACTTGACTCCAGAGCCACAATGAACTGAAGGAGGTTTACCTGCTATAGGATTTGTCCCGACTTGTGCAACATGAATAACCCAAGAAGAAACTAACCTGTTCCAAGATGGGATTTTTCAACCATGTTTTGAGGAAGTTGTAGGTTTTAAAAAGACCGGGGGCTCAGTGCAGGTTGCCACCCCAGAACCTGAGAAGTAGAGGGCATTAACTATACCAAACTTAAAAATTCAATTACAGGAAATTATTAGGGAATGTTTTGATTTAGAATTTCTGAGATACGTATCTAGAAAAATAATTTATTTAACTATCTAAAGAAATTACAGAAGAGCAGCAATTACACATGTGAAGTTGACTGAATTGGTCTAGAAATATGATGTGAAGACTCCAAAAAGCTCTTCTTATCAGAAGAGTTTAAGGATACAATTATATGAGGCTGCAATTGAATACAGGCGTCCTATGGGAATGCAATTGCGCATTACTGAATGCATTAATAAATTGAGGGATGGGGGCATGGCTACGCTGCATAATGGCCGCGAGTTAGAGTGGCCCCTGCAACATCAGATCCCTTCCTAACATCTGACATCGCAATCCGACCCCCTCAAGTGTGGGTAAACCATCGGAACCACTCAGGGCACCAAAGATCCAAAACCGCTGCACCTGGACCCGAAACAACAGTGCTGCAGAAGCTGGAAGTTGCGGCCTGATTAGGCCCTGGAGCCTGGGCCTCGAGTGAGGAACCGAGGCCGAAGTATATGACAGGCTTGTGCCTGATTACGACCGGGACTCACGTCGTCACCTGGAATGAGGGAGGAGTCTGCTGAGCGACGGCCCCGCTGGTGGACGAAGCGAACAGCGGCAGCAACTGTTGAAGCCCAGCGGGTGAGCGGAACTATACCGGGGGCCCACTCTCTTCCATCCTCTTTCCTAAGACTAAGACACTCACAACGCTGAGTTCACAGCCCTACCAAGATGTAAAAGCAGTCACAGTGCGACCTGAGTCAATGTCGGGTTCAAGGGGCCCCAAGGTAACTCAACAGAACAAACTAGACAGGTATACCCAACCTAAGACGTCTACGCCAGAACAACCATCCAAGGACAAAAAGGCGGCCGCAATGGAGGGAGACACACCTAAGCTCACCTTAAAGGATGTCATGGAGGCAATCTCGGGGGTCGACTCGTCCTTGGAACAGAGGATGGATGCAATAATGTCAGAGGTAACATTCATCAGGGCAGGCCTAACCAAAATCGGTGAGAAGGTCAAGCAGATGGAAATCACTACCTCATGCTTACTTGAAGATGCATCGCAAATGCAACATGAGCTGCAGGACTTCCGGAAATTTGCAGAGGAGAAGCTCGACGACTATGAGGGCCGCACTAGACAAAACGATGTGCGTATTATTGGTGTGCCTGAGAGGACAGAGGGACAGGCAACCGATCTGTTCTTTGAGGACCTCATACTTAAGCACCTACCAAAGAGCTTGTCTAAATTTCTTTGTGGTCGAGGGAGCCCACAGAGTACCTGGGGGGCGTCCCAAACCGGGTGTCCCTCCACGTCCCATCCTGGTGAAGCTCTTGAATTTTCAGACTGAGACGTCATACTGCAGCACTCCAGAGTCGCTGCACCTCTTAAATACGACAATACAGAAATCACCTTTATCCCGAACTTCACCCTTCAGGTACAGAGGCAAAGACGTTCATTCCTTGCAATAAAGAAACAATTGAGAGACAAAGGAATCAAATACGTAATGCAGTTTCCGGCCCGTCTCTGGGTCGAAGCCGATGGTAAAGCCTGGTTTTTCAACCAACCTGAAGAGGCTGCGGACTGGCTGGAGGGTTGGAGGGGGGCGAAAGAGCACAACGCTTGCTGAAGGACAAACCTATTCCAATTAAGGTAGTGGCTGTGCTGAGAAAGTAAGGTGCTCCCATTTGGCATTGACATTTCGGCAGGTCATATCCTGCAACTGGTGGTATGCTATTTTTTGTTTGCTCCGTAACATTATAGTTTTTCTTTGTTAAACGTTAAGTTTATCCTACTGACTGACAAGGTAAAGAATGGTCCACACCCCAGGGGTGATTAGCTATAAGTATCCACAGGTGAAAAGCAGTGTGATGGAGTAGCTCACCACACACAAGTCAACTTTTTAGTTCCAGGTTGGGCAACAGGCACTCTGCATAGTTGTTCAATGGGCAGTTCTAAGTCCAGAGTGCATGGGAGCAAGGAGGGGGGTAGTTGGGTGGGGGATGGGTGGGTATTACACCCACAAGTTCAATCAACATTGTTTATCCGGAGACGATGACACACACACACAGACCATGTTATCTACAATGAGTACACATTGGGACAAGAGTCTTAAGCTCCTGAGTTGGAACGTCAACAGCCTGGGGGACTAGGAAAACCGCTCCATAGTCCTACAGTACATTAGGCGACACTCCCCAGATGTCGTGCTACTCCAGGAGTCCCACCTGGTTGGAAACACTTGTAAAGCACAAAATAGATGGCGCTACAAACTAGTGGCTCACTCTGGCTTCACCACGGGCCCTAGAGGGGTTGGTATCCTGCTTAAGCATTCCTTCCCGCTCTCCATCCAATGCACCTGGACCGACGAGCAGGGTCTTTACTCCGTGATTTCGGGGCAGTGGGAGGGTCAGACGCTCACATTAATGACAGTCTATGTTCCACCGGGCCTACAAGGACTTAGGTACAATCGTGCTCTCATTCCCAGAGGGACACATAATGGTGGAAGGAGACTTCAATTTGATGGTATCAGGTCCCCTGGATCGGTGTCCACCCCGTGACATTGGCTCCGCATATAGATGGCTTCTGAACTTTTTAGATGCCCTAGGTCTAACAGATGTGTGGAGGACATAACATCCAGACAGTAAACAATATACATCGAACTTGGGTGCCCACAACAGCTTTTCCTGAATAAATTACCTACTACTGCCCGCATCCCAAATAACAAATATTTGCAAAATTAGACACATGGCTAGGGGTATCTCTGACCATTCCCAGGTGTGGACCCAACTGGTCCTGGGGAAAAAAAGTAGGAAGCATCGCGCCCATTAACTTATGGTATCTCCGGAACCCCACAGTTAATAAAAGCACTCCTGAAGGCCCTAGATTACTACTTCCAGGAGAATGAGGAGTTGGTTGGGTTACCCCAAACTCTTTGGGAAGCATTTAAAGCGGTGATGAAGGGACAGGTGCAGTCGTTAATTGCTGGAACACGCAAGGAAAAATCAAAGGACCCCGCCCGCCTAGATACAAAATCCTCTGCATGGAGGAAGAGCCGGAGGGTAATGACACCCAAAATGAACGACATGCCCTAAAACTCAGAAGAGAAGAATATAAATCTATTGCTACCGATATGGCCAAAGCTTTAGGAAAGGAAAAATAGGGCAGAATCTATGACCAGGGAGACAAGGCCGGGAAACTGATAGCCGGGCTGGACAGGAAGGAGAGGGCAAGTAGGCTTGTGCCCGAAATGATGAGAGACTCGGGCGGAAAAATAACATATCCACAAGCCATAGATAATGAATTTGCAGACCACTATAAGGGGTATACCAAATAAGTTCAGATTTGCCAAAGGAAGATTCACGAGCCATCTTGTCGAATATCAGCCTGCCCACGCTGTCTGATGAGGAACGGTGCTCGCTAGACAGTGCCCTCACTAACGTCGAAATAGCACATGAGATAAGGCACCTCCGACCTGGTAAAGCCCAGGGACCTAATGGCCCGCCCATAGATCTATATAAATTAAAACCAGACACAATAGCCCCACGCCTGCGGGCCATGTTTGAAGGGAGTATGAAACTAGGTCAACTTCCACAGGACCAGAGGTTTTCAGTGTTGGTCACTATACACAAAGAGGGAAAGCCGAGGGGTCAGTGCTCATCCTACAGGCCCATCTCTCTACTAAATGCAGAACCCAAAATATTGGCAAAATTGTTGGCGAACTGCCTGGTGCAGATCATAACCATGCTGGTACACCCCGACCAGTCAGGCTTTATGCCCCATCGTAACACTGAACTAAACTTGCGAAGGCTGCATGGCATGCTGGGCAGACTAGACACGATCCAGGAAGATGTGGTGGTGGTAGCACTGGATGCCACAATGGCGTTTGACACCATCTAATGGCCATACCTCTTCGCTGTCTTGGCCAAGATGGGCTTTGGACCCAGCTTTATTCACCAGGGCTGTCCACTTCCGCCCTTACTCTTTGCCCTCTCTCTGGAGCCGTAGAGATCCAATGATAAGGGAACTAAAATGCACGGAGGGATGGGAAGACCGTATCTCATTATATGTGGATAACATCCTGCTATACCTCGCCTCCCCCCGAGCGTCACTCCACGTAGTACTTAACATTTTTACAAACTTTGTGAAGAACTCAGGGTACACCATTACCTGGAGCAAGTCCCTACTATACGTTTTACATGGAGATCCTCCTTCCCCACCCCGGGGCTGCCCTAAACAAGTAACAAAGGCGGGATTCCAATACCTGGGTGTCTTCATCACCTCAGACCCTAAACTCCACTATGAACGCAACCTCCTTCCCCCATTGCAGAGATTGAAGCGTGATGTTGCAAGCTGGAAGGCGCTACCTCTTTCGTTGCTGGGACAGGCGGCGCTTATTAAGATGATGTCGCTTCAGCCCTTCCTCTATTGCTTGCAGAATTCTCCAGACCTGGTCCCGGCTAGATATGTCAAGGAGATAGAGGGTTTACAGAGGGAGCTACTGTGGGACAGCCGACCCCGAATACCATTGCATAAACTTGTGCTCAGTTGGTATGACAGGGGAATTGGGCTTCCAGACATTAAAAAGTACTATTGGGCCGCTCACCTGGCAGCCATAAATCGCTGCATATATCGAGGCGGGGACGACCCCGGGTATAGAATAGACAAGTGGCTGCTCCCAGGCGGAAATCATAACAGGGCGATATACTCCAGACCCCGACAGTATTCCTTAACAGGACCAACTAATCACACAGTTCAGGTCTGGCACGCAGCGAACCGGAGCTTGAGGTGGGACCAGAAACTTACGTTAGCCACTCCCTTTTGGGATTCGGAAAAGTTGGGCAACTTGGGGAAATCAAGAGGGTTCGACAAATCGGACCTCATTGGGATCTCTAAGATCGGGGACCTATGGGATAAATGTGAGGTGGTGTTGTTTGCCTCGCTCCAGCGTGAACACGAGCTAGCCGGCACTGAGTATTTCAGGTACTTCCAGATACGTCATGCACTAAAGTCAAACCTGCCAGAGGGCACCACCCCCCAGAATACTCTCCACTAGAAGATTGGCTATTCGACGGCTATTTTCCAGAAAAAATAATTTCCCTGACCTACAAAAAGCTAATAGACAACACGGCTGATCCCCTCAGAATGACACAAGAGCACTGGAAAGGGGACGGACTAGTGCTAGATGACGAGGAGTAGCAGGAGGCGGTTGCCTCCCCACAGGAAGTTGCGATCTCTTCCAGATTGTGCCTAGTCCAACTCAAAATCCTGCACAGAGTCTATGTCTCAGGGCCCAGGCTAGTACAAATGGGAAGGGTGGCTGACAGACAGTGCAGGAGACAATGTAGCTTGATGGGCATGTTTATCCACATAATATGGGAATGTAGGCGTGTGAAATATTGCACAGTTGTGGGGGGCAGAGGTGTCGCCAAAACTTGAGGCCTGGAAAGCAGATGTGGACTGGTGCATGGTAAGAGAGAAAACGATGTATGTTTCACATGGCTGCCCCAAAAAATGGACTGCTATATGGTATGAACGGAACGCATATAGAGGAAATATTTTTGCCCTTCAGGTTCTCCCCCCCTTGATGAACTGCTAACACCATAAATACTGTAAGCTCTTATGTCTCATCGGAAAGTGCTCTGCAATGTGATGTCAAAACTTTGTCGCCTCAGTAATCCCCAGTTTCCAACTCTGATGTCGAATTAGTTATTGTTAATTACAATAAATAAAAAATAAAAAAAATTGAGGGATTTTGAAAAATTAGAAGGCAAATGGACAAAGAAACATGAAAAGAAAAACAAGCAGCTAGTAAAGGGGACTTAGATTGGTTGAAAATTAATCAGACTACACAGGAAGCAAAAGAAACAGTCCATGAGTATTATCAATGTTTTTTGCAGGTGTTTCAACTAAGGGTGGGCGACAAATTCCGTTCCGCTTGCAGGACTTGCGAAATTTTGTCATTTTCGCGTTCCGCATGGAACGCGAAGATGTTAAAACTTCCGTGATCCGCGGCAGAATGGAAATATGCAGGGCAGGATTCATTCTGGCACGATGCTCCTGTCACTAAACCTCAACAGGAAGCATTTACAGATATAAATAAAGCAGGTGCCCGAGTTGAAGGTCAAATTCAGTAACGCATTAATCAGCACAAAACATTTGTGAGCACAGTCGAGGCTAGGCAGGTGTGCTTTCTCCCCATATCTACAGTCAACAATTTGCTGTAATCCTTGATGGAGCTCTGTGCACCCATGAGTTTCTCGAGCGTAATCCCCGTGTAGTTCCTGACACCAGGAGGTTCTGTCTCCTCATCTGTTGCTCTGATCGGTCTCTGGCCCTTTATAAACAAGAGGCATGTGAACTGCATAGAAGCTCTGCCCGTTTGGCCCCAGCCCACACACCAGCGGTGTGCAACGTCTTCCCGCCCTTTCCCTCACTATGATGGACAGCTCACTCAAGGGACCCCAGCGCCTGTCGGCGCGGAGGCAACGTTACAGACACATATGGCCACAGGAGACAAGTCTTCTGGCCCTTTATGCAGCTGTAGTTTAGGAATCACACTATACATTTACCCAACGAGGTAGCACTTACTGATTAGCCAGTAGAAAGTATTCCAGTTGAGTAGAGGTATTGCACAAAACGGTGACATCTTCTTGGGTAAATATGCAGGGCAGGATTCATTCTGGCACGATGCTCCTGTCACAAAAATTAATCCTCAACAGGAAGCACTTACAGATATAAATAAAGCAGGTGCCCGAGTTGAAGCTCAAATTAATTAATAAGCCCAAAATCTCCCGAGCGTGTTTGTGGAGATTTTTTGCCGTTTCGTGAAATTTTGCGAAAGGCAATTTCGTAAATTCCGCCCACCCCTAGTTTCAACAGCACAGTGGAAGAGAATACCCTGAAGAGAAGGATAAGGATATTTTTGTATCTCAGTTTTTGTTAGGAATAAGACCAGAGATCAGTTCCCATGTAATGTGTAATCTGTTGGCAGAATAAGTCGCTTGAATGAATTCGGCAATATGAAAAATATTGCAGTGACAAAATAGAAATGAATCAGAAAAAAATTAAGAAAAATGTATGTTAGCACAGACAAAATTGGTTTTGAAAGGTTTCCAGATTTTTTCTTTTACAGGAAATCAATAAGGTTTGCAAGGTTTTGTTGTTCCACAGACTGGCTTCTCGGGAACTTTTTGAGGGCTTGGTATTTTACAAGGTGGAGGTAGAAGATTTCCCATTGATCCAGGTTCAGGAATGAAGGTTTCAGCATTGAAGAAAATGGCTCTTTGTCACATCTGTCACAAGGTTGGGCATAGGGAGAGGGAGTTTAGATGTAATCCTGATACTGTAAACATAAATGTGCCAATGCAGAGAGGAGCACAGATGCAAAATAGGCCAGTATAGCAGATGCAAGTGCTCATGCAAAAACAAGTCCCACAGGTTCAAATAATCCCATAAAACATGAACATCCCAGGTTGAGGATGGAGATTCCCGTCTCCACCTAGTCTCAGGTAGTTGCTGCCCCTCCCCTCGGTAATGGCGCTCTGACCACGGCAGCCACGGCAGACGGGAGAGCTCAGAGCTGACAGCTTGTCTGTGGTATTTTGAGCAGCCTTACGGGAAGGTGAGTGGAGCGGGGCGAGTAGGAGGCTCGCGATTTTGCTAGCGTCGGATCCCGTGGTCCGGTCTTTGGGAAAAGGAAGACCGGCAAAAGTACAGTGGACGGAGGAGAGGGAGACGGGCTCAAAGAAGCTGGGAGCCAGGTGCTGGTTGCGCGCCTCCGGCTCTCTCATGGAGCTATTTTCTTCAGTTCTCTGTGCAGCAAAGAGTGGGTGCTGCCACGGAAGGTTTGCTGTAGGTGGCGGTGATGATTAAAAGAGAGGAGTAGGAGGCGAGGGGCAGAGGAGCTGAAAAAACAGAAAAAGCCATTGGGGGAGCGGCATTTGGCGAGCATTCTGGAGACCAGCAGTGGCAGGACAAGATGTGAGGCGGCCAAATACAAAGCATCAGTTTAATAGCACAATACTGCTAGCAGTGCAATAGTGTCATAAGGAAAAGGAATAAGGTAAATAAGTGTTTGTGCGCTGCCTCTGGGTGGATGATTACTTCTAATTCAATAAATACGGAGCAAAATCAACAAAAAATGAGGATGCCGCAACAACAGCTAAGTCTAAAAAACGCCTTGCTCAAAGCAAACTAAACCGACCATCAAGTAAAACAGGCAACAAAATGCTTCAAGGGGAGATGAGCTCAAGTCCTGAAAGCTCAGAGACAGATATTTCAGAACTGCAACACGATTTGGGTTTGGGAGACATCAATGAGGCAAGAATGAATGAGGGCTTAGATCTGGAAATGAAAAAGCAGGAGCCAAAAAACTCTAGATCTTTCTGCTTTTTGTTAAACAGAATCTTCTGCCTCTTAATGCCAAAGCACTGGTCAAGCTAAGTCAGGCCCTGCCAGGGGAGTCGGTATTAGAGCATGCGAGCAATGCAACTTTATCTCCTATTATAGTCTCTCCCCCATTGCTGTCCATACCACCTTTGTCGTACTCACCTTCCCCTTCTGGTGTCTATGCTAACAGTGTAGGAGCAGGAGAAAGAACGATTGAGGGAGCTGCCCCCCCTCCCTCTCCAACTAGCTTAACGGCCCAAGCAGCTCGGTTCCCATTGGTCTCCACTACTGATGAGCTAGTAAAGAATCAGGACCTCCAGATCCAGGAAACTCCACTAGTATCTGATCAAGACAAGCCTCAAGAGAAGGATAACCTAGAATCACCTGAGCCGGCAGCGCAAATAAATAAACAGGGGAAGGAGCCAACACTTGAAGTCACTGAGAGCGGAATATCAAATGAAATGGCTACGACGTAGCAGTTTGATATTAAAACTATGCTGAATTTAATCCTAGAAGAGATCAGAGATATGAAGAAATCTCAAGAAGCTGAGACAGTAGCAACCCATCTTTGGCTTGCGAAAATAGAAGAGGCAGTTGCCAGCTTCCCTATTAGAATTCTAGAAGCTGAATCGAGGATATCACAACTAGAAGACCAAATGAACGTAATGCTTCAGCAAGCAAGCTCAGCAGCACAGGATAAAATAAATATGGAGAATAAAATCGAAGAACTCGAAAATCATTCACGCCGATCAAACCTGCGGATCGTTGGGGTCCCAGAGGGATGCGAAGGTTCAGACACACATCAAAGGGTGGAGTCAGTTATAAAGCTAAATGTGATCCCTGAGTTCTCAGGAGACCTTACACTGACCAGGGCTTATCGCGTCCCAGCCCACCTTCCACCCAACATGAAGTACCCCTGTACAATATTAATAAATTTTGTGGACTATTGGGTTAAGGAGAAAATATTTACCAAGGCAATTCAGCAGAGACAATTCAATATAAGTGATGGTACCAAATGTAGAATTTTTGCGGACATGTCTGTAGCGGTGGCGCGGAGGCATAAGGAATTTCTAAAGCTTTTATATTTATTCAAAGCCCAAGGGGCTCAAGCCTCAATTGCACAGCAATCAAAACTAAAAGTTCTTGTACAGGGGAAGTTCCACTTGTTCACACAAATTGAGGTGGCTCAGGAATTAGTTAAAGTAATCTCAGTTGTAAAGTAATTTTGTGTTTGCTTTCTACTCTCCTTTTTGCTTTTCTGATTATTGGATGATTTGATTCTGGTCGAGGTTAGCATTATTTGAGGGGGAGGGGCAGGCCACCCACGGTGCAATAACAGGGCACCAAGAAGTTTTGGAAAGGGGGGGTGGAATGCGGATTGTGGGTGAGGCCACATTTCTAGGGGTTGGGGGCCAGGGGCAAGGCCCAGGGGTGGGAGGTGGACACAGCAGAAAAATGAGCAGATGCAAACAGGATTTAGTATCATATCGTATCATATCGTTAAATGCTAACGGTATCTTGAATAAACAGAAATACGGGGGGCTTATAAGATGGCTCACTACATTAAAACCCCAAGTTCTTTTTATTCACGAAACTCATCTAAAAACTAATTTACCGAAGCTTTTTATTCTGGGGGTATTTTCTAGAGCTTTCTTCTCTTCTGCTGGGGTAGCAATGAGATGGGGTGGCCTTTATTTTAGTAATTATCAGGCTTGAGAGTTTACTCAAGTAAAGAGAGATCCTCAGGGAAGGTGGATATGGGTCATGGGGAGGCTTGATGGGAACATTATGAACTTTATTACGAAGTTTATCAATTATTATGGTCCAATCCCAGACGACCCATCGTCTTTAGTAAAACTCCACGAGCTTCTTATTTGTGTCCCGGGCCGGATAGTTCTGGGCGGGGACTTTAATTATATCCAAGATTTAAGAAAAGACAACTTTCTCGATATGGGGTGGGTTTAAGGCTGTAGTTCGCGGACAGATGATTGCTATTTCTGCAGCACAGGCAAAAAATAGACGCGTGAAAATTACTGAATTACAGTTAGCTCTGGAAAATGCTTCAAATTTGCGAAATTCTCCTCTACGGGGTCAGTGGGAAAGAGCGAAGAGGGCTTTGAGGGATTCTTTTTTTGCCGTGAAAATCAACAGTTCACGGACCTATCAACAACAGGTCTATGAAGAAAGCCAAATGGTGGGAAAACTTTTAGCGTGGTCTACCAAGACACAACAAGAATCGGCCCTCATCTTGGAGATAACAGATCCTAAGACTAGTTCTTTAGTGGCTGATGGGGAAGGGATTGCTCGTGTCTTTGTTGAACACTATCAACAGCTCTATACCCCTAAATATAGTGTGAGCCAGGAAGCGATAGAGAAATATTTCGCTGGGGTAGATCTCCCGAGGTTATCCAACAACTTAATAGAATCGGTGCAATGTGATATTTTCCCAGCAGAAATTTTGGCAGCTTTAAAATCAATTGCTGGAGCGAAGGCCTGTGGCAAATACGGTCTGCCTATCGAATTTCACAAGGTCTTCGCTAACAAGCTGACTCCTTTCTTGACAAAGCTGTTCAATTATGTGAAGCTTGGAGGCCTGGTACCCTCAGAATTTAAGAGTACGAGAGTGGTGAGCTTTGTGAAAAAAGATAAGAAACCCAACAATGTAAACTCATATAGACCCATCAGCTTGTTGAACGCTGACTACAAGATTTTTATGAAGATATGGGTACAGCGTTTCACCCCATTAGCCCAGGAGGTGATTCATGAGGACCAGTCGGGGTTTGTTGCCGGGAGAACAATGTCATCCAATACAGGGTTTTTGATCCATGCGCTCAACTATTTGAATATTAATAAAATACCGGCATGCATTATGATGGTCGATGCTGAAAAAGCATTCGATCTAGTTAACTGGGACACACTTTTTTTGGGCATAGAAAGATTCGGGGTCCCATCTCAAATTACTAGCATGCTTCGGAACATCTACCAGAGGGCCCAGGCTCAGCTGGTAAATAATGCAACTCAAGTAGGGTTAGTAGACATCAATCGAAGGACCAGACAAGGGTGTCCGCTTTCACCCTGAGTTTTTACATTCTTCATAGAACCTCTAGCTGCTAAAATTAGAGCCAATATGGATATCCAAGCTCCAGTACAGGGTATGGCTAAATTAAAACTGTTTGCTGACGATGCCATATTATATCTTAACCCTGAAAGACATAGTTGTCGATTCCGATCCGGTAAAACCCGGGTACGAACCGTCGGACGGAGCGTTTTCTTCGTCCGACTCGTACCTGGGAAAACCACCTTACAAACCCGCAAGTCCAATTCGTACAGAAACCCCATTTCCGTAGGAATCATAAAAAACACCGACCGGCTAAAATATACCCACAATTCCGATCCGGGACACCGCGTACGCGACATTCGCACGGAGTCAGGCAGCGTTTTACGGACCAGCAAGTACGATTCGTACCCACAGCACTTCGCACAGCAATATTTTTACGGGACCCAAAAAGTGCCGGAAAAGCTAAGTACGCCATGATGCATGGCGAAATAGGGGCCCGGTATGCACCGTACCCCCATCCCTACATGTCCGCACTGTACCCCCAGCCCCCCCATGTCCGCACGTACCCCCACCCCCCGTATGTACGGTGCGTACCCCCTGTATGTACGGTTCGTACCCCCGTATGTATGGTGCGTACCCCCGTATGTACGGTGCATACCCCCACCCCCGTATGTACGGTGCGTACCCCTGTATGTACGGTGCATACCCCCACCCCCCATATGTACGGTGCGTACACCCCGTATGTACGGTGTGTACACCCCGTATGTACGGTGCGTACCCCCAGCCCATATGTATGTGGGGTACGCACCGTACATACGGGGGGTGAGGGTACGCACCGTACATGCAGGGGGTACGCACCGTACATACGGGGGATGGGGGTACGGTGCGGCATGGGGTGGCTGGGGGTACGGTGTGGATGTACGCAGGAGGGGTGGGAGGCTGGGGGGGGCCGTACGACTCGTACCCCTCGCCCAGGTGTGCCTAGGGTAGGGGTGGTACACAGTTCGCTCCGTACGGGATGTTTTACATGCGGTTGTATATTCGGACGGAGCGTATTACATGCGTTTGTATATTCGGACGGACGGTACGGATCGTACTTGTGCGCTCTGACTTCAGTTTTACGAATCGTACGTAAAACTGTCCAGGGACGTGTCGTAGACTTTTCCCGATGTCATTCGTATGTATTTTCCACGTACGAATCGTACTTGCCCGTTTGTACGGGACTTGTACGATTCGTACGTTAAAAAATACAGATACGATTCGTACGGGAATTTTTTTTACCGGATCGGAATCGGCACCATAATGTTGACCGGACATTATCTGAATTCAATCAATTTGAACTTATTGGGGGATATCAAATAATCAAAATAAAACTGAGATTTTAATGCTTAACTCAGACACAGGGTTTCTTCCGGCTAACTTAAAACAACAAGCTCTTATATCAGATCCCATACGGTATCTAGGGATCTTTGTTACAAGCCAGTATGGGGAGTTATTCAAATTAAATTATGAGGCAACAAGCAGAAAGATTGAGAAATTATTAGAAAATTGGTCTGGACTCCCGTTAACTCTGATTGGGCGTGTCACACTTATTAAAATGTCTATACTCCCTCTTTTAATTTTTCTATTCTCTAATGTACCTATAAAGATTAAGAACAGCTATTTTAAAGAGCTTGAATCATTGATCAGATCGTTTGTTTGGAATAAGAAATCTTCCAGAGTCAAACTCTCAGTGTTACAACTCAATATAAAATTAGGAGGGCTGGATTTACCGCACAATAAAACATACTATGAGGCAGCAATGCTGGATTTAACTGCATGTTTCCTGTCCAGGACGGCACAATTAGATATGTTTTCATAGACAGGATGATACAAGAAGCTGGCTCACAGACCTCAACGTTTCTCAAAACCTCAAAGCTTCCAAAAAAAAAATTAGGTACAAAACTCTTTTGGAGTTTTCTAATAGATTACAGTTTTTTGTAAACAAACTGGTTCTTCTGGGTTCCACACTTTAAAATTAAGCGAGTGTAAAAGTCTTGGCCTTCATATTCACTCCAACCATTTAAAGATTTGGAAAGATTGTGGTTTGGAAGTATTAGGACACGTTATTATTCAGGAAAGAGTGCTTACTTGGCAGGAAGTACAGATTAGATCCCGGGACAGTAATAAACCTGTTTTTTTTTAAATATTTACAAATAGTAAATTTTGTGAAAAAAAATACCAACCTTATAATCTGTGGTACTCCAACCAAATTAGCAAATGCGCTATTTGTTGCCAATATTAGAGGGGTGGGCAATTGGTACCGGCTATTGCGCACCCAAAACGAAACACCTTTGGTAGAGAAGTTTTTAGTGAAATTAACTCAGGAGACCCAATGCTCCTTTTCTAGTTTGGAGTGGCAGGCTATATCTTTAGCAGGCAGCAAGGCCTTAAGAGCAGGCAATTTTAAAAGAATGCCGTTTCTGGCCTGGTGGCTGGCCTATTACACCCCTAAGGCATTGAACAAAATGTACCCGGAGGTGGAGAATAAGTGCTTTCGTTGCATGGCAGAAGGTGAAGGAGGAAGGAAGCATACATTCTTCACCTGTTTAAAACTAGGAACGTTCTGAGAAAAGATTTTTGCAGCCTTAAGCCGGGTATTCCAGAAATCGCTTGTCCCAACAGCAGAGTTAGTTCTCTTTGGTATAATGAGCAGAGAGACCATGATGTCAAAGTTCGAAGAGACCTTTCTAGCGATCTCGACATTGGTCGCTCGTTCCCTAGTTCTACAGAACTGGAGATCATCAGAAGCTCCTTCATGTGAGAAATGGCTAAATAAGATGAAGCTTTCCAGGACTTTTGAAGAGGCTTTTGCAATGCGTGTGGGGGCAATTAAAAAGTTTGCCGTGACTTGGCAATATTTAGCTGCTATAGAAATTTAAATCAGGGTATTCTCTTGCACTTTTTGCAATCTTGCACTTTAGCACATCGGCTCTTTTTGAATTTCTGCACTTTTATACTTTTGCACTTTAGTAACCCAGAAAATTCTATAGCCACGTGGAAATCGTAGAGAGGTCTGAGCTAAAATAATAGTAAACTGAAAGCTAAGTAATATGGGCAAGAACTGTGGGTCAGTTCATAAATAAAGCCTGTTTTATGAACTTGCATATGAAAGGGGTTCTCTTTCTAAATATCTATTGTATCAATTTAAATTGGGAAAAAATAAATTTTGGCCATGTGTATCTTAAATCAGTTTCTATGTATTTGTTGTGATCTCGGGGCTCGCCTTATTGTAATTTATATGTATCTGATTATTCGTATTTTATCCTTCTTGTACTGCTCAACAAAAATAAATAATAAAAAAGATATTAAAATATTAGCAACGTAGAATCACAAAGTCTTCAACGTAAATATAGGAATCACTAGCAGAAAATACATTTTAATTGGCATTCTTATTGAATGTTAGCCATGCATTATGGTTCAATATTATTTGTTAATAACTGAGTCCCCCACGACACAGTCAATTGTTGTAATTTCTACTCAGTAATTACTATTCTTCCGACCTCATGGAAAGGGATGAATTAGTAATTTTTCTAGTGGAAAACAATAGCTCGTGGAATTCCTTGATGTACGTTTCTTTCTGACAACTGTCTTAATGACACAGATTTAATTGATCAGTATTATTTCCTATTAAAACCTATTACTCTGACTCTGACACTGTACGCACCTTTCCCTCCTGAGGCGGAAGCCGGGAGGTCTCCTGTCTTTTCTTGTTCGCAAATCGCATTTTAACAGTTTACCTCTGATACTTTTTTGTTTTGTTTTTGTCTCTCGTGAATTTTATACCCTGATTGCATTTGGTGTGCTGTGACTCCTCAGCGCTTAGCAGCGCCTAGAATCCACCCCTACCCCCTCCCTCCAGCTCCAGTCCCGCTCTCGGCTGAGTATCGACGCCGAGAGCGTTGGGCGTCGAGTTTGGTGGCCATCTTGGGTCGGGCTGGGTGAGGGAGGACATCGTCAGCGCTATAAAAGGCGCCAGGTGTTGGGAACGAGTAACTCTGACACTGTACGCACCTTTCCCTCCTGAGGCGGAAGCCGGGAGGTCTCCTGTCTTTTCTTGTTCGCAAATCGCATTTTAACAGTTTACCTCTGATACTTTTTTTTGTATTTTTTTGTCTCTCGTGAATTTTATACCCTGATTGCATTTGGTGTGCTGTGACTCCTCAGCGCTTAGCAGCGCCTAGAATCCACCCCTACCCCCTCCCTCCAGCTCCAGTCCCGCTCTCGGCTGAGTATCGACGCCGAGAGCGCTGGGCGTCGAGTTTGGCGGCCATCTTGGGTCGGGCTGGGTGAGGGAGGACATCGTCAGCGCTATAAAAGGCGCCAGGTGTTGGGAACGAGTAACTCTGACACTGTACGCACCTTTCCCTCCTGAGGCGGAAGCCGGGAGGTCTCCTGTCTTTTCTTGTTCGCAAATCGCATTTTAACAGTTTACCTCTGATACTTTTTTTTTTTTTTTTTTTTGTCTCTCGTGAATTTTATACCCTGATTGCATTTGGTGTGCTGTGACTCCTCAGCGCTTAGCAGAGCCTAGAATCCACCCCTACCCCCTCCCTCCAGCTCCAGTCCCGCTCTCGGCTGAGTATCGACGCCGAGAGCGCTGGGCGTCGAGTTTGGCGGCCATCTTGGGTCGGGCTGGGTGAGGGAGGACATCGTCAGCGCTATAAAAACGGACAAGGATGGCTCCGCGCAGCGGACGCGATCAGCGGACGCGCCGGATCTGCGCCGGAGTCGTGCCAGGGTCCTACCCGTCTGCGCCCGTCCGCGCACGACCGTGCGCAGGGCTCAGGGACTCTGGCACACGCTCCTGCTATACCTCAGCGGACCTCCTAGGACTGAACTCTGACAGGTATATCTTATCCCCGAGTATATGTGCTACACTCAAGGAACACAACATCCTGCACATCTCTAGCTGTAAGTACCAAAGCCACTTAACCCCTTTGAAGCTAGCTACCCTTAACACCAGGTCACTGCAGAAACATCATTTAGAGATCTTCACCCTGCTACAGGATGAGACCATTGATATCCTGACACTCACCGAAACATGGTTGAGTGACGCCTCTTCCCCGGATATCATCGCCGCCCTTCCCAGTGGGTATGATATGGTCTGGCACAATCGGCCAGAGGGGACTCGAGGTGGCGGGGTAGCAACGATCTTTAAAAAGCAATTTATGGTAACAAAGATCCTAGCTGAGACTACAAATACTGTCGACCTACTGGGGATAAAAATTACCATGAACAACTCCTGTCTCATTATTTTAACAGTATACTGCCCACCCCAAAGTACTCCTGTGTTCAATGATCTCTTCCATCCAATTATATCAGATCTATGCACACGTTATAAAAACATCCTGGTAACTGGCGATTTTAATGTCCATTGGGATAAAAGTAATCAAGACCCGTCAGCCCAGAAACTACAGACCATCATGACCACCCTCGGACTGACACAACTTGTGGAAGTTCCAACCCACATAAAAGGCCATATTTTAGATCTTATTTGGTCTTCGACACCAAAAGCGGTCATTACAAGTATCTCACCTTGTCTCTGGTCAGACCACCATCTTATCTCATATGACGTATCGCAAGACATCTGCCAGGTCAAACTACCGTTAAAAACTAAAAAAGTGCGCCAATGGAAAAAGGTGAATGTTGAGACCCTAGCCAAAACCATGCCCAAGTACATACAGAACTCTATATTCCCTGCTGATAGTACTGATCTAGACTCAAAGTACAATACGATAACAACCATCCTTAGGCAATCTATTGATGAGTTAGCTCCTGAAAAGGCACAAAAAATAAAAGGTGTAGAGAAAGGAGCCCCCTGGTTTACTGAAGGTCTACGCGAACAAAAGAGAAAGCTTCGCTACCTCGAAAGATGCTGGAGGAAATCTAAAAAGGATACCGATAGGGAATCATATCGAACGTCGTTCCAAGCATATAAAAAGCTTATTACATCAGCCAAGAAGGAGTACTACGAGACGCGTATCAACAACGCCACAAACATCCAGAGAGAGACTTTCCAAATTTTGAAAGAGTTAAGTAAGAAAGAGGAAAAGACAGATATCACGATCGATTGCGATACCTTTCAAGGATACTTCCTGGGAAAGGTAGCGACTATCCTGTCTGATATCAAGAAGAACAACCCAGCCCCTTACATCGAACAATTGCCCCTCCCAGACTCTCTAACTCCAACTTTCACCAGCTTTCCCCACATTGACTCTAGTACTCTGAGAAAACTCGTAGCGTCTACCAAATCTGGTTCCCCCGCTGACCCCTGTCCGCCTGACACCTTTCGGATGGCAATACCGTTTCTAGAAGACCAGATCCTAGACCTTTTAAACATCTCATTAGCCACTGGATCTTTACCATCTGCCTTCAAAGAGGCATGTGTCAGACCTTTGATAAAAAAGCCTGGAGCTGATCCAACTAGCCTGAAGAACTATAGGCCAATCTCCCAGCTGCCATTCCTGTCAAAGGTACTGGAACAGCACGAACTTAAGTCCCTGTCAGCCCTTCTGGAATCTCACCATCTTCTCCAGGAGCGGCAAGCTGGTTTTCGTGCCCACCATAGCACAGAACTAGTAATGCTGTCGGTACTGGATGAGCTAAGATGCATGGCTGACAGTAAAAAGCCAAGCGCGCTGATATTATTAGATCTTTCAGCGGCGTTTGATACTGTCAGCCATGCACTGCTCTTGGACAGATTGGCTGGGTTTGGGATGGGAGGGCAGGCTCTTAAATGGCTCACAGCCTTCTTAACAAGAAGGACGCAGAAGATCCAGTTGGCAGACCAGGTGTCAGAGGTGGGCATGTTAGTCTGTGGGGTCCCGCAGGGGTCAGCGCTCTCGCCGCTCCTATTCAACCTCTACTTACAACCTCTGATAGAGTCACTGGCAAACATGAAGTGTAAAGTTTTTAACTATGCCGACGACACTCAGCTATTGCTGAGTATCGATAACACATCATCGGCACAATCAGTGGCTCAAGACATCCTATGATTTACAGTGAATTGGATGTCATCCAATTTGCTGAAAATCAATCCGGATAAAACGGAAGTCCTTGTCATTTCAACTTCTGTTTCCCCCTGGAGCGACTTGTTCTGGCCACAAGAACTAGGACCTACTCCAAAACCATGCCCCAATGTCAAGAGTCTTGGGATGAAAATCGATCAGGAACTCTCAATGGCCAACCAAGTATCCGCTGTAGTTAGCTGCTGTACCAATCTGATCAGGCAACTACGTAAACTCGCCCCCTGCTCTCGAGGAATATGCTGCAAACCATTGTTTCAGCCACAATAGTGTCTAGAATAGACTATGGAAATGCGCTGTATCTCGGCCTTCCAAAGAACTCCATCAACCGTCTTCAGGTCATTCTAAACGACGCAGCACGCCTGATCTTTGGAGTGCCGAGGAGGACCCATGCTTCCCCCCTGCTCCACCGACTACATTGGCTGCCCATGGTGCAGAGAGTGGAGTTTAAAAGTATGTGTATCTGCCACAAAGCAATCCACGGACAGGCGCCAGCTTATATAAAAGAAAGGCTGGAACTCCACGAACCTAAACGTGCCTTGCGATCGTCCGGATCTTTTTTAGTGTCTCGACCACGCTTTAAGTGAACAACTAAAGGAGGCACATCCTTCTCAGTGCAGGCTCCTATCATTTGGAATAAGCTACCGGAGGTGCTTCGTAGAGAGCCCAACCTTCTCCACTTTCGGAAGTCCTTGAAGACCTTACTCTTCAAAGACGCATTCCCGCTTCAATAGTCGGTTGCTAGACCTGATACCCACATATCCTCATTCCATCTTTGTTCTGTACTTGGTCAGTAGCGCTTTGAGACCTGTCGGTGAGTTGGCGCGATACAAAACCTAGTTACAATTACAATTACAATTATTCATTGATTGATGAGATTGTAAAGTTCACAGTTGTTTTTTTTATAAATAAAAACATTCTTATTATTAAAAAAAAAAACATGGACATCCCAAAATTTTATGTAAATCAGTTGCCTAAAGCAAACCCAAATTCTTTCCAGAATATGAATCAAATTGCATTCCAACAGTTCCCAAATGCAGGTCAGAATGCTCTTTAGCAATTTTGTGCTTTTCAAGAGTGATGGCTCAGGCTCAGACACTTCTCTATTATGGGGCCTGAGAGTGGAGGAAGATTGGGTGCTTGGCAGAGTCTTAGAAATAGACAAAAGTAGTCCATTTGTACATGGTGATGTAAATGGCCAACCCGTATCATTTCTTATAGATACTGGGTCTACTAGATCCACTGTTAGAACGGTGGAAGCCCCAGACTATACCCCACTTGTGAAAGAAATTGCAGGAGTTTCAAACAGACAGATTACTTATACAATTTCCAGAAAGGTTCTGTAAAAATACGTATATTTGAGGAAAATCATCAATGTGCCATTTGCAACACAAGTCCAGTAACTTTGTTAGGGAGACATTTGTTGTGCAAGTTAAATTGCGCAATCTATTGAACATCGAATAGTGTGTAGCTCCAGACAAATTATGAAGATGTAGGATTCAAAATGATTCAACAAAAACATCTGTAGGGTTCTTCCCAATAATGACAATTGAAGAATTACCTACATCTGTAATAGAAGATTTGATAAAGAAAAGACTTTTGAGTTAATTATTTGGAAGTCCATGTAACTCTATAATCATGGGCTTATAGAAATCAAATGGATAGCTGGACCTGAGGAAAATTTATGAGATAGTTGTCCCGTGACACCAAATTCATCCACAATAGAGTTTCAAATTCTGTGTACTGTAGAGTGGTTTACAGTCATTTATCTCTGCCACACATTATTTTCAGTGTCATTGCATTAAAATAGTCAGTTCCTCTTTTCATTCGTGTTTCAGCAGAGAGTCTTGGCATGGTGCAGAATCCCACAAGGGTTTACAGAGAGTCTATTGATTTTCAACCAGATCTTGAAATAGAAGCTGGAGTCATTACAGATGAACCAAAATAGATCAGAACTAGTATATCGATGACTTAGTTGTGGCATCAGAGACACGAGAAGCTTGAAAATAAGATACCATTGCCTTGGTAAATCACCTGGCTGAGAATGGACATAAAGTGTTCATGGGTAAACAAGAGCACTGTCAAGAAGAAGTTCAATGTCTGGGACACATAATTGAAAAAGGAGGGAGAAAGGTATCACCAGAGAGAGTAGAAGCAATTAACCAAATGAAGCCCCCTCGAACACAGAAAAAAGTCAGGATATTTCTAGGAATGGTTGGCTACTGTAATCAGTGGACACCCAGCTTTTCCTTAGTGGCTAACCATTTACTGAGGCTGATACGCAGGGATGTGTCTATTCCACTTCCATGGGACAACATATGTTTGAAAGCCTTTCTCGAGCTGAAAGAAAGTCTTTGTCGTACCCCAGCACTAAGAATGCCAGATTACAGTAAAGATCTTTTCCTATATTGCAGTGAGAGAGAGGTCTGCAATGCTGACACAAATGCCTGAATATGCTTGGAAACCTTTGGCATATTTCGCAATAACCCTTGATCCAATCACAGCAGGTCTGCCCGGCTGTCTTTGTGTAAGTGAGCATTAGCCTGGAAATGAGTGAAAGCATAGTGATGGGATTTTCAACAACTGAAATGGTCCCTCACTCTGTGGAGCTTATATTGACAAGAAAGAAAACACAGCACAACTCATAATCATTAAATATATATGAACAGAGAATTGTATCCTCCAAGAATATCATCATAAACCGATGTCAAATTCTGAAACCCTGCAACAAAATGACTGGTAAAAAAATAATAATGTTTGGGATGAAATTGAGCATGATTTACTAAATGTCTTGGATTCATGCACAAAGCCTAGACCTGATGTGAAGGGTAAACCCCTGTTTGAGACAGACTAAGTAATGTTTGTAGATGGCTTATGTTTGAGAAAAAACAAAGGTTCATGAGAGCAGCGTATTCTGTATGTATAATAAATGATGCTGTTGAAACTTCATGGCTTCAATGGGTTACCTCAGCACAAGTTGCAGAATCGATTGCCCTTCTATGTAGTCTGTAGTTTAGCTGTTCAAATGGGAGTTATAATATTTAAAGATAGTCAGAATGACTTTAGAGTTGTCCATGGTTTTGGGCAATTATGGCCACAGAGAGGTTTTATGACTTCGTCAGGTACCCCCATCATAAATGGGGTGCAGGTGAGGGACTTATTGAAGACGCTCAAATTACCAGTTAAAATTGCAATTGTTAAGAGTGCAGTTCTTGAGAGTGGGAATGACTACATAGTCATGGAAACTAGATATGCTGATTTAGTAGCACTGTATTTTGCTTTGTTGGCTGCAAATTTAATGGATCTTTAACATATGAGTTTGAGGAAGGCTCTACTTTCTCGATGTTGATAAAAGTGGCAGATACATTGGATGAGTTGAAAACAGTACAACAAAATGTTTCAGAAGCAAACATCAGAGTTTGAGTAAAGCAAGTTGTGAGAAAAATGGCAATGGCATTTGGATGTCTGCTGATGGAAGGGCTGTGTTACCAGATAGTTTGCTTTTCCCAATGACTCGATATCTGCATGTATACACACACTTAGGTAGGGATGCAATGACCACATTGTTTAGCCAGAACTGGTTTAATCCCAGATTCAGGATGTTAGCAGAAGAAGTGTGTCAGAGATATATGACATGTCAACAAAACAATGCATGACAAAGAACACACGTTACACTGAGTCTCATATGGAGATCAGGTGGTCCTTTTATTTTTCATTTATTTAAAAAAAAAAAAAATGTATGTCCTCATTCACTATCAGGTGGTCCTTTTAAAAGGATGCAGATGGGATTTATCAAAATGCCTGTTTGTAACGGGCTGATATATGTCTTATTCACATGTGTCTTCTCAAGATGGGTGGAAGCCTACCCAACCAGAAGAAATGACAGTCTCACAGTAGCAAAACTGTTCTTATGAGAATTGATTCCCAGGCATGACATGCCGGATTCTTTGGAATCAGATAGGGGACCCACTTCAACAACGAGGTCCAGAAGATGATTTGCACAGAATTACAAATTTAGCAAGACTACATTGCACTTATCAACCGTAAGCTTATAGTTGAGCAGATGATTGGGAATATCAAGTCTGGTTTAGCAAAAGTTTAGGCTTCAACATCACTGAAATGGCCGGATGGTTTACCATTGGTAATGATGAGCCTTCAAAGGATCCCTGCTAGAAAGACTGGTCTTTCTCGCCACATAATATTGATGGGGCGAGCAATGAGACTACCTGCTGCACCTACAAATGTGCTGTTGAACATCACAGATCATATGATGCTTGACTACTACAAGGGATTGGCTGATGTGGAGCGTTCTGCTGCTTACCCAGTTACAGCTGCCACTAAAGACCCACATCAATAACAGTGCCACAACCTCAATCCTGGTGATTGTGACCAAGACGCATTTTCATAAGAATTGCTGTAATGCACCTTCCAGGTCATTCTAGAGACAAATTCTGCTGTGAGTGCATTTGTTGCAGAATCACTGAACAAAAATCTAAACCAAAATCTTGTGATACATAAATGTCAAAAATATCGCTCACAACATTTTTTTTTCTATACATATAATGAAAGTACAAAAATATTGGAAAAAAATATTGTTTTACACTATCAAAAGTATATATATATATAATAATGCCAGTAGGTAGTTATAGTTAGGACCTATTATCCATAGGAAAATAGGAACCTTCTATTCTCAATAACTTTGGCGCTGGTTAACGAATCTTCGCGAAATTTTCAAAACTAATTGCCCGTTCCGGTCAGCTCCTATCCTGGAAGTTTGGGGGTGATTCGTCAAGCCAGGGCCGTGAAAAAAGGAGGGTCCCAAAATGCGTTTTCCCCATATTATTTCCCTTAGGAAGTTTTAGACACGGCTACAGCCCGAACTGTTGAACGGAATTACAGCAAATTTTGCAAAAAGGTAGCCCTTGGTTCAGAAAGCGCCCTTTTTTAAAAAAAAATGGTGTAAATCCATTCAGTAGTTCCTGAGAAATTCAAAAAATACTGGTGAAAGAATAATTTTCCAATAGGAAACTTTAGACACATTTATTGCAAAAACTGCTGAACGGAATTACACCAAATTTGGCAAAAAGGTACTGCTTGGCCCAGAAAGCGATCTTCTAAAACATGGTGTAAATCTGTTCAGTAGTTATTGAGAAATTAGGAAATAAAGATATCTAGAGGCACGGAGGATCCACGCACCATCCCGAGCACGAGCTTTATTCTATTTGCCTGTCAACACTCCAAACCAGGAAGTGTTAGCAGCCATCTTGTGCCTCAGTAGAAAGGAGGCACAAGAAAACAGAAAAACAAATGCAAAAACAGACAAAAGGGGGCAGGGTAGAAACACCCTGACCCCCTAGGCCTTTTTTAAATTGGCAAAATACGCGGAGGACTCCCGCACTTTGCTATTAATTAGCCCCTGGGTGGGCCAAGTACCGGGGCAATGTTAAGATTGTAATGGCCCCCCAGCCCCAGGGACCGCCACTCCTGGGGCTTTTCAAAAGTATTTGCTGGGGGCTCACAGCCCCCATGCAGCCCCGGGGACCGTCACCCCGTGGCTTGTTTAGTAAATGGGTGAGGGGGCTCAAAGGCCCGCCCAAGCCCCAGGGACCACCACCCCCGGAGCTTTTATAAAATATTGGCGGGGGCACATGACCTCCCGCACAGCCCCGGGGACCACTACCTCCCCGGGGCTCTAATTATTTAAATTGGGGGTTCCTTGATGGACTTCCAAGCCCTGGGGACCACCACCCCCCGGGGCTTTGCAAATGTTGGGAGGGGGGCCGCAGGGCCCCCCTCCTGGAGCCTGTGATGGCCCTGGGGAATGCCACCCCCCAGGGCCGGCTCCTGCAGTGTCCCGGGGTTCCTACCCCCGGGACACTGCTGTTTCAATCAATCAATCATAGGCATTTATAGAGCGCTCTACTCACCCGGAGGGTCTCAAGGCGCTGGGGGGGGGGGGGGTGCTGCTACTGCCCGAACAGCCAGGTCTTGAGCTTCTTCCTGAAGGCGAGGTGGTCCTGGGTCAGGCGCAGGTCGGTCGGGAGGGAGTTCCAGGTCTTGGCGGCCTGGTAGGAGAAGGATCTTCCTCCTGTTGTCGTTCTTCGGATGCGGGGGACGGCGGCGAGGGCGTGGCTGGCTGATCGGAGGTGTCGTTTGGGAGCGTAGAAGTTGATGCGGTTGTTGAGGTAGCTCGGGCCTTGGTCGTGAAGAGCTTTGTGTGCGTGGGTGAGGAGACGGAAGGTGATTCTCTTGTTGACCGGGAGCCAGTGCAGGTCTCTTAGGTGTCCGGAGATGTGGCTGTGTCGTGGGATGTCGAGGATGAGTCTGGCTGAGGCGTTCTGGATCCGTTGGAGTCTCTTCTGGAGCTTGGCGGTGGTTCCGGCGTAGAGGGCGTTGCCGTAGTCCAGTCGGCTGGTGACGAGTGCCTGGGTGACATTCTTCCTGGTCTCGGTGGGGATCCACCGGAAGATCTTCCGTAGCATGCGCAGGGTGTTGAAGCATGACGAGGAGACGGCGTTGACTTGCTTGGTCATGGAGAGGGAGGAGTCCAGGATGAAGCCCAGGTTGCGTGCGTGGTCTGTCGGTTTGGGTGCGGTGCCCAGGGCGGGGGGCCACCAGGAGTCGTCCCAGGCGGAGGGCGAGGATCCCAGGATGAGGACTTCCGTCTTGTCCGAGTTCAGCTTCAGGCGGCTGGTCGACATCCACTCGGCTACCTCTTTCATTCCTTCGTGAAGGTTGGCTCTGGCGGCGGCGGGGTCGTTGGTCAGGGAGAGGATCAGCTGGGTATCGTCGGCGTAGGAGATGATGTTGAGGTTGTGTTGGCGTGCGATGGCCGCGAGGGGGCTCATGTAGATGTTGAAGAGGGTTGGGCTCAGCGAGGATCCTTGAGGGACGCCGCAGATGACTTTGGTGGCCTCTGACTTGTACGGTGGTAGACGGACTCTCTGTGTTCTTCCGTCGAGGAAGGAGATGATCCATTCCAGTGCCTTCTCCTGGATTCCGACGTTGCGGAGGCGCTGCACTAGGGTGCGGTGGCAGACGGTGTCGAAGGCCGCGGAGAGGTCTAGGAGGATGAGGGCCGCTGTTTCTCCGTTGTCCATCAGGGTTCGGATGTCATCGGTGGCAGCGATGAGGGCGGTCTCGGTGCTGTGGTTGGCTCGGAAGCCAGACTGTGAGGGGTCGAGGGATCCGTTCGTCTCGAGGAAGGCGGCCAGTTGCTTGTTGACGGTCTTCTCGATGACTTTGGCTGGGAACGGGAGCAGCGAGATGGGGCGGTAATTCTTGAGTTCGGTGGGGTCCGCTGTTGGTTTCTTGAGTAGAGCGCTGAGTTCGGCATGCTTCCAGCTCTCAGGGAAGGTGGCGGTGGTGAAGGAGGTGTTGATGATGTCCCGCAGGTGGGGTGCGATGACGGCGTCGGCTTTGTTGAAGACGTGGTGAGGGCAGGGGTCGGTCGGAGATCCGGAGTGGATGGAGTTCATCATGCGGACGGTTTCTTCGGTGCAGATCGGGGTCCAGGCGCGGCGGGTGGAGGTGGGGGGCGGTGGTTCGGTCGGGTTGGACGTGGCGTTCTTCGGTAGGGTGTTGAAGCTGTTGTGTATGTCCGCGATCTTGTTGTGGAAGTAGGAGGCGAGGGAGTTGCAGAGTTCTTGCGATGGGGTGGTGTCGTTGTTTCCGGCGTTGGGGTTGGAGAGCTCTTTCACGATGTTGAAGAGTTCCTTGCTGTTGTGTGCGTTGTTATCCAACCGGTCCTTGAATGCAGTTTTCTTGGTGTCGCGGATCAGTTGGTGATGCTTCCGGGTGGCAAGCTTGAGGGTGGTCATGTTGTCCGGGGTTGGCTCCCTTCTCCAGGCTTTCTCGAGGGCTCGGCAGTTCTTCTTGGAGCTCTTGAGTTCGTCGGTGAACCATGGGGCCTTCTTGCTGCCAGGTCTGCTGGGCGGGGTCCTCAGTGAGGCGAGTTCGTCCGCGCAGTTGCTGATCCACTTCGTGAGGTTGTCGGCGGCCTGGCTGGGGTTCGCTGAGCTGGCGGGAGGGTGCTGGCTCAGGGAAGCGGCGAGCTGGTCGGCTGTGATCTTGCTCCAGCTTCTGCGGGCGACCGGTTGCTGGTGGTGGTGGGTCGTCGTTCTTTTGAAGGTGAAGTGGACGCAGCTGTGGTCCGTCCAGTGGAGTCCTGTGGCGTGGCTGAAGGCGATGTCTTTGCTGGAGGAGAAGACGGCGTCGAGTGTGTGTCCGGCGAGGTGGGTGGGGGCGGTCACCAGTTGCTTGAGTCCGAGGTTGGCGAGGTTGTCGAGCAGGGTGGTGGTGTTGTGGTCGTTGTTGTTCTCCAGGTGGAAGTTGAGGTCCCCCAGGAGGATGTAGTCAGCGGAGGGGAGGGCATGCGGGCTGACGAAGTCGGCGATGTCTTCGCTGAGTTGTGTGCGTGGTCCCGGGGGTCGGTAGATCAGGGTGCCTCTGAGGGTGGTCTTCGGGTCGGTGTGGATCCGGAAGTGTAGGTGTTCGGCGGTAGTCAGGATGTCGTCGGTGTAGGTCGTGATGCGGATGGTGTTCCTGTGGATGATGGCGATGCCTCCTCCTATCTGGTTGGCGGTGCGGTCCCTCCGGGTGATCTTGTAGCCCTCTGGGATGGCGATGGCGATGTCGGGCGCTGAAGAGGCGTTCATCCAGGTCTCCGTGAGGAAGGCAACGTCAGGAGCAGTGGTGTCGATGAGGTTCCAGAGTTCGATGGCGTGTCTGTGGACTGAGCGGGTGTTGAGCAGGATGCACTTGAGGTGGTTGCTGCTGGTGTTCGGCTTGGCGGGTGCTGGTGTGGGGCGGGTCCGGATGCAGGTGAACTTGCAGGTGCGGCAGCTGAAGGGTCCGTGGGTGCGTCTCGGGGTGGCACGGTAGCATCCCGGGACTCGTCCGTCGTTGAGTGCGATGAGGGTGGCGGCGTCGTAGGTCCGGCGGGGGCCAGGGGTCCTGGCACTGGGCGCGGTCCAGGCGCGGACGGGCGTAGACGGGCTTACCTTTGGCGCACCTTCGGCGCTCATTCGGTGCTCCCGCTGCGCGCGTCCGCTGCGCGGTCGCTGAGGGGGCGTCATAAGAAGGGAGCCGGGAGGGCGGGTCAGCTGGGAGGCGGGGAGCGCGTGGTCCTATCAGCAGGCGTGGGGGCGGGGTCGCGGCAAAAACCGGCGCGAAAATCGGCGTCAGGCGGCCCTGCAGCGGCTGGGGCGCCGGGCTGGAGGCGTCAGCAGGTGGCAGGTAGGCAGCTGGAAGGAGACAGGCAGCAGGCAGTGGGCGTGGGGGCAACCAGGCCGGGGGCACAGTGGTCGCTGTGGAACCTGGGTCGGGGTCCCCTTAAGAAGGGAGCCGGGAGGGCGGGTCAGCTGGGAGGCGGGGAGCGCGTGGTCCTATCAGCAGGCGTGGGGGCGGGGTCGCGGCAAAAACCGGCGCGAAAATCGGCGTCGGGCGGCCCTGCGGCGGCTGGGGCGCCGGGCTGGATCGGCGATCGAGGCGGGCGGCCCTGCAGTGGCTGGGGCGCCGGGCTGGAGGCGTCAGCAGGTGGCAGGTAGGCAGCTGGAAGGAGACAGGCAGCAGGCAGTGGGCGTGGGGGCAACCAGGCCGGGGGCACAGTGGTCGCTCCGGGGGCACAGTGGCCACTGTTTGCTATGGCAGGGTGGGAGCCTCGTGGCTCCCGCCCTCCCATAGCAAACTGCTTTGGTTTTTGGAAGAGAGAGTAGGAGACCTGCCCCCTCTTCCAAAACCCAAAGCCAATTGCTTTTCCACACGGGGAGCTGAATCTTAGCAGCTCCCCATGTGGAAAAGCAATGCCGGCTCCGGCAGGAGGCGGAGAGCTGGCGGGACCGTGGGGGGATTGGGGACCCCCACGGTCCCCAACGGAGAGGGCCAGCGTGGCCCCCCCTCTTCCTCCAAAAAAACCCCCAAAGTTCGGCCCTGGGGGACGGGGTCCACAGGGCCGATTATGGCCTCAGGAGAGGTTCCACGGCCCCCTTCCAATTTATTTAAAAAACAACAAAAAATTGGGATCAGGCGCTGGGGGATAGGGTCCCCAGGGCCAGTAAAACAGGAAAAGAAGGGGGGCCACACAGCCCCCTTTCTTCAAAAAATAACATTTGAAAAAAGACCGACATCGCGCTGGTGGCCCCGCCCCCTCCCTGCAGCCCCCTGGCACGTTTGAAGATGGGGAACTAATTCCCCTTGAATACTGGGGGTCCCTGGGGGCCAACTAGCCCACCAGGAACCTCCAGTATTCGCCAGGGAGCTGTGTTGCAGAGAGGTGTTCAGAGGCCACGCCCCTTTTAATGGAGGTACCTGGTGGGCTATTTGCAACCCAGGGACCCTCAGAATTCAAGGGGACTTAATGCCCAAACTTAAAACGCGCCATGGGGCGCATTTGCTGAGTAGTAGTTAAGGGAAGGGGCGGAGCCTGAGGTGAGGTGTGCAAAAACGCCCTGTGGGGCGTTTTAAGTTGGGGAATTAATTCCTCTTCATTCCTGAGGTCCCCAGGGGCCAACTAGCCCACCAGGTACCTCCAATAAGCGCCACAGAACTGCGTTACAGAGTGTTGTAAAAAGGGGCGTGGCCTCTGAACACTTCTCAGCAACGCAGCTCCATGGCGCATACTGGAGGGACCTGGTGGGCAAGTTGGGCCCCAGGGACCCTCAGAATTGAATTTAATTAATTAAAACGCGCCACAAGGTGTGTTTGCACACATGTCACCTCAGGCCCTGCCCCCTTCCTTCACCAATGGCGAGTTGTAAGTTGGGGAATTAATTCACCTTCAATACTGAGGGTCCCTGGGGGCCAACTAGCCCACCAGGTACCCCCAGTACGCACCAGGGAGCTGCGTTGCAGAGATGTGTTCAAAGGCCACGCCCCTTCTTACACCTTTCTGCAACGTAGCTCTGTGGCGCTTACTGGAGGTACCTAGTGGGCTAGTTGGATCCTAGGGACCCTCAGGATTCAAGGAGACTTAATCTCCCAACTTAAAATGGCCAGAGAGCATGTTGACACAGTGGTGAAGGGAGGGGACCGGGCCTGTGGTGACGTGTGCAAACACGCCTTGTGGTGCGTTTTAAGTTGGAGAAATAATTCCCCTTCAATCCTGAGGGCCCTTGGGAGCCAACTAGCCCACCAGGTGCTTCCAGTAAGCGCCGCTGCATTGCAGATAGGTGGTCCAGGCCGTGCCCATTTTTACTCCTCTCTGCAATGCAGCTCTGTGGCGCTTACTGGAGGTACCTAGTGGGCTAGTTGGACCCTAGGGACCCTCAGGATTCAAGGAGACTTAATCTCCCAACTTAAAATGGCCAGAGAGCATGTTGACACAGTGGTGAAGGGAGGGGACGGGGCCTGAGGTGACGTGTGCAAACACGCCCTGTGGCGCATTTTAAGTTGGGGAAATAATTCCCCTTCAATCCTGAGGGCCCCTGGAGGCCAACTAGCCCACCAGGTGCTCCAGTAAGCGCCACAGAGCTGGCTTGCAGACAGGTGGTCTAGGCCATGCCCCTTTTACACCTCTCTGCAACGCAGCTCTATGGAGCTTACTGGCGGTACCTAGGTGTCTAAATGGATGATTTATTTTGTAAAATTGATTGTATAGCTGACTGATTAAGTGTATCTTAGTGAATACATGGGTTAGCAAGTAATGTTTAAATATGTACATATCTGTATCAGTCTCTCACTTTGTGTATTAAGTGGCTGCATGGGTTGGTGAGTAGCTACATGAGTGTCTATATGGATTATTAGTTGTTTTTTTGAGTATCAGTATGAGTGTCTGAGTGTCTGTATGGTTTGGTGGGGGTATTACTTAGCGCTCAGATGCATTTATGAGTGACTCACTGTTTGTATGTGTTGAAGACAGCATGTGTGCAGGACTGTATGGGTGAATGAGTGTGTGTATCGGTGTGTTAGTGAGTGAATGACTGTCTCAATAGTGTATTTATGAGTACATATGTTTTAAACTAGTATATATGAGTTTTGGTGTATATAAGTGAGTATATGTGAGAGTGAGAGATTGGAAGAGTTTCTGTATAAATAAATATGTGTTTCTATAAGTGATTGTTTAAGAGAGTAAGTATGTGTAAGTTTCTGTAGAAGTAAATGTGGTGGTGTGTGTATAACTGTATATGCAAGTAAATGTATGTTTGATACTTTATTTGCATGTGTGAGTAACTCTATGGATGAGTGGCAGTGTGTAACAGGATGTTTAGGTTTATGAGTACATATGATGAGTAAGTACATGTATGAATGACTGTATAGGACTGTTGCTGAATGAGTGGATGTGTGTGTAGATCTTAGAATTACTGAATAGGTGTGTTGTAACTGGTATTGGTGTGTCCATTGCTTTGAAAATGTTAATTTCTATTTTTGAGTGTGTGTATTAAAGATTATATTAGGTTGAGAGAAGGTCTGCCACTGTATCACAAGGATGATGTCATCAGTGATGTCATCAGTGATGTCTTTTTAGATGTCATCAGTGATGTCATGAGTGATGTCACTGACCAAATCATGAGTGATGTAATATGTGACGTCATCAGCAGTGCATTGCGAGCTGAACTAACTATAACTGGTAAATTTCTATGGTTTTGTACGAGTGAAATGTCCAACTAACTATAACGCACCGGAAACCTATGGTTTTTTCAGTGAATCTCTATAAGGTTTTTTAAATGCTAATTTTTAACTGTAACGTGCCTGAAACCTTTGGTTTTTTTCAGTGTATATATATATATATATATATATATATATATATATATATATATCTATATATATATATATATATATAACCTACTAGCGGTCGCCAGTAGGTAGTTATAGTTAGGACCTATTATCCATAGGAAATCCGTAACATTCTGTTTGGAATAACTTTGGTGCCGGTTGAGGAATCTTCGTGAAATTTTCAAAACTTGTGGCCGGCTCCGGTCTGCTCCTATCCTGAAAGTCTCGGGGTGATTCGTCAAGCGGGGACCGAGAAAAAAGGGGGGTCCCAAAACATGTTTTCCCCGTGTAATATTCCATAGGGACCTTTAGTCGCAGCTACAAACCGAACTGCTGAACGGAATTACACCAAATTTGGCAGAAAGTTAGACCTTGGTTCAGAGTCGTGCCTTTTACTTAAATGGTGTAAATCTGTTCAGTAGATCCTGAGAAAATCAAAAGTAAAATCACATATATCTGGGCGGAGCCTAACCACACATCTCATTGTGAGATCTGATTGGCTGTCAGCACTTCATTCAAGAAGTGTTGACAGCCATATTGGGACCAATACACATGATAGCACCTCATTAAAAAGCATTGCAGTTAATAGAAGGTTTTAAGACGTTAGTTACATTATAAATCATTTGTTGATGGTACCATACTCATTTTAGGAATTGTGGTGTGTTCCAAGGTGATTTTACCATGTGAAAAAGCCTTCTGTTGGGATATTATGAATCATGTTTGAGAGAAAACTATTTTCTCATGCTTTTCCCACAGAGGTTTGGAAGGTGATCTATAAGCTAAACTGAGAGAATATTTTCTGTAAATTCACATTATCTTTCTCAGTCATGTGAGAATGAAGTCTGACATTCTCAGTAAAACATGTACATCCAACAAGGGCAGAGACTGTCAGTTGATTCCTTTGTGATCTATTGCAGCTGCCCATAGTGTTCTAAAGAACAACTAGAGCGCAAACAGTCCTACTTATGACAAACGTATTGCACACCTGAAGCCATCTTGATTGGAATAAAGTGGTAACTCTTAAAACATTTAATTTAAAAAGGAACAAAATGAGGGGGTTCATTTTACCATAGAAAGTATGATTAGCGCTGCAGAAAGAAAAATTAGAACACATTTTGACTTCTCAAATCCTCTTCTATTTCATTAAAAGATTCTGACATGCAGACTGAAACATGCACTTTGAATACCAGCAGCATACTTCCCTGGTGAGCAGTAGCTTTACTACAGTGATCTAATGAGCAACTAGAGTGCTAACATTCACAATTCATGGCAAATGTGTGACACATCTGAATGCCTTCTTGATGGAACCAAAGTAAACAAGCATTGAAAATGCAATATCTCTCGCCCTTGTTTAAGTTAAAGCAATTCTGTTTGTAATTAGGTGGCTTTTTAGCTTTGCTTTTATTAGTGTTTTTCAAGCTTTTATGTACATAACATGCATATGTATGCATATATGTATATGTATATGTATATGTATATGTATATGTATATGTATGCATGCATTTATATTTGTATTTATATAGATTTGCAGATTATATATGTTTATATATGTATGTACATATATACACATACATATATATAAATGCATATGCATATATATGCATATATATATGTGCATATTTTTGCATGTTGAGAGAGGTAGAAAGAGGTAGAGAGGTAGAGGTCTAGAGGTAGAGAGGTAGAGGTAGAGAGGTAGAGGTAGAGAGGTAGAGGGGTAGAGAGGTAGAGAGTAGAGGATGAGTAATAGAGAGTAGAGAGTGAGTAGTAGAGAGAGTAGCAGAGAGTGAGTAGTACACTGTAGTAGAGTGAGTATTAGAGACTGAGAAGTAGAGTAGTAGAGAGTGAGTAGTAGAGAGTGTGTAGTAGAGTGAGTTATAGAGTGACTAGTAGAGTGAGTAGTAGAGAGTAGTAGAGAGTAGAAGAGAGAGAGTAGTAGAAAGTGAGTATTAGAGAGTAGTAGAGAGTGAGTAGTAGAGAGTGAGTAGTAGAGAGAGAGTAGTAGAGTGTAGGTAGTAGAGAGTAGTAGAGAGTGAGTAGTAGAGAGAGAGGAGTAGGGAGTAGTAGAGTAGTAGAGAGTGAGTAGTAGAGAGTAGTGGAGTAGTAGAGAGTGAGTAGTAGAGAATAGTAGAGAGTGAGTAGTAGAGTGAGTAGTAGGGAGTAGTGCAGAGTGAGTAGTAGAGTGAGTAGTAGAGAGTAGTAGAGAGCCAGTAGTAGAGAGCAAGTAGTAGAGAGTGTGTAGTAGAGAGTGAGTAGTAGAGAGTAGTAGAGAGTGAGTAGTAGAGAGAGTAGTAGAGAGTAGTAGAGAGTGAGTAGTAGAGAGTAGTAGAGAGCGAGTAGTAGAGAGTGAGTAGTGGAGAGGTAGTAGTAGAGAGTAGTAGAGAGCAAGTAGTAGAGAGTGAGTAGTAGAGAGTAGTAGAGAGTGAGTAGTAGAGAGAGAGTAGTAGAGAGTGAGTAGTAGAGAGTTGTAGAGTGAGTAGTAGAGAGTGAGTAGTAGAGAGAGTAGTAGAGAGTAGTAGAGAGTGAGTAGTAGAGTAGTAGAGAGTGAGTGGGAGAGAGTAGTAGAGAGTAGTAGAGTGAGTAGTAGAGAGTGATTAGTAGAGAGAGTAGTAGAGAGTAGTAGAGTAGTAGAGAGTGAGTAGTAGAGAGTGAGTAGTAGAGTGAGTAGTAGAGAGTGAGTAGTAGAGAGTGAATAGTAAAGAGTGAGTAGTAGAGCGAGAGTAGTAGAGAGTGAGTAGTAGAGAGTAGTAGAGTGAGCAGTAGAGAGGGAGTAGTAGAGAGAGAGTAGTAGAGAGTGAGTAGTAGAGTAGTAGAGAGTGAGTGGTAGAGAGTAGTAGAGAGTTGTAGAGTGAGTAGTAGAGAGTAGTAGAGTAGTAGAGTGAGTAGTAGTGAGTAGTAGAGAGTAGTAGTAGAGAGTAGTAGAGTAGCGAGTGAGTAGTAGAGAGTGAGTAGTTTAATTTAAAAGGAACACAATGAGGGGGTTCATTTTGCCATAGAAATTATGATAAGTGCTGAAAAAAGAAAAATTAGGGCACATTTTGAGTGACTTCTCAAATCCTCTTCTATTTCATTAAAAAATTCTGACATGCAGACTGAAACATGCACTTTCAATACCAGCAGCAGACTTCCCTGGTGAGCAGTATCTTTACTACAGTGATCTAATAAGCAACTAGAGTGCTAACATTCTGAATTTATGGCAAATGTGTGACACATCTGAATGCCTTCTTGACGGAATCAAAGTAAAACATTTAAAGTATTTCCTACAGAGGAGACTGTAGTAAATGAGGAAATTAGGAAACTTCATAACAAATAAGTCTCCCAAGATGGCCACCAGAGACAAAAGAGCCCAAATGTAGCACAAATATCACCCAGATGTAGCCCAAGTATAGCCCAATGACAGAATGTCCCAGAGTGTTCTAAATAACAACTAGAGCGCTAACAGTCTTACTTATGACAACAGTATGGCACACCTGAAGCCATCTTGATTGGAATAAAGTGGTAACACTTAAAACATTTAATTTGCCAAGGAACAAAATGAGGGGGTTTATTTTGCCATAGAAATTATGATTAGTGCTGCAGAAAGAAAAATTAGGGCACATTTTGACTTCTCAAATCCTCTTCTATTTCATTAAAAATTCTGACATGCAGACTGAAACATACACTTTGAATACGAGCAGCAGACTTCCCTGGTGAGCAGTAGCAGTGATCTAATGACCAACTAGAGTGCTACCATTCAGAATTTTTGGCAAATGTGTGACACATCTGAATGCCTTCTTGATGGAACCAAAGTAAACAAGCATTGAAAATGCAATAGGTCTTGCCCTCGTTTAAGTTAAAGCAATTCTGTTTGTAATTAGGTGGCTTTTTAGCTTTGCTTGTATTAGTGATTTTCAAACTTTCATGTACATAACATGCATATGTATACATATATGTATATGTATGCATGAATTTATATTTGTATTTATATAGATATGCAGATTATATATGTTTATGTATGTATGTATATATATATATACGCAAACATATATATAACTGCATATGCATATATATACAAATATATGTATGTGCATATGTGTGCATGTAGAGAGAGGTAGAGAGAGGTAGAGAGGTAGAGGTGTAGAAGTGTAAAGGTAGAGAGGTAAAGGTAGAGAGGTAGAGAGGTAGAAAGTAGTAGAGAGAGAGGAAGAGAGGTAGAGAGTAGAGAGTGAGTAATAGAGAGTAGAGAGTGAGTAGTAGTGAGTAGTAGAGAGAAAAGCTGAGAGTGAGTAGTAGAGAGTAGTGGAATGAGTAGTAGATAGTGAGTAGTAGAGAGTGAGTAGTAGAAAGCGAGTAGTAGAGAGAAGTAGAAAGTAGCAGAGAGTGAGTAGTAGAGTGAGTAGTAGAGAGTAGTAGAGCATAGTAGAGAGTGAGTAGTAGAGAGGGAGTAGCAGAGAGAGAGTAGTAGGGAGTAGTAGAGTGAGTAGGAGAGAGTAGTAGAAAGATAATAGTAGAGAGTGAGTAGTAGAGAGTAGTAGAGAGTGAGTAGCAGAGAGTGAGTAGTAGAGTAAGTAGTAGAGAGTGAGTAGTAGAGAGTGAGTAGTAGAGTGAGTAATAGAGAGTGAGTAGTAGAGAGAGAGTAGTAGAGAGTGAGTAGTAGAGTAGTAGAGAGTGAGTGGTAGAGAGTAGTAGAGAGTGAGTAGTATAGAGTAGTAGAGCGTGACTAGTAGAGAGTAGTAGAGAGTGAGTAGTAGAGAGTGAGTAGTGGAGAGAGAATAGTAGAAAGTGAGTAGTAGAGAGTAATAGAGAGTGAGTAGTAGAGAGTGAGTAGTAGAGAGAGTAGTAGAGAGTAGTAGAGTAGTAGAGAGTAGTAGAGTAGTAGAGAGTGAGTAGTAGAGAGTGAGTAGTAGAGAGTAGTGGAGTAGTAGAGAGTAGTAGAGAGTGAGTAGTAGAGAGTGTATAGTAGAGAGTGAGTAGTAGAGAGTAGTAGAGAGTGAGTAGTAGCTAGAGTAGTTGAGAGTGAGAAGTAGAGAGTAGAGAGTAGTAGAGTAGTAGAGAGTAAGTAGTAGAGTGAGTAGTAGAGAGTAGTTGAGAGCGAGTAGTAGAGTGAGTAGTGGAGAGTGAGTAGTAGAGAGCGAGTAGTAGATAATGAGTAGTAGAGAGTGAGTAGTAGAGAGAGAGTAGTAGAGAGTAGTAGTAGAGAGTAGTAGAGTGAATAATAGAGAGTGAGTAGTAGAGAGAGAGTAGTAGAGAGTGAGTAGTAGAGTAGTAGAGAGTGAGTGGTAGAGAGTAGTAGAGAGTAGTAGATTGAGTAGTAGAGAGTAGTAGAGAGTGAGTAGTAGAGAGAGTAGTAGAGAGTAGTAGAGTAGCAGAGAGTGAGTAGTAGAGAGTAGTTCTCTCCCTCTAAAGCAGCTCTGCTGACCTGGTTCTCTGCCTCTAGAGCAGCTCTGCTGACCTGGTTCTCTGGCTCTAAAGCAGCTCTGCTGACCTGGTTCTATGGCTCTAAAGCAGCTCTGCAGACCTGGTTCTCTGCCTCTAGAGCAGCTCTGCTGACCTGGTTCTCTGGCTCTAAAGCAGCTCTGCTGACCTGCTTCTATGGCTCTAAAGCAGCTCTGCAGACCTGATTATCTGGCTATAGAGCAGCTCTGCAGACCTGGTTCTCTGGCTCTAAAGCAGCTCTGCTGACCTGGTTCACTCCCTCTAAAGAGCTCTGCTGACCTGGTTCTCTAGCTCTAAACAGTTCTGCTGACCTGGTTCTATCCCTCTAAAGAGCTCTGCTGACCTGGTTCTATGGCTCTAAAGCAGTTCTGCTGACCTGGTTCTCTGCCTCTAGAGCAGCCCTGCTGACCTGGTTCTCTGGCTCTAAAGCAGCTCTGCTGACCTGGTTCTCTTCCTCTAAAGAGCTCTGCTGACCTGTTTCTCTGGCTCTTAAGCAGTTCTGCTGACCTGATTCTCTGCCTCTAGAGCAGCTCTGCTGACCTGGTTCTATGGCTCTAAAGCAGCTCTGCTGACCTGGTTCTCTGACTCCAGAGCAGCTCTGCTGACTTGGTTCTCTGGCTCTAAAGCTGTTCTGCTGACCTGGTTCTCTCCCTCTACAGCAGCTCTGATGACCTGGTTCTCAGCCTCTAGAGCAGCTCTGCTGACCTGGGTCTCTGGTTCTAGAGCAGCTCTGCTGACCTGCTTCTTAGGCTGTACAGCAGCCCGGCTGAACTGGTTCTCTGCACTCACGATTCAGGCACCCGACTTCTCGAAAATATATTTAAAAATAATATAACTTTATTATAATTACAAATATATTATTTTTATGAATATCTTAGATAATCTCTTGCCCTAATATGTATATTAAAGACACATATATATATCATTTTGGAACATACATTCTTTTTGCGGGAGTCGCGCACCCAGCGCGCCCCAGCACGTATATGATGTCACGCGGGACCCGCCACCGTGCAAGTATTTCGTACCGTAATGTGTGGCGAATGCGCGGGAGCATGAGTCGCGGACTGGTCGCATACCAATCGCGCACATCACGTAATATTAAATGTATATGATGTAACTGAAAAACACGCAGCCGTCGCACACCGTACTCGGATCCTTCACGACTTTTCTAAAATGGTGGCTAGAATCCGCGCACCCACCGTGATGTGTACGCTTTGAGTGTGCAACTCCGAAAAAAAATTGGAATTTTTTTTTTAAAAAGAAAATAATATAAATATATTAAAATAAAATCAATATTTCAGTTTGAATTTAAAAAAAAAATTGTGCAATTTTCAGAAAAATATATGTTATTTAATGAATAAAATATTTATAAATAAACAGTTAAAAAACTGTAGAAAATCAGTACAAAAAAATAGGTATAACTACTATCACACTTAAAAATTTGCATTTAAAAAACCTTTGAAATTCACTGAAAAAAAACATAGGCATTGGAATGGAAAAATCCACATGTTATGACTACTTTGTGTTTGTAAAAGAGTGTTGGGGATGTCATGTCTATCATTAATGCCAAAATGCCACGTATCTGCACATCTAATGAGCTAATGAAATCTACTACATCCATTGAATGCCAACAAATGCAAATAGATGACAATACTGATATCTATCTATTTTGTTCCATTCTAGGTCTACATTTACTTTGACACAAACAACATGGATGTAGATACCTCACTTCCACCATTAACAATGTTCTCTATTTCTCAACAGGTCGATCCACCACTGTACCTGCACAGAGGTTGGAAACCGAACAAAGTTTCTTTACACACCAGGACGAAGCCCTCAGTGATGACAACGCTCCTGAAGAGGTGGACGTGGATGACGGTCCTGGTCCATCTGGGCAGCTTGGGCAGATGCCAACCGTGGGGCTCACTGTGCCTACAGCAACACATCCCACCACAGCAGGAACATCTCAGCCAGCTACTGCCCCCCACCAGTGCACCTAGCATAGTCAGTCCCAACCTGTGCCCCTAGTCCTGGATTCTGGGATGGCTAATACCACCCTAGTCACTGGGGAACTAGGACCCAGTGAGAGGGTGCAGTGTGTGCCAAGGAGCACAGGGCTGTGGGGCTTGGTATAGTGGGAGGATAACTGTGGGCCTGCAGAGTGAGCCCACTGCATACATGGACACCCAGTCTGCCCTCACCCCAGTCCTGGGAGTCTACCATGACTCCTAAAGTGCCATGGGTCAGGTATTGCCTGAAATCTGGTAAATGAAGGAGCTGCAGAGGAACACATAATAGGAGGTTGCTGTCATCCACACCAAGGTGGCCGGCATTCACACTGAGGTGGCCTTCCTGGTTGGGGATCTGCAGGACATCAACCCCACCCTCTGCAGGGCTTTTCCATCAGCATCTAACCCTTCTTGTGGTTCAAGTACTTGCACACAATTAACATCTGCCGCAGTTTTTTCGAGTTTTATATAGCGCAAACTAAACCTGATGATATCATGTATCAGAGAGCTTTACATGAGCACCAGTTTTGTTACAGATGGACACATTCATTTTTGTTAGGCACAGGGAGATTAAGTGATTTGCCCAGAAACACAGGGTGTTGAGCGTCATTGCCTAGACTCGTATCCGGCTCCCCAGATTCGAAGTTGACTGCTCTAGCGGTAAGGCTACATCCTCTCTCAGTTACAGGAAGGGAGGCCATGTCAGAGGCCCATTTCTACATGCACCCTTGTCTCAGCAGCTCCGGATCTCCCCTCCAGTAAAAAGAGGGGATGTCCACCCAAAAATCCAAGAGCTCAGGCTGAAAAGAAAACCACCACTGTCAGCAAGAAACCTTGCCCCTAATTTCCTTCTGTGTGTGTTGCACATTCACTTTGTTGGACTATTCCCACCTTCTATATCTAATGGGAGGAATGTGTTGGCCTTTGACTCTACGGCAATGGTTTTATCCACCATGGCTGAGGACTTCACTTTCTGTTTACACTGTTGAATGTTAAGTTGAATTCCTTATCTTCTCCTTATTCACTTCATTAAAACACATGTCACCAAAGCATTGTCTCACATATAGCTATGTGAATGTACTACCATGTGAACTTTGCAACGTCAAAACCAGGGACTTCTGGAGGTATGGATGTGTTGTATGTCAACAATATTCAACTCAGGATCACTATCATGCCACAACAAAACATACATACAAGTATCTGGGATGAGACCATCTATATTCCATTGTTCAAATCACAGGTTGACAAGATGTCAGAAACATAGCAAATAAGACAAAACTCAATTGTTCTGGGTCAGTGATCACATAATCACTTGCCGACTTTCATAACATGAAAGGAGGGGATACATCTGACAATATCACACACAATAGGCAACAATAAATTAGGTTTGCATCATCAGCTGCAGCCCTGTCGCCTACCTTACTAAAAGAAATCCTACATCAAGTAAAGAAATAAAAAGACACATGTCAGTTCAACAGTTTCTGACCACAGGGTCATTTCATTCCAGTGTTGCTTACACATTGGAATGAAATGAAGTTTGATATTGTGTTGTTACATGCTGTGGAGAACAAATTAAGAAAGTAAAGCCAAATCCTCGACTCCGGGTCCTGATATTGAATTTGATTGCAACTACAGGAGGAGGTATTTTAAATGCTATACTGATACCAGTACTAGTGTTTTGATTGCTTGTAATGCCTTGTTGCTTTAAACAATGGCCGTAGATTTCACTTACACAAAGGGAGGAAAGATGAAATGAACAAAAGATTTGAAAAGTGTCAAACTTTGAATCACATTATGAATGATGACTATAGAAAGTCATTGACATTTCAAAGTTTGAAAAGAAAGAGAAGGGATTCAACAGATGATGAGAGTGCCTTTGGAACAGAACTCACATTTTGAACCAGGATAGTGCGATGGTTGATAAACCAGATGGGAGACTAATGAAGACAGTTAATTAGAGCAAACAATTAATTAACTTAGTAAGCTAAATGCGTAATGAAGATTGTTCTAACCTAGATAAACTTTGTAGAATAATCCTACCTATTCTAGGCAACAAAGCAAGACTTCAATTGTTCTTCCTCATTTATATAAACATGTGTGTTTTTGTTGTTTTTCTAAAGTCTTTTTCAGATGTTAAGTAAAAGCCTACTAATATTTTGGTTATCATAATTAACTTTTTTTATGAAGATTGAACACACATTATATTTGCACTCTTTTCTAATGCAGCGTATGTTTTCTCTGGAAACAGATTAAATGTATGCAGGTAAAGCTCAAGATGACATTTTTTCCTTTTTTTTTCTTCCAAATAGCGTCTTTAAATGTTCAGCAAAGCATTAATAGACAGTTCCTATCCCTACTCCGTGTTCTTCTAATAATGTTATCCCTACTCTTCTATTGCAGAGTTGGGCCAAGGGTGATCATCTGTAAAATAGAAAGATGAAGGGCCTGAATATGAGTTTGGTGGTCCGACCACCTGAGCGGCACGTCTGCATCATCTATGACACCGCTGCGCCAGTGTTCTACCGATTGGCATATTACAGATTGTGCTGTCTACCCAGAGGGACCGCTGTGGTCTGCAATGTTGGGGATGTGTCCACCAACGCTGCTAGGTACACCCGCCAAGCATATTGCGACAAGAAAGTCAGACTTGCGACCTCCCAGCGGTGGTCAACAAACAGTAGTTACCCAATGGCGGTGGACTGCCACTGTATGCGTAAGAAAGCAACACAACAGTGGCCATTGGATGGATTTAAAAACTACACATCTGATGTGCTTTGGCAAGTGGACATGCCTGTAAATTGCACTATAAAACACACCCCAACCCTGACCAGCAGCCTTTGCTTCCAAACTGCAGCCCACAAGACAAGCACCAGCGTTTTCTGTATTTTGACATAAGGCACTCCTGTTTTTCATCTTCCCATGTAGTAGCACTCTCCAGCACCTGAAATGTTTGTTTTGCACCTTTTTTACCTCTATCACTGGTTTGTTTTTCATTCATATACTTACTCACATAATATTTTTTCAACATGCCTGGGAAAAAAACAAGCCTTACTGAGCAAGAATTAACAGTCATGGAGGATGACATCATTAGAGTAGAGCCACACAATTTTGGAACCAAGTCCAGCATTATCCTCTCAGTAGAAAAACTGAAATGTGGGATAGGATAGTCAACAGAGTGAATGCTGATGGTAACACCCTATGCACAAAGGGCGACATTAGGAAGAGGTGGAACAACCTGAGGCTGATGGTACATACCAGGTACAACCACCACCACCTGGAGGGTCATAGGACTGGCGGTGACACTCCCAGCACACAATTGTAACTCATTCCCTGGGAGGAGAAGATCTTACCATCCTGCAATCTCAGGGCTTGACAAAAATAGAGGGGGAAGTGGACTCTGCTAACGTACACTTCAATAAATGCCACATTATCATAATGTCCTGTTTGCTCTTAACTCTGCTTTTGCTATTGTGTTCTCTAGCTACTTTACTAATAAATTAATTTTCAAAGTATCTGGGATGTTGGTTTGTCTGTGGCAATGTGTATATCTGCATATAAGAGCACATGTATCCAACTCAGTGACATGCCACATGTTGCAATGCTGACTGTATGTGCATTACCATCAAAATATCAATCCAGTACCCATCATATGTGTTAAAATGTAAATGTATGGTCCATCCCAAATGCATGTTGCCAACAGGTATGGTACACTAACCATTTGTAAATTGTTTGTAAGGAGAGATTTAAGTGACTACAACTACCTTGAGGCCTTGACACTCCAACTCTAACCAAGATTCTACAATCCTTTTTGCCCCTTCTCATTTGTCTGCTATGTTACTACTGATCTTCTCTGGCCATGCAGGGTATCATTTCTCAAGCATAGGTAAAGTGAGATTGAAGTGATTTCAACTACCATGATGTCTTGTCACTCCAACTCTAACTAAGATTCTGTACTCCTTTTGCCCCTTCTCACTAGTCATGCCGGTTACCACTTGTCTGCCATATTACTATCGATCTTCTCTAGTCATGAACCGCGCCTTGAGACCCTCACGGGTGAGTAGCCATGTTATACAAACTCCTGGTTGAGTGATTGATTGATTGATGCAGGGTAACATTTCTCAAGTGTTGGTTAAGTGAGATTGAAGTGACTACAATGTTTACACTACGAAGAGTGTAAAACGTAACTTTAAACTGACATACATTTGAAATGTGCTGAATTCCAAAAGACAGTTATTGCTATCCATCTATGCCACAGAAAAGCTATCAAGCAAGCTTTAATCAGAAATTACCTTAGTATTGCTGATATGTGCGCAATGTGATAGAGAAATTTGGCCCTAGAGTGACATGCTTAAAGATGTAGACATAGCGGTAGAATATTTTGGTTTAGTAAAATGCATTATTTTCATAAGCAACATATTATTCTTGAATGTCATGAACTTCCTATTTTTCTTATGTTTACTATAATGATGTAATGTTTAATTTGCTTTTGAAAGGACGTATTACACAATAGTGATTTTTCCTTTTAGTTAGTAGTTCATTGTACTTGCAGTGAAACAAGTTGAGATGTAGAAGGTGTTTGAGGTCTATGGGGACCATGCCTGTTGTTTCCAGAATCTAAATATGCAAGACTGTCTGTAGTTACCGTATGATAAAAAAGTACAAGCTGTATGCATTTCCATGGGAACGGAGGAGCTGAACTTGCTTACCCAAGAATCTTGCCATGGAGAAAGAGCCTGTTACAATGTTTGGACATGTTTTCTTGGCTTTCATATTAATGCGTGTTTCTAGGTAGCTTCACATCAGATTCTAGCAAAGCTTTCTCCAGACCCAGACCATTGATGGTTTTAGCTACTGCTGCTGCTGTCCCCTTTGATTCACTTTGCTATTTTGATTTGACAGATTGCAAGTGCAACTGTTTGCATATTCACTTAGATGTATTCAGACTTGGCTGAATCTTATGAATTACTATTTATGGGAAGTTCTTCTTCTTTAAATTGGCTTTGAATCTTCATAGTCCTTGAATGTCACTTTTTCCTTGAATTCAAACTCATGGGTTCTTTAAATCCAAACTCTAATCCTGATTCTATAGAATAGGGAACTTATTTATTTATGCAACGCACTTAAAGCAATTATTATTGATGCGTCACTCTAACCATCTGTAAACCTATATGATTGATAGACTAACTGAAATAAAGACAAAAATAAAGAAAATAACCTTACTAATATCTTAATAAGAAATAAAGGTTTTGTACTAAAATACAACTTGCATCATTGACTCAACTTAAACTTTTAATAGCATTTGATTTGAAATGCCTGTTCTTGCTCCTTGACTCTGAATATGACAATCCAAGGTCCGTCATTAAGGAGAAGACAGATTTAGCGTGGAAAAAAGGGCTTAATACTGACATGGGGAATTAACATCACTATAACTGCAGAACAACTCATTAAAAGCCTTCGATATTCTCCATTTTGAAAAGTATTACCAGTTCCCAAAGTATCAGTTTAAAAACCTGAATCGCCTGGAATGTCAGAGTGGTTTAACCCTTGTAGGACAAGAAAAATGGACAAGCTGGTAATGATTTACACTGATGTTCCTTATGCCGCCATATTGCTTTTATGGGCCAATAACTGTTAAAATCAACAACCGTAAAGCATTATTATAGTGTAATAAAGGCCAGATTATGGCACAGGGTTATGTTCGTGAGCGCCCTCACAGAGTTCCCCCCATGCTTACTGAGACTGTGTGTGTCACTACAATGAAAATGTACTTCATGTGGTGCCTGTGCTAAGTGGGGTGAGCGCTGTGCTGTGGGAAAGACGGAGCAGCAGCTGACCTCCTCCCTAACTCTTTGTTCTTTTAGAGATGCCCATATGCAATGACAGAAGGTTCTGGAGATTTCACTGGACTGGGTCCCTTTAAATACAGCACACCTCCTGTGGCATCCTTTAGGGCCCTCATCGGGCAAGGGTACATAGTGCGCCTGCACAAACCCTGACGGAACAGCCACTGATTTACTGTCAGTGTCTCAGTAGGTAAGCCAAGGTCTGACTTAGATGTGGGCTTTTGACAAACCTACTTCCTAGCAGTGCCTCTTTGAAAGGATTCAACTGGACTTGATTCAATTCAAATCAATTCATGGCATTTGTAAAGCTCACAGCTATCTCCAAGGAGGTGTCTCAGCGCTAGCGGACACCACATGAGAGGAAAGGAGAAAGTGACACTTTACATAGCCATAAGCGAGGTATTGAACAAGAACGTTTAGAGAATGAGTCTAAAAACTGATTCCGAAGGACTGCTGCGAAGGCTGAGCAATTTGGAAGCCATATATGTAAGGGAGGATCCACCTGGTCTATCTTTACGTGTGCGGAGAGCATACAGAAGCTTCAGGTTGTTGGACCTCAAGGCTCTGGACTGGAAGTAAGGACTAAGTCTCCTCCTAAGATATAGTGGGCCCTTGTGGGTGTAGGGTCAAAAAACTAAAGTAAGTGCCTTAAATTGGATTCACTTATCGTGGGAAGCAAATGACAATGCCACAAATGAGGAGGGATAGATGAAAGAGGGTCAATCTTCAGAAAGAGGCAGGAGGCAGAGTTATGGATGTATTGAAGCCATTGAATAAGGAAGTTGGATGGCCTAAGTAAAGACTATTGGCATAGCCAATTTAGCCGTAACTAAAGTGTGGACCCCGGAATGAATAAAGCATTCCTAATTTGAATGAATGAAGCATTCTTAATTAGAATGAATGAAGCATTCTTAATTGATTAATTCTGCTCTATCTGGACAGGAAGTGACCTTATTTATTTTCTCATCAAAACCATCTTTAAAAGAAGAATCCAAGCAAGAGTATTTCATTTCACATCACCCAACAGCGCAGATAATTACATTACTGGCTCTTTCATCATCCACATGCACAGTATGTGACATAACTGAATTTACCATCATCCACCTGGTCAGGAAGTGACAATACTGGTTTTACTGCCAAACCCATCTTTAAAAAAAGAAATCCTAGGACTTCATTTACCATCACCCATCAGCTCAGGACATGATATGATGAAACATTGCACTCCCCCCCCCTCAGGTCCTACTTAATGGCAGCTACAACACAAATTTGCAGTGAAGACATGCAGACGGCATGCCGTTGGCATGCCAAAAGCAAACCCACCAGCGCCTGGACTACACCAAAAAGTCGAAACCCTCATCTGGTCACCGCCCACCTATACAAGGCAGCACTCCTTAGGTTGCTAGACCCGAGAGTTTGCTCCCGCAACTGCAGCCACATCGCACCTCACACCAAAGTAGAAGCTTTCACCTGCATCCACTGCTGGTTCTCCACCAGCCACCCACCAATGCCCCCACGCGAACACAATGACATCAGCTCCCCCACCCAAGACACACACCACACAAGCATCAACAATGCCTACACCCCACCCTACACCACATGCCACAGCTATCCCGCACATAAACACCCACTTGCATGCATGCTTCTCAGCACACAACCACTCAGCAAAGACAACCGAAATATGGGACCTGCTGAGCAGCAATGCACTCAACATCCTCTTTATCACAGACACATAGCTCAATCTCTCATTAGCCCAGACATCGCCACTGCAATCCCCGTGGGGTCCAAAATCACTCTACGGGGCCTCGTTTCCATGTCAGGAGAAGGACTATCATCTAGAAGGAATCCAAAAAATGCACAACATCTACAGAGAACATCACCTCTTTCATGGAACACCTTCACTTTGAATTGCAAATCTCTGAAACCTTCACCCTGAATGGAACCTTCAACTACCGAACACCCCGACCACAAGACACCTTTACCAATCTCATCACCTCAACTTTCACCTGGAAGACTGAAATTACCCCTGCTCCACGGTACTCTTCAAAAGCTTAGGCAATATTGGACTCGCCCAGCTTGCCTCAGAACCAACACACACCGTAGGACACACACTGGACCTCATCCTCACCAGAAGCGACAGCATCAAATACAACTCCACCATGCTGTTCTCATGGACCAACCACTCCATCATCCCCTTCCAAATCAACACACCTCAAGTCAACACACCTTCTGGGTTCAGCATTCTTAGCCACATCTGGGGTAAAATCACAAAGGGAGACTGGCTCAGTGCCCTCAGCACTGACCAACCTAACCCCACAAAGAACCTTGATAAGTACTTCAACAACTGGTTCAAGAACTGCACAGAATCCCTCTCATCCATTAAACCCAATAAGCATAGTAGGTCAAACAAGCCGGCCAGATGGTACACAGAAGACCTCAAAGATACCAAACAACATTATAAATAGCTAGAAAGGAAAAAAAGAGTGAGCCACGACACCACCACTAGAATTACCTATAAGGTTGCACTCAGACGCTATCACCAGTAAATAAGAGACACCAAGAAAAAAGAGCTAGTGAACCATATCGAAGGTAGCTCCACCGGCTGCAACAGCTGCAAGGAGATCTCAATCATCAAGGATTTCCTCTGTCAATAACACCACTGCCTCACAAAAACTCTGCAATAAATTATCCAACTTCTTTCACACCAAGATCACGAACATCTACAGCAACTTCATACACCAAATTAACCCAAGAGAACTTATCACTAACCTACCCACCACCAAACAAGAGGCCACCTGGCAGAATGGACAACCCTCACCAGGAACAACACAGCGGCAAACATGTGACCCATCCACTCGGGCCCCATTGAACCCATGCCCCCACCACTTTCACAGTCTGGGAACATTACCAATCAGCACCACACTGACACACATCATCAACACCTTCATCACATCTGCCATTTTAGCAAATGAAGGGAAACATGAAGAAATCAACCCCTCCCTCAAAAACTCACAGCTGACCTAAATCAGCAGAACACCTTCCAACCCATCTCTCTGCTTCCCTGTCTAGCCAAAATAATTGAGAAGGGCATCAACAAGCAACTCACAGCCCACTTTGAAAGTCACCATCTTCTAGACAATACTGAATCAGGGTTCATAGAGAAGCACAGTACAGAAAAAACATGCATCACAGCCACTGACTACATTGAAAACATCCTAGACTGGGGTGAAACAGCAGCCCGTATTCTGCTTGACCTCTCTGTGTTCTTCAACACTGTCACCCACACAGAAGACTCCCTAAGACTGGTATACAAGGATCCGCTCTGAAAAGGCTATGTTCTTTCCTCATGGGAAGAGCCCAAAGGGTCAGGCTTCCACCCTTCACATTACATACCAGGAAACGGATATGCAGAGTCCCGCAGGGGATCGTCACTCAGCACCACCCTTTTCAACACATACATGACATTGCTCACCAACATCATTCAATATAAAGACATCACCCTCACCAACTCATCCTCTCCCTGACAGCTAAGACAACCACCAGAACATACTTCATCAACTGCATGACCATGGTAGCAGACTAGGTACGAACCAACTGCCTGATGTTCCACTCCAACCAGACAGAAGTACTGGTCTCTTGGCGGCAAGACCTCCCCATGAGACACCACCTGGGGTCATGGGAGCTAGGACCAACACTCACACCCAGAGACCACGCAGGAAATCAAGGGATCATCCTAGATGACAAGCTCAACATGACAGCTCAAGTCATTGCAGTCTTCATCTCCAGCTTGCACATCCCATGAAAGCTGAGAAAGATCTTCAAATAGTGCCTCAGAACACCAAGCAGACCGCTACAGTAACACTTTCTAAGCCAGAATCTCCAAACAGCTCAGACACAGATTCAAGACCATCCAGAACACCGCAATACTCAACCTCCAATGCTACTCCCACATCACACCACACCTCAGGAGCATCACCGGTCCCTCGTTTACAAGCACAACCAATTAAAAATTCTCATGTCTCATGCATACATAAAAAAACCCTATACAACACAAAACCTGAATACCTGAACAGCTGCATACACTTCTACCAACCCACTAGACATCTACGATCTGCCTCACTCTCACTCGTACACACTCCTCGCATCTGCAGAAGTAAAACTGGGGATCGTCCATTCTCCTACATTGCACTCAAGACATGGAACAACCTCCCCCAATACATCACATCCTCCTCCTCACTTCTTGAGTCGTAAAAGAAGCTGAAGCCTAGGCTCCTAATATAAGCAGCACCTTGGGGACCACACACCTACACACCTGCCCAAGCGCATGCATACCCTCTCGAGTAATTACAACCACTTGGGTGGCAGATAGCTTACACATCCAACAGGTGTGTTTCTTACTTTCCTTATCCTCATGTGGAATGGCACAGGGCTATGGGGCAATATTGGCCCAATGAAAAAGAAAGAACACTCATATTTGGGCGATACCTTTACCTTCATGCAATGGCTTTTAACAGAAGGGGGTGCACACATGTTTTTGGGCCCTTCTGTAATACACATTTCTCTATGTGACCGAATTGAGTAAAAATAGCCCTTCTGCTCCCAAGACAATCTCAGTGATTGGGCTGGTTGTATGACATAATTTCGACAGACAGAATATCGACCTACAAATATATCGCAACAAAAATATCGATGTCAAGAATATCGACATCCTATCTACAACATGGTAAGTACAAAAATATCGAAAATTAAATATCGATGTCAAAAATATCGTTATTAAAAATATCGTTTTTCTTTTACTTTCAAAATATATGTAAAATAAACCAAATTATACTTAGAAATTAAATAAACATAATTAAATATATTGTATAATATTTAAAATGTATTATTAATATATATAATTTAATAAAACTTTAAACATGTACATATAATATATAATATATATACTTACTGAATAATTAATTTTACTAATAATTTCTGTAACGTATAAATTATTAAATGTTTTTAAAAATTACCAATACATCTATACACATACAATAATATCATTATTAAATATTTAATAATTACATATAGCAAATAATAATCAATATTTTTAATGTGATTAATTTTTATTATTAATGATATATTACAATAGCAAAAAAAATACAAAACATATGAAATATCAGACACAATAAAACTACTAGTCCAACTCCAACAAAAACAACAATAAGGAAAATGTTGGATACCGTAGGGGTAAAAGTTACTATTCCAACTCCAAAGAGTGCAACAGTAGGGAAAGCGTTGGATAGCGTAGGGTTAAAATTACTATTCCAACTCCAGAGAGTGCAATAGTAGGGAAAGCGTTGGATAGCGTAAAGGTAAAAATTACTATTCCCACTCCAGAGAGTGCAACAGTAGGGAAAACGTTGGATAGCGTAGGGGTAAAAATTACTATTCCAACTCCAAAGAGTGCAACAGTAGGGAAAGCGCTGGATAGCGTAGGGGTAAAAATTACTATTCCAACTCCAGAGAGTGCAATAGTAGGGAAAGCGTTGGATAGCGTAGGGGTACAAATTGCTATTCCCACTCCAGTAAGTGAAACAGTAGGGAAAGCGCTGGATAGCGTAGGGGTAAAAATTACTATTCCCACTCCAGAGAGTGCAACAGTAGGGAAAACGCTGGATAGCGTAGGGGTAAAAATTACTACTCCAACTCCAAAGAGTGCAACAGTAGGGAAAGCGCTGGATAGCGTAGGGGTAAAAATTACTATTCCAACTCCAGAGAGTGCAACAGTAGGGAAAGCGTTGGATAGCGTAGGGGGACAAAATTACTATTCCAACTCCAGTAAATGAAACAGTAGGGAAAGCGCTGGATAGCATAGGGGTAAAAATTACTATTCCAACTCCAAAGAGTGCAACAGTAGGGAAAGCGTTGGATAGCGTAGGGGTAAAAATTACTATTCCAACTCCAGAGAGTGCAATAGTAGGGAAAGCGTTGGATAGCGTAAGGGTAAAAATTACTATTCCCACTCCAGAGAGTGCAACAGTAGGGAAAGTGTTGGATAGCGTAGGGAAAATAATTACTATTCCAACTCCAGAGAGTGCAATAGTAGAGAAAACGTTGGATAGCGTAGGAGTAAAAATTACTATTACCACTCCAGTGAATCCAACAGTAGGGAAAGCGTTGGATAGCGTAGGGGTAAAATTTACTATTCCCACTCCAGAGAGTGCAACAGTAGTGAAAACGCTGGATAGCGTAGGGGTACAAATTAGCATTCCCACTCCAGTAAGTGAAACAGTAGGAAAAGCGCAGGATAGCGTAGGGGTAAAAATTACTATTCCCACTCCAGTAAGTGAAACAGTAGGGAAAGCGCTGGATAGCGTAGGGGTAAAAATTACTATTCCAACTCCAGAGAGTGCAACAGTAGGAAAAGCGCTGGATAGCGTAGGGGTAAAAATTACTATTCCAACTCCAGAGAGTGCAACAGTAGGGAAAGCGTTGGATAGCATAGGGGTACAAATTACTATTCCCACTCCAGTAAGTGAAACAGTAGGGAAAGCGCTGGATAGCGTCGGGGTAAAAATTACTATTCCAACTCCAAAGAGTGCAACAGTAGGGAAAGCGTTGGATAGCGTAGGGGTAAAAATTACTATTCCAACTCCAGAGAGTGCAATAGTAGGGAAAGCGTTGGATAGCGTAAGGGTAAAAATTACTATTCCCACTCCAGTGAGTCCAACAGAAGGGAAAGCGTTGGATAGCGTAGGAGTAAAAATTACTATTCCCACTCCAGAGAGTGCAACAGTAGTGAAAACGCTGGATAGCGTAGGAGTACAAATTACTATTCCCACTCCAGTAAGTGAAACACTAGGGAAAGCACTGGATAGCGTAGGGTTAAAAATTACTATTCCAACTCCAGATAGTAAAACAGTTGGGAAAGCACTGGATAGCATGGGGATTCTATAAACATAATAACCAATTAAATAATTAGTTATAAAAAAATAGCATATTAATAACTAATTTACAAAATATGTATTATTAAATACCAATTATTTAAAATAAATATTTATATAAATAACTTTAAATTACATCCCACACTATTCCCCCTTTAACACACAACACACTACACATACAAAATACACAATACATTTAAATATCAGTTTATCTATTATTTACAATTAATAATACATTCTTTATAATTAATATACTTATTATTTACAACTTTATACATATTAACTACCAAATTACAATTATTCACAAATTAATTATTATTTAACAATACATTAATTAGCAATAACAACAAAGAACATGAAATAATAAATTATTTATATGTACTATATTTAACGTACTAATAACAATTAATTACCAATTAATAATTAATTAACAAATAATTATTATTAATTACAAATAATTAAAAATTATCAGTACTTTTTTCAATTTAATTACATCCCACCCTATTCCCCTATAAACCCAAAACCCACTACACATAAAAATTCACATAATTAATTTAAGCATCAATTAATCACTTAATAAAATTAAATCACCAATTAATTAGTAATTAACAATTAATTAATTAACAATACCAATAAAGAAATATTAATATTAAACTAATTATAACTTATATAATTAAACAATTAATACAATTAATTTACAATTAATAATTAATTAACAAATTAATCAATTAATATATGTAATTAACAATTAGTAATTAATTAACAATTAATTAATCAATTAATATATTTAATTAACAATTAGTAATTAATTAACAATTAATTAATCATAAATACCAATTAAACAATACATATTAATTAATTAATTATAATTAAATTACTTCCCACCCTATTCCCCTATAAACCCACAACCCGCTCTGATACTAAAACGCTAAATTATATTTTAAATAATTATTAATCTCTAAACATTTATTTTTAAATGTATTAAAATACATTACAATAATCTTTCACATACAAATAAAATACATATTAAAATACATTACACTAATAAAATATCGATATTCTTGACATCGAAATTTTTGATTACGATATTACTTACATCTATATTAATGACTTCGATATTATTAACTTCGATAATACTTACCTTGGGGTCGATATTCTGTCCATCGATATTCTTGACTTCGATATTCTTTACCTACGATATTTACAACTCAATATACTTGTAGGTCGACATTTAAAACTCGATATTTAGATTGCTCACCGATTGGGCTATGAGTGGCCGGAGTCCTACAAATGAAGTCATCCATCTAGGTTGTAAAGACTATTATAGAGCAGCAGAGTTCTTCATATTCTTTATTTTAACATATACTAGCATTGACAGAGTGATTAGATGACCCCATTTCACTGGAATAGTGAGTTTCTGTAATTGGCCTCATGTGAAATAATTGGCCATCCTAGGAGTTCAGTTTCAATTTGTTTTCATGAATGTATTCAAGAAACATATCGGACCAGAATTATCTGTAAAAGTAATGCAGGGCTGGAAAAGGTCTGTGTCATTGATAACTAGCCATCTGGTCACACTAAGGGGCAGTTATATCGATCTTTCACACAGCGCAACACAGCAAGCCACCTAGCTGCGCTGCGTAAAAGGGCAGAATTGCACGGTATTAAACATTGTATGGTTCATTCCTGTCCTTCCCCAGCGCAGGCACACTTTTGGCTCCCTCACACCAATGCAGGCCCCTTTGCGTCATGTTGGAAGGATGCCTGCATTGTAGGCAGGATTGTTTCTGAGCAAGAAGAGACACTTTCCTACACAAAAACAATCCTGAATGCAGCACACATAGAAAGAGGAAAAAATGAAGAGAAATAAAGATATTTCTCCTCGTTTCAACTCACCTGGGGAGGCATAGTATGTTGACGCATTCCCAGATCTACCTCAATGGTAAATCTTGGAATGTGCCAAAATCTTGGGTGGATGCCTGGGAACACCCACACACCACCCATGAAACAGAGTAAAACATCACCCATGAAACAGAAAAATGTAAGGCAGTAATTTGTGCTCCCTTGCTTTACTCTATATTTTCTTCAAGACATGCAGGGCCACACAAGGTGGACTTGAATAGTTTGATAAATCTCACTTAGGTTTTGTGTCTCCCCTAAACTCCCTTGCGTAGCACAAGGGTGCCGCAAAAATGTGATAAATATGGGCCTAAGTATTTATAAAAGTCCACTGCAGTCCAAATTAATGACGGAAATGGGAAGCGGATCGACACAAATCATTTGCTCCTGCAGTGAATGAAACTTTGAGCTCCCGAAACTGAAATTAAGTAGCTCACGTTTCAGTAAATAATGAATCTATTCAAGGTAATATTTTTACAATTTCCAATTAATGGCTTGGAAAAAACTAGTATTGTTCTAGAAATATTCAGAAAATGTACTTAATGTCAAAAACATAAATATTGTGTTGGAGTCATCTTTAAACTTAACAGTTGCCGCCGTTTCCATGTCTAATTTATATCCATTTAGCAGCAGTGAATTATTTAGAGAGCAATCCGCCCTTAGATACATATTAATGAATTTCTATATATTTAATAGGGAATTCAAAAGCAATCAAACCTGTTCCCAGTGGCAGATGTAAAATAATTGCACCCCAAACCATACAAAGATAAATGAAACAACTGCAAAGCTGTTTTTCAGTGCTAAGTTTCCTGTAGCTAAAGCATCCAATTACAGTAAAAGAACTCTTAAAGGAGGCATAAAAATCGGTAAGTCATAAGAGAGCTACAATAATTTCCTCCCCACTCCTGTTAACATTCATCAAAACAATTTTATCATAAGCATTGACAATTGTTTCCGTTTGAGAAATTCTTGATGACAAATTCAAAATGTTTTTCAGAAATGATTTCTGCATGTGGTTTTTTTACGTTTTTCACGCAATTCTCCCACAGATTTTCAGTAACGCATTCAATTAATATTGGAACAATATGAGACGTTACGCCACCATTTCTGGAGGATTAGGAACAGCATAGCTTCTCAAGAACAGACTGCACACTCCTTCCCTAGAGATTGAGGGGCATATTCACCAGAACGTGTGATAACTACAGCAAGAGTAGCTTAACGCAACACTCAATATCGCAGCCCATCATGGGAAAATAACCCTGTGTCAACGTGGAATTCACAACAAGGCAGTACCATGCGATAGTCTGCTGAAACCGCGCACAATGTCCGCAATACAACCACCTCGATGGAGATAAAAACACAAACCACAACACCAAAAAACCCGCCATGGGCCAAAGAGCGATGAGGAAATCAGCGATAAGCAGCGCCAGGCCTGCAACACACACCTGGCAGGCAGGAAAAATCACCATAAAAGTAGAAGAAACACCAAAAAACATACTGACCAACACCCAAGCACCATGGAGACAGCTGGAGCAGGCGCAGAGGATGAGCGCAACCCCACAAGCACCTCGGACGACCAGCCCAGGACCTTGGGGACAAGGAAGGGCAAGGACAAGAAGACGAGGAAGATGAAGTTCACTCCCCAGGCCAACAGGATCATAGTCACGGAGGTGATGGAACACCATCAGCAACTGTTCGTCACCTCCAATGTGTCATTGGGCACCAAAACTGGAATATGGTGGGATATCGTGGACAAGGTGAATGCCGTTGGAGAGCACAAGAGGACAATGGACGAGGTCAAGAGGCGATGAAATGACATCAAGCGGAAGACCAAGGCGAAACTCTCAGCCAACCAGAAGGCAGCAATGCAGACTGGAGGTGAGGGCCCAGCGCCACAGCTCGTGCTGGATGACATGGAGGAGCTGGTGTCGACAGACATCAGTGTGGATACTGTGGCTGGAGTCAGGGGACCGGACACTGCTCGACAGGACACAACACAACCGCAACAGGGTGAGTGACCACCAGGCAGCGGGGGGACGGGTGGAGATGGCCACGATGGCAAACATGCACAATCAAACAGAGCACAGTGCACACCCCCAATGGCTCTGGGTCATCGCCCAGATCTATAGACTGTCACAATGTACAATGCCATGCTGTTTGAATGTCAACATGTACCATGCGGCTACATACATGTGGACACAGTGAAATACAGCTTCTCCCCTTCACATTGCAGGGCCACCATCAACACCCCCTGCAGAGCAGTCCCAGCCACTCTTCACTGATAATAAGGAGGATAACCACAGCATCAACACACAAGCCCTCCTAGACATCATTGACATCATCCGCAACTCACCTCCAGGATCAGGGATGACCAGTTGCATCGAGGAGACCCCACCCACCACCCAAACCACCCAGCAGGAGGGACCCATAGCCCCAGCAGTCTCCCAAGACCCCAGAAACAACACACGGCCTTCCAACGCCGTATGCTGGAGGCCCAGATGGAGACGGCTGAGCAGGTGCAGGTGTGGTTCGACCTCATGGCCACCAAGCTGGACGCCATCCATGGGTGTCTAGGCCCGCTCCATGGTCTCCAACGAGCCCTGACTGACATTGCTGGAGTCCTGACATGGAGAGAAGAACACCTGTCCGCTCAGAGGGGCACCAGCGATACCAGCTGTCAGCTGGCACACATGCGGAGGCTCATGGAGGACATGGTGCGGATGGAGGCGGAAAGGATGGCAGCCACCGCTGCACATCAGCAAAATGTAACTGGGATCTACCATGCCCTGCAGATCATCATCATGTCATTGCTGCCACAAGGCATGGCACAGATGAATGCTGCTGCCCACCCACCATCCACATCTTCACCCCCTGGTGTGCCATTGCCTCACAGTGCGGCAGACGTATCCACTCTGGCACCTGATGCATCAGTGGTACTGCAACACCCACAGGTGGGGCAGAGCACACATACGGGGATGAGGACGTGGATGGCTTTGTGATCAGGAGGCACTAGCATTCATTTCCGCCACCTGGCCGGTTTCTGCTTGGTGTCACACATGGCCTCATGACCTTCCACTGACCCCCGATACACTCCGATGCACTCACCTTGGACAGCGACATGAATTGCCGTATCCTGTTTGATGACCAATGACATGGCGACCAGACTGCGGACTGTACCCCTCCTCTTCCGCAGTACTTGTCATCCCCGGATGGACTCTGGCTGGCCCTCCAGGGGCCCATATTGTGTAGTGTGCTCGGCATTGCCCAGTACCGCTCCAGCTGCAGAACTGCACTAGATGTGCAACAAACATCCAGTGATGCACTGCTGTGTCATGTCTTTCATCATTCATGTATGAATGTGTGGATGAATGCAGGGACAGTGATTTCCCTTGCGTCAATGATGCTCATCCTGTGGGATGCCAGTCAGAGGGTGCTACATTGTATATTGTGTACAGGGTCCCATGAACACTACAACAGGGACACACGCATCAGTCACTTCCTTGTCCAGACATGGACTGAACCATGGGCAGAGCCCACGAGTCATTGTTGCAACCCCTGCGCTGGTCCGGCGTATAGTAGGCCAGACCACTGTGCTTACCCTCTGAGGGGGCCCTAATTGCTACCCATCACTGGTGGTGTGCAGGTCACTGGTCTAGTTGTCAGCATGTCACAGCCACTCCCTGAGGGCAGGTTTGTGCACACACCACACCCATCCGGCACAGTCATCACAGGCCATGTGACTCCGCCAACATAAGGGGCCGACAATGTCACATTCCCCTCTGCCGGTGGTGACTGGATGACGGACGCTTCATGGTTCCCAATCATAAAGGGCCCATGAGTTGTTGTGCACAGGGTTAGTGGCACCCGAGGCCTTGCGGCTGTCACAGGCCTACCACCACGTGGCGCTGACTGGGGTTGCACAGGGTTAGTGGCACCAAGAGCATTGCGGCCAGCACAGGCACCCCACCACGGGACGGTGACTTTGGGTGCACAGAGTTAGTGGCACCTTAAGCTGCTGAGCGGGTGTGCAGCCTGCAATGATGCCCGGTCCCGGCGGTCCGAACAGCTCAGATTTTGTGTGCCCTGCTGGACCTCAGTGTAGGCCAGAGCCAGCGGGCAGCACAGGGCTACTGCCACGTGGCGTCGCTTACGGGATACCAGAGTTAGTGGCACCCATTGGGCTGAGCGGGCTGTCTACACGCCGGTGGTGGAAGTTGAGCAGTGAGGCCTGGGTGTGCATGGGCGGGCATGCTCCGATGAGCGCAGCGGGAGGGGCTGGGGTGCCTCTGCCTGGGTGTGCATGGGCGGGCAGGCGAAGTTGTCTTGTGCAAGTGTGTGTACAGCAAAGTGACTTGCCATGCTGCCCTGCATCAAAAACTTTTAAACACGGCCCTGAGTTTCCAAGAGCCTGCCACTATGCTTTTAGAGCACCACATCGTCATATTTTACTGGGGCGACCATAGATTCACAAATTGCATCTAGTAAGGTGTGAGTTTCCTCAACTTTTTTTTGGCTTTCTATCCATTTCGCTCTATGAAAGCTATAGAGAACTTTGATTTTGAGTTTTACTCCACTTGGACACAGGACCGACCATTCAAATTAATTCCCTCGAGTTCACTCTTTGAATGGTTCAGGCATTTCAACATTCTTTGATGTACAATATAGATGTGCATTGGTGTCGTGTTATCCAGTGCACAGCAGTAGGTTGATTTCCCTGGCAAGAGTGGTAAGTTTGGGTTAGAATGACAGGGTGAGTTTGAAAAGAACTCCTGGCCTTTCTAGCTTCTGTATTGTGGCTGGAGGCTTGAGGATCACACCTTCCTCAGTTCTTTCGGTAGCATAGCAAGGGCGCCGTGGAATCTAATGTAAGCAAGGCAAATTGCTTCCTATCTACCGGTTGGGTAGTAAAGGGCAGCCATAAATTAGCATTGAGCCCCCACACCTTTGGGTATTGGTGCTGCTACATATATGCTCTACTGATAGCTACTGCCCCACTTGAGTTCTGAGGAACTTCTCTCACTGACTGTAGTGCAAAATGTTTAACCATGTAGTAATTGTGCCATCCCTAGTGTTATGTAGAGTTAGATGTGATCATTATACAACTGGAAGGGCACCTCTTGGTGTTCTGATGCCTTTCATAGACAGTGACAAGCAAGGGTGAAGGGGAGATACTGGTGGGACTCCACATGACTCGCCCAATGTAGCTCATGTCACTGTCCCAATGTTCACTTGTTGGCTCTAGTTGGACTGTTGCCTCTCCTATTTTCTTGCATGAATACTGGCCTTCACTGTACGGTATTTCCATTTCTTACTACTTTATCATTCATCGTACCTGCTCTTATATAATCTTTTCAATGTATTCCATGATTTCTCTTATGTTGTGAACTGAAATCATAATCATAACATAAACTGAGGTGGCGGATCCACACAACTGCAGTGCTGTAACTTTTTTTGCTTCGAAAATAAAAGGTGTATTGTATGCAATCGTCCCAAAAGCTGTTAGGGACCTGGACCCACAATATAAATTTTGATTTCCAGCAGTCAAATATACTGACATGAAGAGACTGTGTTATCTTACCTAACTGGTAAGAAATATTTTGTCTTTGCATGGGAGAAGAAAACAGGCAAAGAGCACTGCATGCCCAAGATGCTGTACAAGACAGGCCAAGCAGCTGCTTGCAAGGTACAAAGATAAATCCATAGACTCGTTAAGGTGAATTTAAAATTCAATATAATAACTCTTCTTTTCCCCAGTAGGTCTGATGCATTTTAGGGAGAATCCAGATTGACCAATTGAACTGCTAGAATCTCCAACGTACTCTCGGGTATATATACAAGAAATGATGTATCGCTGTGTTGCTGCAGCGATGCGTCAAAAATCCGTATGCGTCGGTACGACAGGTTCCTATGCCATGAAAGCGTCATATTTAGAATACGCCACACTATTGCATAAGCTGGTAGTTAACGTCAAAAAAATTACGTATCCTGTGAGCCTCGTTGTAAGGAAATCTGAGGCTACTGCTGCAAAAGTGACAATGGACAGATTTGCATTGTGTAAAGAAGCGCAAGATGTCCTACCCTCAATTTTAAGCGCCTAAATTGGCAAAAAAGTTTTTAAACCCCTCATTGTGAAAAAAAAAACTTACCAGAAGCATTCATGGAGGAAAGAGCAGAACCCAGGACAACAATCCCAACAGCCTCAGAAGCAGCCAGGATGTCCAGACAGACTCCTAGGAAAAGAGGAAGGGAAAGTGCAACGTCAGTGAGGAGACGAATGACATCCTGATAACTGAGGTGATGCAGCACCAATATCAGTTCTTTTTACCTCAAAATTGCCATCAGGAAGGAAAGACTCCACAGGGCAGTCCATTATGGCCAAAGTCAACAGCGTGGGATAAGCAAAGAGGACAATGACTGACTGCAAAAAGCGCTGGCATAATTGCAAGCGCTGGATAAAGGAGAAACTAGGCCACAACCTCAACGCAGCATTGCAGACCAGCGGTAGAAGCCCAGTGCCCCAAAAGGAGCTGGACCCCTTGGAGTTGGGGGAAGATGTAGCACATGCCAGGAGGGGATGCAAACATTGTCTTACTGTGCCACATGTATAAGTCGCAGGATGTCAACCAGGGATCTGTCAAGGGATAGGGAGAACTACTTAGCCACCACAAATGACAGGAGTCAGGGAAGGTGTGAGGCTGAGGTGGATTGACCTGGTTGTGTGGGAAACATCGGTAGGTACATGTCACCAATTCCATCACTACTACCATGTGGGGTGCTGCCTGGCCCATAGCCCTCAATCGCAGGCTCACATGTCACTCCATTGGATATGGTCACACATATTTTAGGTGTTGTAGACACATGAGAGTCAATGTATGTTCTGGGTATCATCACTGTGTGGCAGTAAATGAAAAGGGGTTTCTAGTGTGCTAACATGCACCAGCTAGGTTTACCACCTATGAATTACATGTCCCAGAACTTTGCCCTGCTAAATATCACCAGTGTCCTTGAGAAAATGTGCATGTTGCTCCCTCATTTTAATAAAGTGTTTCCAAAAGCATCTATTTATAATTCTTGTCATCCCCTCTTGCAGTGACAAGCTTTGAGTTTGGCTACAATGCCTGATGTTGAGCCGAATGTGCCTTAGAGATACTTTCTGTCTGTGAATAACTGGGCCAAGAGCTGTGAAATGCTTGGTATTTCATAGTAAACTTTTCTCGCTCTTCAAAGCATCTGCAAATATCCTCTTGTAGGTAGGTTGTTGCAATGTTTGACTTCTATGCTCTTTCTTTCTCTCCTAATAGGATAAACTAATTTTGCAATAGTTTCATATCTACTGCATTTAACACATCTAAGTATATCATTCTATCAAGACATACCAAAAACTTTAATTATATGAAATTCCTGAGTTCTTTTTGCATTGTGTCCACAGTTAGATTAGCCCTGTCTTATAAACAATTGTGCCTTTCATATCAGTGATCTATTTGTTTGAGCTATTGTACTTGTTATGAGCACATTTGTGTTCTGATTATAATTATGCTGTTTAAATATGCTGGAAATTATAATGTCTCTTTTACATCCATGTGTTGCCTCTAATAATTCAATCATATTTCTTCATGTTTCGTTCTGTTTTAAGTGAGGTATGCCACTACTTAACAGTCAACTATTTCGAGAGCGCTGGAGTCACTAAATCAAAGCCAGTCACTACACTGGGCATGAAACTAAATCACAATATCACAGGCAAATTATTTATTTATTTATTTATCTATCTATCTAAATCTCTATCAGGCACATGCATCAATGTAAAAACCGGTCGCAAACGGGCAGATTCTCAGAATCTGCCCCTTTGCGACCGGTATTTTTGCACTTGGGATGCATCATCCCAAATGCAAAAATCGCAATTTAAGGAATCTCTAAATTGCGATTCCTTAAATTGCGATTGCATTTAAGGAATCCCAAATTGAGATTCCTTAAATGCAATGCATGAAAGTGAAAAAAATAGCGATTTCGCTAATAGGGGGAGCAAATTACCATGAAGTTGAACTTCATGGTAATTTGCAAAAACTTTGAAAAATGCGCTTTTGGGCATTTTTCAAAGTTTCATGTTGCGCACACACATGCCCTTAGAGCATGTGTGTGTGCAACATATGTGCACAGATGAATTTCAGGGGTGCAATAGGGTGTCATTTTGACACCCTTGCACCCTTGAAATTGCATGAGCAATTTGCGAGTACCTACTGGTACTCGCAAATTGCTCATGAAATCTCCAATTCATTCCTATGGGCCTGGAGGCCCATAGGAAAGAATGGGACGGCATTCCTTAATTGCGACTCGCAATTTGCGACTCGCAATTAAGGAATCTGTAGGAATTGCTATTTTTATAGCGATTCCTACATGCATAGGCTTTTGCACTTCCTTAATTGCGATTCCTTAAAAATCGCAAATAAGGAATCGCAAAAGTCTTTGTTGATGCATGTGCCTGTATGTCTCACTCTCCCTCTCTCAATAAATATATACATGGGAGAGAACCAAATTATGCGACAAGTTTGACTAAGTTATATAGCAAGGAAAAGCAAATTATATGATGTAATGCGTCCCATTTTGCGAAAGTATCACTATATTGTCATTTTTGCACATCTTTACACTGTCGGTGCATAGGTTTTAGCTTATAAGTATTAGTTTAGTAGCCAAAAATAGCAATGCACAACAGAAAGGTGACAAGTCCATTTTTGTGAAGGGCCTCCCACTGCGCAGCAAGTTGTGTCCCTGTATGTTAGTAATTTTTAATTAGTTTGAGCTAGAAACAATTTCTTTTGTGTTAGAATCTGCAGATTTTGCACCCGATGATGGATAATGATCCAAAGATGCGCAAAAGCATATATGAATATACAACCAAATCCACAGTTCCGATATGAACAGAGAAGCAGCACACCAAAAGACCGCACACGAGTTTATTTGTAGAAAAAACTACCCACTTTGGCTTACAAGTATGTAGACTTTATCAAGTTGAAATGGTTCACCCACCTTCCTGAAAATAAATGTTTTTGTTCATGGGCATAAAAAACATATTCAAATGTATTTTGTTCGACCTCGAAGCATGATTCACACCATAATTAATTCAATAATAATCAGCAATTAGGCATTCCATAAATATCCAAATTCGAGAACACAAAATATTGATCAATTACAAAAGTTAAATACATATGTACCAATCTGTCATGGACATTGAAGAAATACTTGAGGCCCCACCGTATTATTGAGGTGTTGATAAAACAATAATCACAATAGTGCTGCTGAAACAATATTGTAATTCCCTGGAAATTACAACTGGGGCCAAACAGATCAAAAATCATAAGAAAATATATTATATGCAAAAATTAAATGGTCCATGATCAATTATCGTACATGCGACGTCACATGGAGCAAAGCTTGACATTTCATGTGCAAATTTGTGAATGTGATATAAACACCTGCTTCAAAACCATGATTAAAAACATGTCTATGATTAATACTCATAATTCAAAGGATGCATCATGAATTAGTCAGGCCTGAGATGCTAATAGTGATCAAAGTGCTTGCAGCAATCAGAGGGCAAGGGCCCTGTATTTACGCGGATGGTGGAGAAATGGAGGAGGGTAACCGTAAGGTTCGAACGGGGAGAGGAAAAACAAGAAGGAGGGAGAGGAAAGGTAGATAAGAAATACAACATGGCACAAATATATCCTTAAAAAAGAGGTGCCTATTGCATGAAAGTGGTCATTGTTAAATGAGTTGACCACCTATCAGTTGTAATTCTCCACATAACAACCAGGCTAACTAGTGCTAAAGTGCTTTTGCTCTCTCCCCTAAACATGATAACATTGCTTCATCCCCAATTGGCATTATTGATTTACTTATAAGTCCCTAGTAATGTGGTACCCTCTGTACCCAGTGCTTGTACATTGAAAACTACTAGTGGGCCTGTGGCATTGATTGTTATGCCCAGTGAAGTAGCCCTTTAACCATGTCTCAGGTTTGCCCCTGCAGAGCCTGTGTGTGCAGTTGTTAGACCTGGCATCATTAGGGTGGTCATCCCCTGGATGTGTTGGCTTTTGCCTCCACATTTTGCTTTTTCTTTTTGTTGGCCTTAGGGCTCTGAGCACTATACCATTGCTGACCAGTGCTAAAGTGCATGTGGTTCTCCCTTAAACATGTTGACATTAGTGCATACATGACTGGCTTATTTGTTGTACTGGTAAGTTCCTTGCAAAGGGGTATACCATATACCTAGGGGACGTATTTCAAATGCTACTAGTGGGCTGCAGCACTGATTGTGCCACCCACAGATGGAGCTTTTCAAACCTGTCTGAGACCTGCCATTGCAAGATCTGTGTGTGCAGCTAACTGCCATTTTGACTTGGCATTTAAAACTGCTTGCCAAGCCTTAAACTCCATTTGTATTGTATATAAGCAACCCCTAATGCAGGCCCTAAGTAGCCCTAAGGTCAGGGTGCTTTGTATCGGAATGGAAGGGCATGTACTAGTGTGTTTTGCATATGATAGTATTGATAAACCGCCTATTTTGTTTTTCACTACTGAGAGGCCTAGCCCTCTCATAGGTCAGCATTGGGAATTGCTTAATACACTTTTATGCTGTAATTCTTGATAAGAGAGGAGTAGCTTTTTCATGTTTATTATTTGTGTAATGGTAGTGACAAATCCTCCTTAGTGGTGAAGTTGGATTTAAAATTACTGTTTTCGAAATGGCACTTTTAGAAAATGGTCATTTCTCCATACTTGCTACTTTTTGCGCCTGACAGCTTGCGTCCAATGCACGTCTGAGTGGATGACAGCTACATCCAATGTTAGAAGAACAGACGCGTGGAAAAGTCCATCCTTGGTTTGTCTTTCCAAAATTCAAGGAATAATACTGCTCATTCTTTAATTATCACCAGTCCATTAAAAAAATAATCACTTGGGAGTCTTGTGTTTCTTAATGGATTAAAAAAAATGTATTCAATCAATGCTTTTCAAAATCAGTCATCGCAGCCCAGGCAATGCGTAGTTAGAACTAGTTTAACTAGATGGATACTGGATGAGCAGCAGTCAGGAGGTCTCCATGGACACGTTGTAGGGACTGACAGCACAAGATCAATGAGATCAGGATATGAAACATTTATGTGAATTGTGCTACACCTTGATAAACACAACAGAAGAATTAACAAAGTCTTCTGACTGAATCCTGATATTGAGCCCTGATGATGTCCATAGGGACGAAATGCATTAGCTGGGCTGCGTTGACTGCTTTTGATGAAAAGCATTGATTGAATCAAAAATTTGGGATCCATTAAGAAACACAAGACTGACAAGTTATTATTTGTAATGGACTGATGATAATTAAGGAATGAACAGTAGTATTCTTTGAATTTTGGAAAGACAAATCAAGGATGGACTTTTACACGCACCTTTTCTTCTAAAATAGGATTTTGCATTAACGTGGCCCTGGGGCAGTGTGACTTAAAATTGAGCGTGAGAGTATGCTAATGGAATTGTCCTGATATTAAACCAGTGTGCCCTTGTTCTTAGCCCACACTGCCAGTTGCAGAATTTCGGGTGACAGCTACATTTTGTGCATTCCCTCTATATAGCCGCAAAAACAGGAAGGTGAGGCTCATCTGCATTCTGATCACTCATCTGCATTCCTGCGTCACCTCACCATAACCTTGGCAGCAGGCCTGGTTCCAACTATGGGATCCAGGGGTGTCACCTCCAGTGGGCGAGGGTGCGCCAGGCAGTGTTTTGCTGCTCCGGCTCAGTTTTGGCCCGACAACTTGGACTGGGAGCAGGACCTGCTGGACCTGCTAGGTGTTGAGGTTGTGGGGCTTGGTGAGTAGCTAATTTATTACTATTATGTGTTCTGTTCTGTGTTATTGCAAATGCTACTTTTTTCCCACATAGCAAGAATGCTGCTGCTGCTGCTTAAACGCTGGTAAGTTACGTTTAAAAATCTCAGGCCTCATTAATGAGGTTTTGCCTTAGGGCAGCACAGCAGGCTTTCCTGCTGCACTGCCGTACGGCAAAAGGAAAATGGCAGGAATGTGCTGTATCTATCCTGTCCTTTTCCCCTGCGTGAGCACACAATGGGCTAGCGTGCACCAACGCAGGCACCTTTGCACCATGGAGCAAGGGTGCCTGCGTTGCAGGGATGATTATTTTTGTACAGGAGTTGAAACCTTCTTGTACAAAAATAATCACAAGAGGCTTTTTCTTCTCTCTATGTGTGCTGCGGAATGCAGCACACATAGAAAAAGGAAAAACAAGGAGAAATAAAGATTTGTTGTGCCTCCCTCACCCTAGGGAGGCGTACGTTGTTGATGCTGCAGCGGAATTACGATTTTTCGTAAATCTGGGGCAGTGTCAAAAAGCCATGGATGTTGCTGGGAACACCCCCAACAACACCCATTGCATGCCCCTTTAATGAAGAAAACTGCTTTAAAGGGACCGATATTTATCAAGAAGCATTAAGCCAAAAAAGTGGCTTAGTGCTGCTTGATAAATATCATGCAGGCTTCTGCGCCACAGGACATCACAAAAAGTGACTTTCCGGAGGCGCAAGGGGCCTCATAAATGAGGCCCCTCATATTTTGTGATTGTTATTCTTCTAGACAGGTGAAAGGCGCTACTAATCTTACTTGTTTGCAAGTTTTCACTCGCTTGGGCTGATTATGTAAGAGAGGTTAGAGAACTTGAGTTAGGTAATGCAGACTAAAGAGACTCCTTTCCTTTGTCTTGTCACTTAGATAGTAGTAGGTAGTTATAGTTAGTTACTTAGTATTAGTTGGTAATTTTTTAGCAGTCCGCGTGGCGTGTCCTGCATGACATGCTGCTGAATCCTTAGTAGAACATTTTGTAGTTTGTTAGTGAGTGAATTATATAGCAACTCAGCACAACAGCAGTCAAGCAACAATTGGGTGTATGCAATATGCATGCATCCATCTATGCATTTTTGAGGACTAAAATAAATGCAGACTTAGTGAATTGGCCCATCAAAGGGGGTTGTTTCATTGATGACTGAGAACCTAGAAGAAGCATATATCATTTTTGGCAATTCATTCTAAAGGCTAGGTGGTACTTAGGTTTAGGATTCTGGAATCGGAATAGAACAGTGGAATAATAAAGAGATAGGACGGGCCACGGCCATGATACTAGTCTACTACCACTATTCGATCTGATTAGATAGGTCAATTTTATTCCAATTGCCGTTTGCTGTCAAAAATCATTTTGAAGCATTTAAAAAAATATTTATTATTTGTTTCACACAAATCAACTTTTTGTCTCTTTATTATGTCTTACATGATCAGCATCCAGGGGCAAGAAGACAATGAGGTCTGCTGAAGTGGGAGATGGAGGTGCCTCCCAGGATCGCCCCACTACAGATCACTCTGCTGCTGGCCCCAGTAAGTTCTCCTTTTGTTATTATTGATATTTATATTTCCCTAACTGTTACAGCACCTTATTTTTTTTTAATATTATTTCCGTTTCCTAATTCTGTTTTTTACCAAATCTTCTCCGATCTATCTGTTTCTAAATTCTTGTGATCCCTGCATCGCCTACCAACTTAGTTATTTATATTTCTAGTGTCTGGTTTTTTTTCCCATCAATCTAACTGCCTCTGACTCTGTACTACTATTAGTCTGTCTGTAGCTTGCTTTATAATTCATATTGGTTTTTCAGTCAGCTTTGCCTCTCCCCTTATATTTTGTGGACTGCCTAATGGTGGTACTACTGTAAGACTCAGAGAACACATTGGTTCTTTACTACTACTAGTACTACTCCTCTGCTGTGTATATTGTATGCCCAACTAAGGTATTCTATGCATGTTTGTTGAGATTAGAAGGCTTTGTTTTATTTTCTTTCTCATGCTCAATCAGTAAATAAAATGATGGTCACGTTGGACACCCCAAAGTGGTGTATTTTTAGTTTTTCTCATCTAGGCCTAGCACTATTAATATTAGCAGCAGTTGATTGTGAACAACTAATTACCATGCACCAATTCTGGAAGAAAGTATGATGAGGAGGGCACAATTATATTTTACAACCAAGAGAGAGGACTCAAGAGGCCTCATGTCCGATTGTCCAGCCAGTAGGCCACTCTTTTTCTTTTTAAAAAGTTTTGGAACTCAGATTCACCAATAGCTCTAGACAACGAGTCCAGTCCTTTGGGTTGTCCTCTTCTTAAGAGGCTTTTCGAAAATTGCTACCATAAAATGTCCAACCAGATATTTTATTATTTTTGATAGGATAGGACATACTTTCTACTCTACTCTAGTACCCGATTTGTACTAGTGATGTGTGTAGTGTATGTATGTATTGTATTTTCAATCTTGCTAGTGAAAAAAAAAAATAGTGGGAGGCATATATGGCATCTAAAAAATGTGTGATGTTTTTTCTAGGTGTATCGACCACCAGTGCCGGGGCCAGCGGCGGAGGCAACGCCAGCCAGGAGGGAGCAGATGTGGCAGCTGCAGAGGGTGAGCCAGCAGCAGTGGTGGGCAGTGGTAAGTTATATTCGTTCCTTATTGTCAATACACACTCGCTGTAAGGGTGTTCACTGTACTGTTGAGAGAGACTAAGTTGTTGTGAACAACGGTTGAAGAAGACACCCTTTACTTAGCATTAACAATAATATTAGCGGCGGGGGTTGAGTAACTAATGGCCTCTTCTATCTGACTTCAACTCAGCTGGGAACCTTTTATGAAGAAGACAAAGAGTCAGAAGACCTTGATGGATGGGTTGAACGAAAAGGGAAAGAAGGATGGAAGGAGGAAGTACGGGTGACATGCAATATATGACTGTCAGAGAAGGATGCGTGGGTGAAGGAAGGGGGGCCTGGGATGCATATGTGGCTGATAGGATGCATGGGTAGTTGACGGATTGGAGAAAGGAGAAAGAAAGGATGCCTGCCTGGGTGGGTGGGTGAACCTGTATGGGTGATAGGAATCCTCCGTGGAGTTTGATGGGTCAAACTCAAAGGCCAGCGTGGATGCATGGGTGGTGGTTTAAAAAAATGACAAATGTATGTTGGTGGTGAAAGGTTTGTTGAGAGATTAAAAAGAATGATAGCCATGTTTACTTTGAATTAATGCATGCCTAGATGGTATTCAATCATAGCATAAGTGGAGGCTGTCACTGGAGAGTGCGAAAGAAAAATAAACCATGCCAGAGTAGCAAAGCCAAGGCTGAAGATGAGAATAAGATTAGAATAAAAAAATAATGCTACAAAGATCAATGCAATGATAAATGAAAAAATTGCTAGAAATAACAAAGGACTGGTTTTCCTCAAGGTTTTTGATTCAAGGTTGTATTTCAGAATACTCCCTTGACACAGTATTTTGCAAGCACAACATATATATTGTGTATGTATGTATCCATACCTACCCATTATCAATGGCCTCCCTCCAACTCCGAGGCCCACTCCCGACCTATGTCATTTCGACCGTGTCAGCCATGGATGGCCTATCGGCTACATGGTTACACAATCAAACAATAGTAGTATCTCACGTCATCCCATATATAATCATTCATATCAGATATCATCTCCTGCCTTGTTGTAGTAGCCAGGGTGATATTGAAATTGAGCAGTTGTCATTGATTTAACAGAGTATGGCCATAATAGAAAAATAGATATTTGTGTAGTTGTAGACTACAGCTGCCCCACCTTCAGACAGTAGTAAAGTAACATGAGTCTGCAAATGTGACACGAGTATGTCTGTCTAGTGCACAAGCTGACTGACCTGGCTTGCCTGCAAGGTTAATTTAAGAGAGAGAAGAAGAAGACTTGTTTACTCCATAGTGCCTAGTAATGCCTGAAACTCCCATAAATGTTAAAGGCTGAGGAAGTGGGAGGATACCAGAAATGTTATATACAGTGCTTGCTAGTGCTATGGTGCCACTGTAATGTTATGTGTATAATTAATTTGGTGTTACTGTTTTGCTGAGAGTATTGATTATAATTGTCTTTTTTCTTTCTTGATATAGCTACGCCTTCCCAACTGAAAAAAACAACCCAACAGGAAGGAGTTAGCAGCTATAGCCCGGCAACGGAAACTGGAGGCCATCCATGATGAATATCCCCATTGATCCATCACAATGATAATGCCTTTCACAGTAGCATCCCCTCTTTGCATGACATATTCATTGATTGGTCTGTACTGCTCAAACAGATGTTCAAGCGTGTAATAAGTTGAGTTCCAACGTTTTGGCACCTCCTGGATGAGTGCTTTAACTGGCATTCTATTATCACATTGATTGATCCTCAGCTGCTTGAAGGCTTTAAAAGAATGACTGAAATGTGTGCAGATTCTTCTGCAGGTGGTTAGTAAGTTGCTGACTCTGTCTTCTTTTTTCAGAAAGTCTTGAACAATGATGTTAATGTAGTGCACCAAACACAGGACCCTGAAATAGCCACCATCGGCCATGGCCTTAACTATATTACTGCCATTGTCTGTGGCAACAAAACCAATGTCAAGCCATCTTGGTTGCAGCCATTCAAAGACCTTGCTGTCAAAGTCTTCAAAAATGTTTGCAGCAATATGAGATTTCTTCACAGCGAACATGGCTACAGTTGCATGTTTCCAAGCAGCATTAAAAATATCAGCAGTGCCCACCCCTGCAGATATCTTTTCTGTAACCCCCACAAAACAGATCCAGTGTGCAGTGATGCACATGTAATCAGTGGCTTGGCAACTGGTCCACATGTCTGTTGTCAGGTGGATAGTGTGAACAGCACTCTGCTGCAAAGCTTGTCCTTGCAATTCCAGCACGTTGTGATGTAGTGCTGGAACAGCAACTCTGGTGAAATAGGACCGGCAGGGAAACTTCCATTTTGGGCAGGTGGCTGCCACAAATTCAAGAAAACCCACCCCTCTCACAAAAGATAAAGGGAAGAGATCCAGCGCTAACATTATAGCCAGCTTCGCGTTGTACAAATGTGCCATTTGGTGGTTGCGTTCGTACTGCCCCTCTGATCTAAACATGCTGAGAATGGTAGCCTGGCTTGTTTCTTTTCTGGTGCCACTGATGCGGTGACTTTTGACTCCAGATGTTAGGCTCAATGCATGTTTTTCATTGTGGTACTCACTTGCCTTGGACCCCTTGGTGTCTCAGCCTGACTCTTGTGCCATTATGATATTACTGATGATAATGTGGGCGGTTCCACTGCACTGCTGGGGACAGGGCTGCTTTGTGTAACAGAGAAAATGTCTCCTTCTTGTTACTTCTTAACCTTCCACCGTGATCAGATCTTCTTCTTCTCCATACCCTCCACCAATAACACATGTAGTTTCTGGGCCGCTAAGGCGCGCCTCCTATTGGATCAAGTGGTGTTTTCTCAGATGGTTTTTTTGGCCTCCGATACCATAGTTTGTACCAAGCTTACCCTGACTAACACCTTGTCCACAAATGGAGAATATAGCAGTGTTCACCTCCTTCTTGCTAACCGATAAAAAATCCCAAACTGGGAGGTCAATTTTCTGGCGCTGCTGGTGCCACTTGCAATGTCAGATGAACTGATAGGTGGGTGTGACATTTGACTCTCTGCAGTACCTACTTCTACTGAGGTGGTTGTGGTGGAAGTAGGTCGCTCCCAGTGAAATATGGAAGCTGGAGGTGGTGTTGGTGGTATCTGTGTTGGTGCTATCTGTACCACATCCCTCACAGCAATTTGGGATGATGTAAAGTCGGTCTCCGCTGAGGCGGGACTAATGTCCATAATGACTGGCTCGTCATCATCCTCCTCTTCTACAACTACCTCCATAACTCTGAGGCTTTCTGGAATCTTCTTTTTCCCTAGCCTTCTCTCGTGGCATTTCTCACTCTCAGACTGAGGTGGCTTCTAAGTGGCGTCTTGATCATCAGAAGGGGGGCTTGCAGAAGAAGTTGATAGACTAACCCTCCTTTCCCTTAATGGGGATCTGGAAGACAATGGATCTTCTGAAAGAGTGGCTTGCTCTTCTTCTTCCTCTGCAGGAAGCTTGATCTCCTGAACTGCCCCTACTTCAGGAGGAACAACTTCTATTGAGGGTAGTTGCGGCTGTTGTTGCCCAATTATCTGAGTTTCCTGCATTGATTGGGTACTGCATTGCAATAACGATAAGTCAATTTCAACATCACTGCTCATCGACGTTGGACTTGTGATTAGACTGGCTCCCTCTGCGACAGACATGGGCTTGGGCCTAGGTTAGTGGGGAGGTCCACTGATATGGGCTTGGGCCTAGGTTAGTGGGGAGGTCTACTGATATGGGGGTGCTGCTCCCAGCTTGTTTCCCAGACACCGCTGCTGCAGGAGCAATTTTTGGTTTCCCAAAAAGGTCTTGGGCGACATATCGGTCTTGGTAAGTGACAGTGCCTTCTTCTCCCTGGCAACTTTCTTGGTACTAGACCTGGCACCTTTCTTTGGGGCCATCTTGAAGATGTCAGCAGCACGCAGTGGTACTAGTTGTAGAGATATATGTGGTCACACGTCACATGACGTCGTGCACAGCAGGACTTCTGTCTGGCAGTACAATGGGTGATGTCTCCTCCTCTTTTGTGCACCTAAAAGCAAAGAAGCAAGAAGAACATCAGTGGAACGTGGCATTCATTGTTGTGGTTCAATTACTATTAGTACAAACAAATATAATATATAAGTTAGTGTGTGGTCACACTTGTTAGTGTTATTAATATTATTAAATGTATTACCTCAGTCATTAAAAAAACATAATAATATAGTGTAGCCATTTGTGAAACAACAAGGTCTTTCATGGTGTACTCTACAGAACACTCAGGAAGGATAGGAAAGAAGAAGAACAACAAAAATACAAATGTAACGGACCCGGGTTGGCATTGTTCATCATGTGGCATGCAGCATTCAGGGAGCTGCACCTGACAATCGATGGAAGCAATAAACCAAGAGGAACAAAGGAAAGACATGCAGGCCTGTGGCAAAAGCAGTAAAGTACACTAGCTGCCACCAGAAAATGTCCACCAGCCACATGATCATTCACAAGTCACAACAACAACAAGCAGGAGGCCTGGAAAACAATGAACTCAAGCAGGCCTTTCTGGAGTTGGACACAGACTTTACAACATTACCCCTGGCCACATGGGGAGGTCCGGCCAAGGCAAACACTGGCCCACTATTACAAACACATTCACACACTAGCCAGACAAAGGAGGCATGCTAAACCACACAGCTTTAATGCAATAATGCGTAAAACGAAAATCCACAGGGCTAAAAAAGGTTTGTAAGTTACAACCACACACATCCAACAAAGGCATATATTTAACACACATGAAAAAAAATGAAATACCAAAAAAAAACATTTTGCATTTCATTCCAATGCCATCCATGCCCTAAATGATGTTTAAATTCGACAGACACCACAGAAAAAGTTGTTTCATGCACCCATGAGTAGCTCTAGGCCTATTGGATGGAGAACCCATTGGCAGACTAGGCCCCATAGTGAATCAATTCAAGTCAATAATATTGCAAATTTATTAGAAAAAGTAGTGAACTTTGCTACATTTGTTGCTGGATAAAAGAAGAAAAAATTGCAAGCAAAACAACAACCAGCAATAAGGCATAGCCACCACAATAAAGGCTTGAGGCCTAATGCAGAAGCACACTGGCTGCCCCTTCACAAAATGGCCGCCAGCCACATGGCCAGGCCACAGCAACAAGAAATGGAAGACACACAATGTAGGTCTATGGCAAAAGCACACTGGCTGCCTTTCCAAAATGGCCGCCAGCCACATGGCCAGGCCACAACAACAAGAAAGGGAAGACAGACAATGCATCCCTATGGCAAAAGCACACTGGCTGCCTTTCCAAAATGGTCAACAGCCACATGGCCATGCCACAACAACAAGAAAGGGAAGACAGACAATGCAGGCCAATGGCAAAAGTACACTGGCTGCCTTCACAAAATGGCCGACGACCACAAGGTCAGGCCTCAACAACAAGAAAGGAAAGACAGGCAATGCAGGCCTATGGCAAAAGCACACTGGCTCTCTTCACAAAATGGCCACCAGCCACATGGTCAATCACAACAACAATAAGCAGGAGGCCTGGTAAACAATGAACTTGAGCAGGCCTATATGGACAAAGACTTTACAAAATGGCCCCTGGCCACATGGGGAGGCTCAGTCAAGGCAAATGCTGGCCCACTATTACAAACACACTCACACACTGGCCAGACAAAGGAGGCATGCTAAACAACACAGTTTTAATGCAGCAATGCCAAAAACGAAAATCCACAGGGCCAAAAAAGGTTTGCAAGTTACAACCACACACATCCAACAAAGGCATATATTTAACACACATGAAAAAAAATGAAATACCAAAAACAAACATTTTGCATTTCAATCCAAAGCCATCCATGCCCTAAATTATGTTTAAATTCGACAGACACAACAGAAAAAGTTGTTCCATGCATCTATGAGTAGCTCTAGGCCTATTGCTTGGAAAAACCATTGCAGCTAGGCCACATAGTGCATCAATTCAAATCAATAATATTGCAAATTTGTTAGAAAAAGTAGTGAACTTTGCTACATTTGTTGCTGGATAAAAGAAGAAAAAATTGCATGCAAAACAACAACCAGCAAGAAGGCATATCCACCAGAAAAAAAGCTTACAAAAGTACACGGGCTGCATTCACAAAATGGCCGACGGCCACATGGTCAGGCCACAACAACAAGAAAGGAAAGACAGGCAATGCAGGCCTATGGAAAAAAAGCACACTGGCCCCTTCACAAAATGGCTGCCAGCCACATGGCCAGGCCACAACAACAAGAAAGGGAAGACAGACAATGCATCCCTATGACAAAAGCACACTGGCTGCCTTTCTAAAATGGCCACCAGCAGCATGGCAAGGCTAAAACAACAAGAAAGGGAAGACAGACAATGCAGGCCTATGGCAAAAGCACACAGGCTGCCTTCACAAAATGGCCGACAGCCACATGGCCAGGCCACAACAACATGAAAGGGAAGACAGACAATGCAGGCCTATGGCAAAAGCACACTGGCTGCCTTCACAAAATGGCCCCCAGCCACATGATCACTCACAACAACAACAAGCAGAAGGTCTGGAAAACAATGAACTCAAGCAGGCCTATATGGACAAAGACTTTACAAAATGTCCCCTGGCCACATGGGGAGGCTCAGGCAAGGCAAATGTTGGCCCACTATTACAACACACTGGCCAGACAAAGGAGGCATGCTAAACAATGAACTGCACAAAAAGGATGAAGGAGATCACCAAAATAGTATTTGTGATCCAGTTCTATGACATCAGTAACAGGATAAAAAATGTGATTAATAGACATTGGAATATCCTGAATGATGAGGAAGAGATGAAGCTAGAGAGACCCCTTTTTGCATATAAAAGAAACACCAACGTGCACAATCAATTGGCACACTCGTACAGAGAGGAGCTGCAGAATAGCCAGAGAACCATGGACAATATGGTAGCTAAGGGTAACACCAAGTGCGTCAACTGGAACATGTGCACACAATGTTTGATTGCAAATGAGGTTACACATAATGGCAGAGAAGCTCTACTAGAAATCAAAGAAAAAACCACCACAGATATACTAACATGTGTAACATCTTTCACCCCCAATTCCAACTAAATCCAGAGAATAATTAAAAAACATTGGAAGATCCTTGAGATGGGGGAGTTTCAACCAGGACCGAAACCTCTCTTTGCCTTCAAGAGAACACAGAATTTGAGGGACATGCTGGTTCATACACGCCCCAAGAACATCATCAAAACACAACCAACACTATGGAATCTACCCCCGGTAGTTGGTCATTACCCATGTGGTTCATGTACAGTATGTGCACTGACAAGCGTCACCAAGGAACTTGATCTAGGACTCTCCAGACCATGGAAGCAGTTGCACCATACCAATTGTAACACAAAAAATTGCGTGTACATGATCACCTGTCCATGTGGGTGACGATACATTGGCATGACAGTCAGATCAATAAAGACCCAGATTGGAGAACATAAAAGTACAATCCGGTGCAAACGCACGGCCACGAGATTACAAAGTCACTTTATGGAAATGAATCATTCCCCAGAAAGCTTACGATGGACTATCATCGAATCCAACCCACACTGGTCAGCCTCCACATTGTTTAGATAGGAACAACGGTGGGTGTTCAAACTTAGAAGCAATAAAGGGGGACTCAACGAAGATATACCCTGGGTCGATTTATCCCGTTAGTTGAACATCATGAGAATACCTCATAGTTATATTCCACACTATGATCAACTACATGACTGCATCCAGGCCACCTATCTATCTGGGGCACGAGTAACATGAATCAACACTACTAAGTCAGTTATCCCTCCATGCGATGTTAGGTGGTTTATACAGCACTTGCGACTACATGTTTCAATGAGTAAGTGTTATTATTAGCAGTCCTTTTTCACCCTTATATTCATTATAAGTATTCCCCCCCTCTTTTTTCACTGCCCCCGTGTTTTCACTGCCCCCCGTGTTTTTGCAAAGCAGTGAGCACACAATGTTAAGTAATGGTTCCGCAATCACTGCAGTGTAGTAGATGCCTAGATTGGCTGTCTGGTCTGGGCTTGTGGTATATAGGACAGGTTCCTTTCGTTCATTCAAGACCATATCGAGCACTCGAGAGTTCGGGAGCTTGTCCGATCAGTTAGTACCAATCACAAAGCTTTCTCACCACTGTGTCCACTAGGACCACGAGCAGCTTGCATTCTCTCTATTAGCAGCCTCGGACGTCCATGACTGTGTACTTATGATTAAATATATGTAATATATAGATTATATATTTGATTTTACCCCTTTTTCTGAGAGAGGTACTAATTTTACCTTTTCCACTATGCCCCTGTTCCACTCCTAGGGGCAGCACCTCCGCTTTTACATACCGACATAGTATCCCTATCCCTGGGACCATTCCAATATGGCCGCGTCAGTTACCACCCCATGGTTATCTCCTTTGACTTCCCATCCTTAGACGCCACGATAGGACGTCACTTTCCGCGGCCTGTTCTCGACCTGGCAGCTTTATTTAATCCGACTGGTTCCTTCTAACTAGCGTTACCGGCAGTACAGCTGTACGGGTAGGTTTCCCGCGACGTAAGGCCATTTTCCAAGTAAGTACCGTCACCGCCTGCCCTTTTAACTCGGGCAATCACCGCGATTCAGGGACTGCTAATTCGTAGCTTTGTTTATCGCCCTGTTTATCTGTAGCCTTACTCCGCGGTACTTGCTGACGGAGCCCATCGTCTACTAAAAGAGGGTAGGCGTGTTATTTCATTTTATGTCCAACTTAACTTGAAGCGTATATATTCCTACGAATGCCTCGTCACCTTTTACAGGGCATTATATGTATACCATGGAACTTTTTTCTACCCCTAGTTGCGTAATTGCCACTGCTTCCCTCTCGTTAAGGTCCTCCACACCGCCTTCTCGCCTTGCAGGGATTCTGATCCGCGCTATCGCTCACAGTGGGAAAAAATTACGACACCTAACCTGTTTGTGTTCACATTTGTCACCCCCACCTGCACCATTTAGCCAGAGGTTTCTAGCGAGTTACGACCACATTTTTGCCACATTGTCACTTTATACGGCTTAGGTTGGAACCTATTATCAATACCGTGTGTTCCTCCTTTGCGCTGGGTTATTCTCAGCACTGTTTTTTGACACAGCATGAACATAATGACACTCTCCTGCTTGTTGTATGTTTCATGCTCATGGCACTTGGGCACACACCGTGCGCGAGTGTTTCCCTCTATGCTAAACATGTACCATATACTTTTGATATGTTACTGTGTTCTCCCCGTGTTTCCATTTCCCCCCCCAACCCCCCCACCCCTTTTTTTGTCTCCTTCTAGGCTGTGAACAGGATTAACGTATAAGAATGGGTCCCAGACACTAATTGTCTAGCATACCTGACCTAGGTAACATATGGGACTACGGGTTGTCTTTTCCCGAATTCCATTTCTTAATCTTCTTTATGGTCCTGATGAAGCGCTCCTGGATCCAATAGGGACCGTTCTACAGCGCGAAACATGTTGACCTTTTTCTAAATCACCCCAGTTACACACTACACGGGTTGAGAGAAGTGGGATTCTATTTGGTCTTGTTTCCCCTCTCCAATCAGCACTACCGTGCATCTCCATCCCCGTGAACTTTTTATTCTGAACCAGGGATCCTTTGATTAAAAAAACTAGGGTTCCTGTCTCATTTTAACCTGCACTCACTAGCACTCCCCAACCCACACACCCTCATACACAAATGCGGCAACTCCTAAAAGATCTCCGCTAGAGAGCCCCTAACCAAGGGCCCGTGAGGGACTGCAGCGCCACCCCCACGAGGAGCAACCTTGCCCAATGATGATGCTATACACCCGCAAGGGTGTGTGAGGGCACAACGTACCACACAAAGGAGTACTCTCTCCCCACTTTGCACACTCACTTACCCTATGGAGACATTCCCTATTATTTACAGCTTACCTGCTTGGTGTAACTCCCTCTCTTCTTTGAAGGAACTGAAACCATTTATTGTAATCATACACATAATGGCAGACAGATTGTAGCCCGCAAGCTGATTAACTGCTGGAACAAAAATGTAATCTACTTGCTCACATGCTCATGTGGATTGCGATATGTGGGTAAAAAAGGCAAATAATTGAGGGTCAGATTACAGGAGCACAAGTCCTCCATTAAAACACGGAAATGCAATGCCCCTCTAGTCTCCCATTTCCAAGAACTTGGCCACAAGGAATCGCAATTTTAGTGGTTCATTTTGGAGAAAGTCAGGATTGGAGAAAGAGGAGGGTACTTGGAAGAAAAAAGGAAAGCCAGGGAGCAATGGTATATTTCGATTCTTAATACTGACTCAATTTGAGGGAGGAATGGGAAAAGTTAGTAAGATGACATAAAAAATATAAGTCATCTTTCCAAGAGATACGGTACTGAAGTAATGGCACACTTACACGGTCACAGACTTTGTGAAAGAATAATAGTTTTAACCATCCATTTATACAAGGGTTTATCCTTGGGGAAGTTGTCCTTAAATGTTGGTATGGTGAATGAACTCCATCCCTGCTGTAACTATCCTAGGGGTTTTCCTTCATTGCTCTTTGAGTTGATTGTCAGCACTGTGCAATAGGAGCAGTAATGGATATGTCGTTTTTTCCCCCCTTAACAAGGAGACTACAATCCGCTTTGCATTTTTTGGAACCCTTAGTAATAGGGAGTCCTTCTATTCCGGCATGTCACGTAGGGATAGGTAATTCCTTCTAACAGCATAGAATAGGGTGTATGCATGCAGCCCATTGAGAGCTAGGTCACCTCACATGCAAGCCCGTTCCAAGATGGCAATGGCAGTCATTTGGGGGCGCTGTAATTTATTTTATTTGATTATATATCGGTAGGAACAGGCGTATGTTGTCTTTCCATTGGAGTTTTATATCCAACTATATTATTTTGCAGATTTTGAATTCCTAAGATTTTGGCTCCATCGTCACACTTTGCAAGCATGACATAGGGTATGATATACTGTACAGCTTAGCCATAGAATATGTAAAAGTCATTCTAAGATGGCAATGCTAATGTGGAGGAGCGTCGGCCTGATTTTAATGGTGAAGGAAAGGCGCATTCACATTGCATGCATTTAATAAAACCCGGAAATTCTCACGTCCAGCATTTGGTCTGGAAATACGTGAAGGATAACGGAGGAGACCGAAGGCAGTGCCTGCCTCGGTGAGTAGTAGCAGGGAGCATGTTAGCAATGTGCATTATGTAAGGCGGGGGTGGATTTAGGCTATGTATATTAGTCACACACAGTAAAGGAACTTGGTGAGGGCTAAAGTTTGGCCCCTGTAGGTCCTACGAATGGTTCGTGTACAGGTCAGCGTGTGCATGAACCGGGAATTTTGACATACATTTGTGAGCATGCAATAAAAACCTGATCCATCTAGAGGTTTGCCACCTTTTATTACAGTCCAGGGTTCATCTCTTTTGTTTAAGAGAAGAGGTAGACTTGAACATGTTATGCCAGACTTTTTATAATTGGATTCTAGTTTGGTGTGTCCCGGATACTGCAGCCATTCAATGAGGAACATAGAGGTTAGATGTTGCAGATAACATCAATTCTGACATTGACATATGCTGTAGAAGTGCACAGCCCATCTCTGGAATTCTGTTTTTCACTATTTGTAGGTTCCAGTAGACTCTTTGAACATTTGGATCATTTAGCTAAAAGGAGATTTTGGGCGGAGATTATTTAGTCCCGCAAAATACAAATACAAGGAATAGGACCATTTTGAAGGTAATTTAACCCCTATTCGAAACAGTAGAGAAGAGGGGTGAGAATTCTATTCTATGCGATTGGCAGTTATATACTTTCACAGTTTACTCTCCCTCATCCTCTCTATGAAAGAGTTTTAACTGGAGGAATCGTGTGATAAAAGCAGTGGGTGACATTTGAATACAAAGAGCTGACCCTAAGGAGCTATGGCCCAACTGGCAATGTTCTTATATATTTACCATGGGTGGGTCACTTTCCTTATCTACTATCAGTAGGACAGGGGGCCCTAAAAAAAGAAAAGAAATTAGAAGATGAATAAGTGAATCTCAAATGAAAAGCCCAGTATGTTGTGTTTGCACCATGAGATATGTTCGCGTGTTGAGGGGAGTTTTTTAACATCACCAAGTTTCCGGTGTACTAAAGGATTTTGTGTGAAAAGGTTTCTGTGCAATGTAGGCAATATAATAATATTGAACTATGAGCCATCAATTGTTCTCAATTTTACATGTGGAGTTTTTACAAAGTTTTTTAAGGACTTAAGCATTTTCAGTTTTAATACATGTATGTAATTCAGTTTGCAAATATTCAATGCATATGCGTCATGGACACTAGAGATGTTAAGATTGCACTAATCCTAAGATGCTTTTGTTGTTTATATAATGCTTTTATGATAGATTTGAAGGTGTGGGAGACATCAAATTCAGTTCCTGAAGAAGGTGGTTGGACCAGGCAAACCCACGAAACGTGTCAATGCCAAGTTACGAAAGCACTAAATCGACATAGCTTTGGTTAAACAATGAGACTTTTTTCCATTTGAACAGTTCGAACCAATGATTGTTTTGTTTAAGTAGTACGGTAAAATGACAAAAACTAATGTCTAAAATATTCTCCCTTTTCAACATTATGAAAAATTGTTTTTGAACTCTTGGAATGATTGATTTGTGATTTTGTTTTTAGAATATTTCGGTAGGAATCTTTGGAACTCAAGATAGGATTATTTGATGTGTCCATTTTTATTGTCACATTGAATCCACTATTTCTATTTATAACAGATTTCTTTACTGGTGTTTAATGAAAGCATAATAAATATACAGATTGAATGGACTCTTGATTATATTAGCTGAATCTGGAATGAATGGTATGTAATCTACTATTGGGCTTTGTTTAACATATCAAAAGGGACATTTTGAAATTTGACTTGGCATGCTAAACAATATAGCTTTAATGCACAAATGCCAAAAATAAAAAATCCGCAGTGCTAAAAAAGGTGTGCAAGTTACAACAACCACACACATCCAACAAAGGCATTTATTTAACACACATGAAAAAAGTGAAATACCCAAAAAAAAACACATTTTGCATTTCTAGTGACTAGTGAATTAAATAAATATTGCAAATTGATTTTAAAAGTTGGAGAAAATGTAGTGAACTGTGCAACATGTATCCTCTATAAAAGAAGAAAAATTACTTACAAAGAAATAACTAGTCCCCTACTAAAACTACAGGCCACCCACCACAATAAATTTAAAAAATGAGGAAAAGTACGAAAAAATATAGGTGCATGGCCCCAATCAAACAAACAACACCAATTTTCCAACTTACTTGTGAAATATCAAATTCAAAAGTCCTCAAATCCAATGATATATGATGCAGCAGACACAAAGAATGATCCTTCCATCTCCAAATCTAAATGAAAAGTGAACAGCAGATGGACAAAGTACTGGGAGTAACCTGTGGACAGGAACAGAAAGTTAGAGACTCTGGGGCACTCCCTTCCTCTTAAAAAAAAGTAAAACAAGAAAAAGGACTTCTTGCACAAAAAAGTACAGCCAAATATCATTCTAAGGAGTTTTTTTTTAATCCAAACCATCATTTCAAGAAGGTTTTAATGCTGCTTGAGAGAGAACCTTCTCCAGATTGAAGATTCTACGTGTTCGGGATCACGTTTTTTCACAAAACTTCCACCGGAAGTCGGATGACATGCCCGAAGGGCTGGTTTGTAATCGTAAACTCACGCTGGACCATGCGGCCGGCCAACAAAACTCCTGGCGCTCGCGAACGGATGGAAAATCCAGTAAATCGCTCCCGCATGTGTGAAAACACATTTTGGGTGCGCAGACACACAGAAAACTCAGCTCCATTGCAGAGTGCGGAGTTTTCTGGCAACTCCATATTCTGCACAAAACGCAGAGTTGCCAAAAATCTGCAACCTCCGCAAGCATAGTTTTACGCCCAGGGTTTCATTAAAGACCTCCAACTGTTGCAGAAGCACCTGGACTCTGCCACCTGTGAGTCTGTTCTGCCACATAGTGCCACCCCATTCCTGGACCCTTGGAAATTAGGCCTAAAGTGCTTATTTCAATCTGTGCATCCTCCCTGGAAATGGTGCATAGCCTCTGCTGCGAGGATCAACATCAACGCATTGCCGTCAGAACAAGCACTGCACGACACTCACCCCGGCCCAATGTCTTCGCATCTACGATGACGACTGCCTTGATGCAGACACCACTAACTTTGCATTGCAGCCCCTGTGCTCATCGGAGCCAGCGCATTGCTGTTGTTGCGTAGCCCGGGACCAGTGCATTGGTGCCATTGCGAGGATCAACGCTGACCCATTGCTTCTCTCTGCTGGACCCTGCATTTTTCTTTGATGTCGATGCAGCCAGGATCAAGGTACTTTTGTTCGGTAGATGTAACTGGGCCCCTGTATCTGGACGGTGCTTCATCGTGGTTGGCCTGAACTTTTGAGTTTGGTCTGGCACGACTAGATATCCCAAGAAAGAGCTTAATGCTTTTAGATGCTATTTTACAGATTATTCTTAGAAAATTCACATCTCAACTTCTACTTGTTTGATTTTTGTCCTTATGGTCTTGTTTTATTTATTGAATTAAGCTCTAGTATTCTAACCTGGCGTGGAATCTTTCTGTGTGGTGTTTTCACTGTTTTACTGTTGCACAAATAATGTACACATTGCCTCTAAACTGAAACCCAAGCTACCAGAGGGGGAGCACTTGTAAATTTAGGGTTTGACTGCCTCTTACCCAGACTTGGATTGTGGTTGCTGTTTGACTAGAACTTATACCCCAGTCAATCTACAGCTCATTGGTGATCAGAGGTGAGGATGGTGGCTTGCCTGGGGAGCATGGCGGATGCGTGAGCGAGGAGCTCCGTATCAGCTGAATAATTATCCTGAAAATCCGACGGCTTGGGCTGGTTTCAGCTACCCTGCCCCCGCCTGTTAGCTTGCGGACCGCAGGAGAGTAATCGGACCGGTTCTGAAAACTGGCAGAGCCGAGATCTGGGAGCGGCGTTGCTCGGGTAGGATTGGCCGCGAGCTGGGATGCTTGCGCGGGCCCAATCGTAATCCACACCCCGGCTGAGGAGCACAGGAGAGGCCTGAGGCTCGCCTGAGGTGGGCCCCCAGGATCTTTGGAGGCCGAAAAGCGGCAGCATTGCGTTTGGCTCTGACCGACATCACTGGGTCACAGCCGGAAATAACGGAGGTGCAGCCTGCAAATGAAGAAAAGGCTGGACGACGTTTTCATGAGGGGACCACCCTGGGGGCGCCAGAGCTGACCCGGAAGGTGAACAGGGGGGAGTTCCCTGGGGCTCCGGAGTGAGCAATGACCGCGAGCGCTGTTGGAGGACATCGGAGGAAAAGTGAGTAGTGCGGCCTGAACTTGAGAGGCGCGGCCGCCATCTTGAATATGGGCCTGTGGGGCCCAAGCTGAGTCTGTTTTGGGCATTAGAAGATGCACTAGTCGCAGGGGATAGACGGAACCCCTACGCTCCGAACCAGCTGCGATTTGCAGCGAGGGGACTCACTGCCTGGCGTCCGGAGTGCCTGCTCTGGAGCTGTGGCTGATGGCCTTGAGCTCATCCCGGTGTTGAAGGGCTGCACTCCTGAGGGGCAGACATTTCACTGCGCAGTGCCCCAACCCCTAGCTAAGGCACGGCACATGACTGGCTTCCTCTTTGCTCGTGCGTACTGAGAGTGGGGGTAAGTGACCGGAGCGAAGTTGGACCCGGTGAATGGGAGGCCTCCAGTAAGCAGAACGAGGTGACCCGTAGCTCATTGCACTGAGACTGGGCCCGGACACGGCGAGACTGAATTTGCCCCTGTAGTGTCCTGGAGCAATATAATGGGTAAACCTAGGGTCAAGACCACCGGGACCATGCCGGACCCTGAAGAGAGTGTGTCTGAACGATGACAGCAGGGCCCGGATGATCCAGTGTGGCAGCAAATACTTTACGCTATTGCTGAGACTAAAGCCACCCTCCATCAGGACATCAGCACTGTGGAGGTCGGCTTGGGTCTGCTGTTCGAGGAGCACCAGAAACTCTTGACGAGGGTTAAGAATACTGAGACCAGCCTTGCAGAAATGATGCAAGCGCAGAAGGCAACAGACCAGCAATTGAGTGCCCTTGCGGACAGAGTGACTGTGTTGAAATGCAGGGCAGAGGATGCAGAAGGGCGCAATCAGAGGAACAACGTTTGAGTGGTCGGGCAGCCGGAAGGAACTGAAGGGGGGGACATGGTGTCCTATCTTGAGAATTGGGTCAGGTCCGTGGTGGCCCCAGAAGGGCTCTCCCCCTTCTACATGTTGAAACAAGCTCATAGAGTACCAGCTAGACCGTTGACCCCGGGAAGGCCTCCGAGGCCAGTGGTGGTCCGTCTTCTTAATTTCAGGGACAGAGACTTGCTGCTGCAGAGAGCGAGAGCTGCTGGTCCATTTGTAGTGGGCAATGTTAGAGTCACGCAGTTTCCGGATTATGCTTTGGAGGTACAGAGGAAACAGGCTTCCTATCTGGAAGTTAAGAAAGCGTTGAGGGATGAGGGTGTGCTGTATTCGCTGATGTTCCCGGCCCGCCTGCGCATTATCCTTGAGGATGCCACTCATTATTTTGACTATCCTGCGGACACATGGGACTGGCTGGAAGAATATAAGGGCGGGTTGTTGGGTGGTGTGCACCGGGAGGGACCGGGCCGATATCTGGGACCCCGGGATACATCTCTCTCGCATACCATGGCGGAGGGCCCCGAGGAAGCCCTCCTCGATACAAGCTGAGAAGGAGCGAGCTGCGGCGCTACGAGTGGTGGTGTCCCTGTCACGGGACTGGAGCCCGCCTCCATCGGATGATGATGCTGGGTCTACTAAAGAATCAGCCGCCTATGACTCGGACACTTCTCATAGTGGCAGTGTGACGATGCCTGTGGTAACGCCTCAGAGTGTTGATGACATTGTGTGACTTGTAATGCTAGACTGAACTGACTGCGACAATCCAAGGGAAGTTAGTATCACATTGTATACGAGGGCCCTGAGCTAGTTTTTGTATTAGAATGGCTGATGCATTGTGACCTGGGCATGCATCCCTGGACAGCTGCGCTCACTTGTACCTCTGAACTAGTCAGAGGCTTATTTGTAGTTTACTTTAGTTTGGAAGGGAGCTCGTTTGATAGTAACTGTCCTTGGAAAGGGGTGTTGGGGGGTTGGAAAAGTTTTGTCGGAGCCCTGGCATGGCACTGTTAGGAATTCTCTAGGGTATTGGGCACAGTTTTTACCATGAGATCGTTGAGTGAGTTTAATTGTATATTGTGGAATGTCTGGGGCATGCATACTATGGAGCGCCGACACAAAGTACATGCCTACTTAGTGCGCAGGGGGATCCAAATTGCCTTCCTTCAGGAGAGGCGCATCGCAGGCCGCGAGGGCCACGCCCTGCAACGTAGATGGAGGGGTCAGGTTTTCTGGACAGCTTATTCTGCCTTTGCGCAAGGTGTATTGATCTGGATTAGGGTGGGGGTCCCTTCCCAACTTGTGCATCAGATCGTAGACGCATAGGGGAGATAAGTGGTGGTGGTGGGCAGGCTCAATGGCAGGGATGTCCCACTCGGCAGTATATATGCGCCTAATGTGGATCAACCTGCTTTCTTTAATCTACTGTCTGGGAGGTTGGCGCCCTTCTTGACAGGCACGTGATGTTGGGTGGGGACTTTAACTCTATACCTGATGTCCTACTAGACAGATCACACCCGCCTCTCCCTGCAGCACCAATTCATAAGATCTCTAAGGCCAGATGGGAGTGGCAGGCTCGTTGGGGTCTGATTGATACGTGGCGGGCGCATCACCCGTGGGAGCGCGATTATTCATTCTTTTTAGCGTTGCATGAGCTTCATGTTCGTTTGGACGCTACACTGTGCTACCCAGACTTACACGTTGCAGTTAGAGACACCTAATACCGCACCAGGACACTTTCAGATCATAACCCACTGCTTTTGAGGGTATCATGATCTCAGGTGCGCCATGCAATACCGACTTGGCGGTTAAACCCCGAACTATTAGAGGATCCAGTCTTTCAAGAGGTGGTTGGAACTGGGGTAACCCAATATTTCCTAGAAAACACGGGCACGTCATCCTCAACCGCTGTGGAGTGGGATGCATTTAAGGTAGTGATGAGAGGTCTCTGCATTACCAACATGCTGGGGGTGCGTGAGACACTATTGCAGGATATAGAGAATGTGGACAAGCGTCTGCGAGAACAAGAACAAGATCGACCTGAGCAGCCTCATAGACAGCGGGACCTGTTAGAAGCCAGGGAAGCAGTAGCTGTGGGGGTAGAGAGACTGCGCAGTTATGATTATAAGCAGTATATAGTATGTTCTCATGCTGAGCATGACAAGTCTGGCACATTGCTGTCTTGGTTGCCAATCCGGTGAGGAGGGGGACGGTTATCCTGGAATTGTGTTGCCCAACAGGGGAACTTTGTCATTCGCAGCAGGGGATTAACACTCAAATCCACTCTTACTACAAAGAGCTTTATCAGAGCAAGGTGGCATTGAGAGGGGGCACTCTCAAGGAGTTTTTGGTAGCAGCTGCGCTTCCAAAGCTTGATAGCGCACAGGCAGATTTGCTGGGCCAGGACATTACACTGGGGGAAGTTAGAGGGGCAATTAAATATATGGTGCGCAGAAGACTCCCGGGGTGGATGGCTTGCCGATCGAGTTTTATCTGACCTATGTCAATCTCCTGGCACCAAAGTTAGTGGCTCTTTACAATGAGGCCAAAAGTGTGGGGCAACTCCCAGTCACTACCCGCGAGGCTATAATTATCCCATTGTTGAAACCAGGGCAGTCGCCCACTGATAGGACCGCTTACCGCCCGCTGTCCATGCTGACCACTGACTATAAGATTTTAAGCCGGATCTTGGTGACCCGCCTCCTCCCCCAAATAGTCCATTTGGTGCACGAGGACCAGGCGGGATTTATCCTGAAGCTAAACACTGCCATTAATGTGCGGCGGTTGCTTAACATATTGGAAGCTGATACGTATTCGAAGACGTCAGCTGCCATTTTATCGGTGGACATGGAAAAAGCTTTCAACAGCTTAGAATGGCTGTATTTGTTTTGGGTTATGCACGCTTTTGGTTTGGGCGATGATTTTGTGGCTTGGACTGCATTGTTATACCAGAATTCCATGGCTCGTGTCAAAACGGGAGGCCTGATCTCAGAGGCGTGCGAGGTGAGCCGAGGGACACAGCAGGGCTGCCCACTCTCCCCCCTGTTATTCACCCTGGCAATAGAACTCCATGCGGCACAGGCCTGGTCAGGAAGGAGGTATTTGGGTCTTGAGGTGTGTGGTTTCACTCACTAAATTGTGTTGTATGCTGATGATCTTCTTATGTTTCTAGCAGACATGGACGATGCCGGAGCACGAAGCTTGCTCCAAGATCTTGAGGGTGTGGCGGGACTCAGAGTGAACTGGGCGAAGTCGTGTCTGGTCCCCGCAGCCCCAGTTGATGGGGGCCCCTTAAACATGGCTGGTGTGCAATGGAACTATAGTTGCTTGACATACCTGGGGACGCGTATTTATCACACACAGGCTGATTTGCTAGAGGGCAATGTGGGCAGAGCCATTCAAGGCCTTCAGGGCAGCATGGAGTTTTGGCGGACCTTGCCGCTCTCGGTGGCGGGCCAAGTTGCTCTTCTTAAAATGGTAGCATTGCCTAGGTTCCTGTATTATTTCCGAACTCTTCCCATTTGGATCCTGGCATCAATTTTTAGACGGCTACGAATGATGGTCACGAGTTTTCTCTGGGCTTCTGGAAGGCGACGTGTGGCCTTGCAGACTCTTATGTGTCCGAGAGCAGAAGGGGGATTGGCGGTACCTGATTTTGAGACCTACTATTTGGCGGCTCAGCTGCAATGGCTTACCCAAGCAGTGCCACTGGAATATCGAGAAGTGGGTGAGTGGGAGGGTGGCCGCGTGCCTGGGCAGGTATTGGCTCGTATTATTTTACAGCAGCCACTGCGGGTCAAGACACTTACTACTGAATTGAGAACGTTCCGGCTTTGTTGGAATAGGAGTCAGAGGCGAGCGCAGATTACATGTCCCTATGCACCTGAGGTTCCTTTGACCATGTGTATGGCTCTATCACATGGGGCAGCTGGACGGCGTTGATTGCTTGTGGAGAGGAGGGCCTTCTGACAATAGGAGACCTCTACGAAGATCATACCCTGTTGCCATTCGATGTATTGCGGGATCGGTACGATCTGCCTCGTAGTGACTATCTACTTAATTCGGCTCTTGTCTCGGTCATTCAAAAGCACTGGAGAGAGGGGCTTTCTGAGCCGCAGACTTCTATGGCCTGCCAGTATGTAGTGTTAGCGGCAGGAACCATCAAAGCAGTTACTTGCTTATACCGGAGAATGACACACGAGCGACTGGCCCTGTTGTTGGAGCTAAAGCAGAAATGGTAGGAGGAATGGGAGCTGAGATTCCTGAGAAGGTATAGCCCATGCTGGTTGAACGGGCATGGAAAAGCTCCAGGAATACTCGTTTTCAGCTGGTAAATTATTTTATTATGCATAGAGCGTATCTTACCCCAGCAAAGATTAATCAATATTTTAACATGACCACAGCTTTCTGCCCGTGATGCCGCATGGAGGGCACCAGTTTCTGCCACATGATGTGGAATGTGGGATTGTCCCCAGCTAAGAACATATTGGGAGGAGGTAGTGGCGCTGTTAAGTGATGTCACTGAGAGAGAGATAGAGCCCACTATAGGCCCTTGCTTGCTGCACTGGTTCCCCAACACATCCAAGAATAATGTAACTAGCAAGTTCTTAGATCTAGTCCTTCTGTTGGCCAACAAAGATATTACAGCACATTGGAAATCCAAGAGGGTCCGAGCATTCGGAGATGGAGAACTGCTTTCATTAAATGGGTGGAAAGCGAGGGCACTATTAGACTACAAACTGCTAGCCGCGCTCGCAGCGAGAAAGCTTTGGAGGCTGCACGGACTTGGGAGGCATTGGTGGTCTTATTAAAAACTTCGGAGGATGACTCGAAATTGGAATCGTTGACTGGAGACCTGGCTGTCTTGCCTTGATAGAGATGGGTCTTGCTTTTGCCTAATTGACCCTGACATGCTCCCGATTGTATTTAGCTTTATAGCTGTAGAATTTCCTGATATGTACAGTACACTATCTGTATAGCGAGCTGATGCACTACACACTTTTATTTTTATAGAATCCTGCTCCATGTGCCAGGAGGGGTATTCTTTTTGTTTTGTTTTGTATTCCTTCTATTTGAGATTCAGGTGCCTTTCTTATGGTCCTCATTGATTATGGTTGGCTATACTTGTATCCGCCTCACAGTCATGCCGGGCCAGCCAAGTAGATCTGTTTTGGTGAACTGCAGTGCAGTTTAAAGTAGTCCACGGATACCTCACTTGTTTATGGGAGCGATCAGAGCATGTTGTTAATGAATGGGCACCTGCAGAAATTTGTAATCTGAAAAGATCGAACTATTTTGTTTGGAAACTAATAAAAATATTTACAAAATAAAAATAATCAGAGGTGAGGATAGGACTTGTGTTTGTGCAGTGCCATACAGTAAGGAACTCGGTATACATTACTGTTCCACATCCAAAGTTCACATCCTTCCCAAGGAACACTGGAGGTGTGGTCTGTAGAAACACATGCCTACTTAGGGAAGTGACACACTTCTTACATTAGCGGTTGGTGACCAAGCAAAGTAAAATCCTATGAAGGCCATTTTACCTGCCAAATTTGGGCTGACCCCTGAGCAGTATCGCCAAAGATTCAGGGACAGGCAGAAACGACTCAAACAATTCTGGTTAGATTTTTTGGACTACTTCAACAGGGCACTCAATGCTTGGGTGCGGGGCATCAAAGTAAATGATTATGTTGGGTTGTGCAATTTGATCATCAGAGAGCACATGCTCAGTATTTGCTTTACAGAGTTGCACCACCACCTAGCTGACAGGAAACTGGCTGAATCCAGGAAGCGTGTTGAGTTTGTTGAGGAGGCTGAACTCTGGGATACCACCAAAAAGGTATAGGGGGGTTCCCACAAAGGTGTTCAGAGTTACCAACAGAAGAAAGAGGGCAGAGAAAATGTTAAAAGTAAGGAATAATTCCAATGGGAGTAGTGATAACCAGCTCCAGTCCAATTCTAAGTATAAAGGATACTTTGATCACAAGACAGGGAGTGTTGCATCCCAATGTACTGAGTGCAAAGCCTCCCAACAGTGGACAGGCACCTAGGTTCACGAGTGCAGTACTAAAGGAGGAGGTAGTTCCAGTTACCTTTGGGGAGCAGATAGATGTAACCCTAGTTTCTCGGGGGACAAAGAAATGGTTCCTAGAGCCCACATGTCTGCAAATACTTCACCGTTTAGGTAGTGGTTCACCATTAATGGGCAATTAGTGGAGACTCTGCGAGACACAGGAGCCAGCATGACTACTGTCAAGTGTCAGCTGATGTCTGTAGAGCAGGTCCTATCAAACACATTCCAACAAATCATTGTCAATGATAATTGAGAAAGCCATCTACAAGTCGCTCTGGTTCATTTTGAGTGGGGGGGACAGGTCTCAGGTTATCTGAAAAGTTGCTGTGAGCCCTGCCATGCTTTGGTGATTGCTTGCTGGGGCAATGACTTGGAGAACACTATGTAAAGGGAGGCGTAGATCGGGTCTCACTTGGAGATGATGGGATTGCCTGAGCGGGTCCGTATGACCACTTCAATCCATTTCTGCCTGCAAAGAAAGTCAAGGGTGTCTGGAGCCTAGAACAATGGCCCAGACTGCTGCCAAGGAGAGTGGCAAGGGGCTTGCAAAACCAGCCCCAGAAGTTCCTGTGGTGGAGGTTGATGGGGTCCCTGATGAAGGAGCCCCAGAGCCAACCAGGGAGGACATTACTGCTATTGATGACCTATATGAGCATACCAGCTGGAGGGTTGAGGTTCAGCCCACCAGGGAGGAATTCTGCCACATGCATAAAGAGTGTCCTACTCTTGAGGGCTTGAGGTGACAGGTCTCAGCCCGTGCAGCAGGTGAAGCCTCTGGGGATCACCTGATCTACTGGGACAATGATCTCCTTTATAGCAAGCCTATGGCTCTTGGTACTGGTCTGTGCATGTGCTGGTGGTCCTCCAGTGTAACATAACCTTCCTACTGAGTTTGACTCATGACATACCCCTAGCAAGACATTTAGGGTAAGACTAGGCCTGGGCAAAAATTCCGTTCCGCTCGCGGAAATTGCGATAGTTTGACACTTTCGCGCTCTGCGGAGAGAGCGCGAAAATGTCAAAATTTCCACAATCCGCATCTTACCAGAATTTTTTAGCTTGCTCGCGCTGTAAAAAAATACATTCTCGCGTGCGCGCGATCGCCTTACCTGAATCCCCGCATTCGCCGACAAGTTTTACCGATCCGGTCGCGTTCTCCACAAGATGTTGGATTGTTGGTAGCCATTTGCGCTGTCTCGCGACAGTTCGCGCCCGCAGTGACGTCATTCGTCGCGCGATCACGTCTTTCTTCTCGCGATCATGCACCGCGAGACAAGTGAAAACAAGATGGCCGTGCCCGTGAGCAACCACATGGGTAAGTTGGCGAGCCGCGACCATGCAGAAAATACCGCGAACGGGCGGGAAAAAAACTACCGCGTCTTCGCGATATTTCCGCGTGTTTGCGGAGATTTTTTACATTTTCGCGATAGTTTGCGAAAGTGAATTTCGCAAATTCCGCCCACCCCTAGGCAAGACAAGACCTTCACCAGGTTGTCTATTGGCCCAGAATGAATACAGCCCCAGATGCGTTCCGTGGGTCCTGTCTCAACTGCCAGGGCACAGGGAAATCAGGGAAAAATAAAAATTCTTCCCTGATAGCATTAATATTCATTGACACTCCCTATGAAAGGGTGGGCATCTACATTATTGGGCTATTGGACCCCAAGAGAGCTTTAGGCAACAGGTTTGTCCTGGTCTTCGTGGACCATGCTATCCACTAACCAGAGGCCATTCCTCTGAGATCAGTTAGTGCACCTATAGTGGCAGGAGCACTGATGGGGATTTTTACCCACGTGGGGTTTCCCAAGGAGATGGTGTCTGACAGAGGCACTAACTTCATGTCTAAATACATGAAGTCCATGTGGGATGAGTGTTGTGTAACTTTCAAGATCACCACCCCCTATCACCCCCAAACCAATGGTCTTGTGGACAGATTCAACAAGACCTTGAAGGTCATGATTATGGGCCTGCCTGGGAGCATTAGCCGTAAGTAGGATGTCCTCTTGCACATGCCTTCTCTTTGAAAGAAGCAGGGTTCAGCCCCTTTGAATTCCTCAATTGGCACTCTGTTAGGGGAACTCTGAACCTTGTATAGAAGGAGTGGGAGCAAGCTCCCAGGAAACCTACCCAGGATGTTGTAACTACATGCTGATTCTCCACAACCAGATGTACCACTTCTGATAGAAAATGAAAAGCAATCTAATGGCTGGACAAGAAGTGAGGACACTCTAGTATGATGGGAAGGCCACTCTGGTGGAGTTTCAGCCTGGCCAGAAAGTGTGGGTCATGAAGCCGGCAGATCCCAGGGCTCTCCAGGACTGCAGGTTAGGGGTGGGTAGAATTTGCGAAATTGCCTTTCGCAAAACGGCAAAAAATCTCTGTGAACACGCGAAATTTCACGTGTTCGCTGAGATTTTGGGCTAATTAATGCGTTACTGAATTTGAGCTTCAACTCGGGCACCTGCTTTATTTATATCTGTAAGTGCTTCCTGTTGAGGTTTAATTTTTGTGACAGGAGCATCGTGCCAGAATGAATCCTTCCCTGCATGTTTATCCAAGAAGAAGCCACCATTTTGTGCAATACCTCTACTCAGCTGGACTACTTTCTACTGGCTAATCAGTAAGTGCAGCCTCGTTGGCTAAATGCATAGTCCGTTTCCTACACTACAGCTGCATAAAGGGCCAGAAGAGTTGTCTCCAGTGACCATGTGTGCCTGTAACTTTGCCACCGTGCCGATGGGCGCCGGGGTCCCTTGAGTGAGCTGTCCATCATAGTGGGGAAAGGGCGGGAAGACGTTGCACATTGCTAGTGTGTGTGGGGCCAAACGGGCAGGGCTTCTAGGCCAGTTCACATGCCTCTTGTTTATAAAGAATCAGAGCAGGGTCTCTGAGGCAGACAAGGAGAAGGAACCGCCTTGTCACAGGGAGTACACGGGATTGCGCCCAAGTAAATCAAGGATGCAAAGACCACCGGCAAGGATTACAGCTAACATTTCAGGGTGGAAATGGGGAGAACTGACATCTGCTTAACCACGCTCATGAATTCTACACGAGGATTGCGCTCGAGAAAATGAAGGATGCAAACACCACCATCAAGGATTACAGCTAACATTTCAGAGTGGAAATGGGGAGAACTGACATCTGCTTAGCCACCACCACACTCACACATTTTTTGGCAGATTAATGCGTTCCAGAATTTGACCGTCAACTCGGGCACCTGCTTTATTTATATCTGTAAGTGCTTCCTCTTGAGGTTTAATTTTTGTGACAGGAGCATCGTACCAGAATGAATCCTTCTCTGCATGTTTATCCAAGAAGATGCCAGCGTTTTGTGCAATACCTCTACTCAACTGGAGTACTTTTCTACTGGCTAATCAGTAAGTGCTACCTCGTTGGGTAAATGCATAGTCCGTTTCCTACACTACAGCTGCGTAAAGGGCCAGAAGAGTTGTCTCCAGTGACCATGTGTGCCTGTAACTTTGCCACCGTGCTGATGGGCGCCAGGGTCCCTTAAGTGAGCTGTCCATCATAGTGGGGAAAGGGCGGGAAGAGGTTGCACACTGCTAGTGTGTGTGGGGCCAAACGGGCAGGGCTTCTAGGCCAGTTCACATGCCTCTTGTTTATAAAGGATCAGAGCAGGGTCTCTGAGGCAGACAAGGAGAAGGAACCGCCTTGTCACAGGAACTACACGAGGATTACGCCCGAGTAAATCAAGGATGCAAAGACCATCGGCAAGGATTACAGCTAACATTTCAGGGTGGAAATGGGGAGAACTGACATCTGCTTAACCACGCTCATGAATTCTACACGAGGATTGCACTCGAGAAAATGAAGGATGCAAACACCACCGTCAAGGATTACAGCTAACATTTCAGAGTGGAAATGGGGAGAACTTACATCTGCTTAGCCACCACCACGCTCACAGATTTTTTGGCAGATTAATGCGTTCCAGAATTTGAACTTCAACTCGGAGACCTGCTTTTTTTATATCTGTAAGTGCTTCCTGTTGAGGTTTAGTGAAAGGAGCATCATCTAGAATGAATCCTGCCCTGCATATTTCCGTTCCGCTGCGGATCGCGGAAGTTTCGACATTTTTGCGTTCCGCGCGAAAATGCCGAAATTTCGCAAGTTCCGCGAGCGGAAAGGAATTTATCGCCCACCCTTTCTGCAGGTCCAGCCATACGAAATCAAGTAGTGGAAGGGTGACACCTCCTACCAGATGCCCAGGAACACTCTAAGGGTGCTCCATGTAAATCAACTCAAGCCTCACTTCGAGAGGTCTGAAGTGAGCATTCTCCTCGTGACAGATGAGGGCATGTAAGAGGCGAGTGAACCTCTCCCTCATCTCCTCTCTGCACAGGAACATAATGTGTCAGTGGAGGGTGTCAACCTCTCTTCCACTCTCACCCCAGAACAGCAGAGTGACTGTTGCCAGTTGCTGGGACAGTTTGCCCCACTGTTATACCTTACCACCGGTCTCACCCATATGATGTTGACACTGGAGACAGCCTCCCTGTAAAGAATACAATTTGCATGTTGTCAGACAAGGTGACAGCCAGCATCAAGGAGGAAGCCTCCAAGATGTTGGCGTTAGGGGTGATTGAGTCCTCTAATAGTCCATGATTCCTCCATGTAGTCTTGGTACCAGAGGCTTTTCTACCGGGCACTACACCAGAAGTCCGGTTCTGCTTAGACTACCGAGGACTCAACTCAGTCCCAAGGACTGATGCACACCTCATCCCCAGAGCTAATGAGCTAATTGACAGTCTGGGCACTGCAAAATTCCTCAGTACCTTTGATTTGACCTCAAGGTACTGGCAGATCATCCTTACTGAGTGTGACAAAGAGAGGTCAGCATTCTCAACACCTGAGGGTCAATTCCAGTTTGCAGTGATACCCTTTGGCCTAAAAAAGATCTATCTAGAAGTGTGCTTCACTTCATGCTGTGCACTATGACTGCAAACAACTGACAGCGCGCGGGTCTGAGGATGCGGAGCAGAAGACAAGGCCGGGACGGTAACAGAGCAGAGCATAGCAGCAAAAACAGGAGAGTGCAGCCCCTTGACCCCAACAAGGTACGATACGGCGCGGCTAGCCATCACCTAAATCTGCATTGCAGCAGAGCAGTACGTTGCAGGGATCCAGGTAGCAGCAACCAAGAGTGTGCCCAGGGTGCATCCTGCTTGTGCTGCCGAGAGCCACTGGAGGGAGTACCTGTGCACCAGAATATCTCTATGCGCAGAGAAGGGGCCAACTCAACTCTTGTGACCCCCCAGTCTTCGGCCTTGGACTCTGGCCTACTGACTCTCTGCCTCCTCACCTACCACCCCCTGGCGTACCCTTCATAGTGTCAAGACCCACGTTTCACCAGCATTAAGTAGCTCTGCCTCCACTTGTGTATTCCAGCATTAACAGACTTTCCACAGATTCAACACAGGACTAGTGCAGCAGCTGTATTAAGCTGCCGCAGAGCGTGTGCCCGGATGCCTCCAGAAGCTGCCCAGCTAGGCTGTGTGCAGTTTGCAGGTGTTCCCAGGAGTCCCACTCATCACGTCACTGTGGATCTCTCTTTCACTTCCCTCTGCAACTAGTGCCCTGCCTGGGGCTCCTGATCATTGATTGCCAGCCACCAGCCACCAGCTGAGGCCAGCTTGGTCAGGGGGGACAAACAACTCCTCCCCCCACCACGGATAAAGCTGTGGGGAAAGAGGCCAAAGCCTAAAGAGGACAAAGAAAGAGAAGGCAACCACAGCATGAAAGGTCACAGACAGGGGACAAGACTGTGGATCCCAGATGTACACCGCCGCCAATAACGCCAGCCCTGCACCTGGCGCAGTCTCATTTTTTAACCAGGCGTGCATGCTCATGCTCCCCCTCGGAGGGGTTAGGCGGCTCAGAATCATCCCCAATTTGGAGAGCTGACACTCAGCACCAAGTTCTTGCCATAACCAGATTTATAAGGCAGAGAGCTGCCATAGCTCAAGCACTCAAGCAGCAGGGGCAACCCGGCATCTGTGCAGAATCATAGAATCTTTCTCACTAACATTAAGTAGCAATTGCTGTTTAGCACCCCAAGTATCAATCAATAAAGATAGGGGGAGATAAAACGAAGCCAATAAAACGAAGCCAAGGAAGCACTTAACAAGGCTAAAGTAAGGTGCGCAATGAGGTGAGGGAAGAAAAGGGGGCCACCTACATTAAATTGGGAGGACCAAACCGCAGCAAGAAAGCCTCAGTTATTAAACGGGGCCACGCACATTCATTAATATCCCTACTTTCACTCCACTGGGAGACACAGGGCCTGCCGCAAAGAGTACAGACAACCCTAGGTAAGAACAATCCCACTCATCCTTCTCAACCAAAGATCTACCCCAAATGTTTCTTCTTAAAGGATGCAGGCTCCACCATATTTTCATCTGGTAGCAGAATGAAAGGCCTGCAGCCCCCAATATACCTTTCACGCACGCTACCCCAGCCCATGCAATCATTGCAAATCAAGGTAGCGGACTTTTTGGTAGATGAGGCTGTTAAACATCCTACGACTCACACAGCACTTGAGAAAATCACAAAGGGGAGCAGCAATTTAGCCTCAATTCCACTTGTACCTCTGCCTTACCTGCCAGTGAACGGCCCGAAAGTATCTACTCATATGGAAGCAATCAGGAGATGGAACCGGCACCAACATCTACTCATATGGGAGACAATCAGGAGACGGAACCAAAGCAGCAATCCCCATCAAGCTACATCCCACACTCACAGCCCAGAAACCTTCTCCATCCCAATATGCTCTGCTAGAAAGGACAAGCTCCAGGACAAATCTATTGAACAAGCTTCAAATGCACCTCCTTTAAACCCTTCCCAGGGTCTCCTCACTTCATTGCCATTACCATCTGACCAAGGGAACCACATTAAGCCTGGGGCAGATAGGCTCATGAGATACAGGAGGATGAGCAGGAAGTCCATTCCTACCTGGGCACCCAGGAATGGACTGAATTGTAGGCATCTTACTTGCTGGATTCTGCTCACTGTCCCCCTAAAACTGATGCATCTTAATGCTGCGAAGAGAAACTAGAGGTGGCCCCTAAAAGCATAGCTTCTTCATGTAACACGGCCCCCTCTCAGATAACCAATGTGTGGGCCTCTCTGCAATACTATACAATGGACTGTGGAAGCCCTCCAGTATCAGTCTGGTAAAAGAGATGATATACAAAAGGCACTTCTTAACACCTTGGCCCTACACGTTGGAGGAATTGACAAAAAACTGGGAGACCTTAGCACATTAATAACCAGGGCCCAATTGGTTGGCATAATTGATCTGCAGCTGCGGGCCTATTGTTGCAAAATTATCTTCCCTCCCCTCCATGCTGTCCAGTCTCCTTGATGAACTGAAAAAGGAGATGCCAAACAGGGAAGAGGCTCCTAATTCGAAAGCAGCTGCTCCCAAGTTGCTAAGCTCGGGCCAATGTCAAAACCCTTCACACATTAAATACTGGAAGCCAACCCGGGAAAGTTTCCGCCACTAGATCAACTGCACCTCAACTCAAAGCTGCTCAAGCCCAAAACGCCAAACAAAGGCTACAACTTAAGAGGAAAGGTCACAACAAAAGATTAGGTGCATTCCAGGCAGCAGTATACCCTCTTTTTTGCCCAAAACAACGGAACATGGCGGGCACCCAAACCAGGTCAAACTTCCAAATATTAAGTAACCTAGAAGCCTCCAGCCAGGAGGCTGATTCCACCAACAGAAATTATAGGGAAGCTGCTACGCAGGATGCCTCAGGCACTCTTATTTCAACCTCAGAATTAAAAAACACTCACAGCAGACGTAAAAGGAGGCAGCTTCAATCTTACCCCGGGGGCATCTGCTATCCCTCTCAGCACATTATGCACTGCAACAAGCTTGTCATCAACTTTGCAGGTTCAGCATCAGCCAGAAAGCCCAGGCAAACAGTCAGCAGCTGCTAGGGATGCCACAGTCAACAGCGACAAAAAAATATAGTTTCCACAGTGGCACAGATAAATCACATAAGCCCAGAGACAAGGACAGCAGTAAACTCAGAACCCAGCTCCGGCCTTCAAACTCTGCCTGACAACACAGATCTGGAGTAGATGATACAGAAGGCTTAACTTGCAGACGGCCAGCAGGTACTGGACCACCACAAGCCAATCAATACCCTATATCAACGGCTCAAGCCAAACATGGAGATGGGGTGCTAAATTTCAAATCACCTAACCAGCACCTAAGGGGATAAGATCGCATAAGGCATAGGCTGACCAGACAGCAATCGGATCCATGCAATCTGCTCTTCAAGCCTGAGTTCAAGTTAAGAGGGAACTGGGATGTCCTGAACAGAGGCAACATTCTACAATTACTGTCCACTTCCCAACCTTAGCAGACATAAAAACAACTGACCTGCTTTCTATAGGATTTATTAGGACAGAAGCACACTCGGAACGAGAAACCACCAAGGCAATATGGAGATCTAATCTGCTTGCTAAAAAAAGTTCTAGCTTAACAGGATACATGTAAGTCATGGTATAAGCAACTTACTCTACAATAGTGTAGGATATCCCTCCCCACTCCTCGCTAACACGGAGAATAAAACTAACAGCAGTAGAAAAATCACAAATTCAGTGCTCAGGGGAGCACAGGGCCAATCGTCTACAAGGAAGTAGGGACACAGGGAGTGCCATAGCCAACTTCAACCACAACCAGAGCAATCACCCTTGTACCCCGACATTCGGTGGATCTCTAGAACCATTACTGGATCTGCCGGCACTCAATGACTAAATCTACAACAGAAAGGGTTGCTGCCACAGAGCAAATCAATCCTCCACCTTTGCTCATGGAACAATAGTGGTCTGAGAAGCAAAGCAACTGACCCGGAGTTCATGTCATAATCAAATCATTTGACATCAAGTCAACCTGGATGGCTGAACCACTCCAACTATAGTGCTTCATATGCTGTAACATGCCAGCAGTCAATAAATCGCAATACAGCAATCTGTCAGGCAGGCTGGCAACATATGTGTCAATAACTAGTACGTCCACGTAAATGTAATTTCCTCCTCCTCAATGACTGTCAATACAGTCAAGATCGCTGTCATTCTTAAAGGAAAGAAGGAGGTGATAATCTTTAATGCTTACGTAAATCCAAAATGAAAAATGCAAGATTCAGGACATCTTATGGTGCACCTTCTGACACTCATAAACAAACAGAACACCCCTAACTTTATACTCTCAGGACCCCTCAAACTAGATATTTTGGGCTCCTCAATCGACGAGGAGGTGCTGGCCCAGTTCACACATTGGAACATCCATGAACAAAACAAAAACCTGCATTGCAGAGCAAGCAACACAGCCATGCGCCTACTGGAAGACCTGGAACATATCAACTTTGGGTTAATAGATGGTAGAATCCGTGAGGGTTCTACCAGCAACCTCCTTTTGCTCCAAAACCTCATGTCTTACACTAGATTACACACTGGTCTCCCTCCCATTTTCGCACTGCATGGTGAAATTCTGCCTCTGAGACAAGGGGCATTGTGACCATCAGCCGCAGAAAGTACGGCTTCAGGCAACTACACCGGCATTGGAACATTTACCAGGGGTCCTTCACTCCAGCCATTCCATTAACCTCAAAAGAATCAAATCCTTAGTAGTAAATGCAGGCCGCCCAAAAAGACAAGGGAAACAGGATGGATTTTTACTGCATAGTAGAATCAATTGAAACTAATGGAAAAAATCAACAAACAGCACACTGAGACTGCAGAGGAACAAACCTGGAGATCCGAACCTCAGCCCATTATTGTGACAACAGAGAAACATGCTCAACAAGCTAAAAGGGGATATCAACATGTCCTGGGAAGATAAAATCTGGGCACAACTCCTCTGTGATACTAAAGCTAAACAGCACCCGCTTTTCGGCTACGATGAATAAAATAATGTGGCCATCGCATAGAGGAGTGATATTGTATATCTCGGAAGAGACTTGGACAGACTTTTTGACAACTTACTTTAACTGGCAACCTGGGAGATGGCCTGTAAGCTGAACAATAGACCCAAGCACCATCCAAGACCTCAGAAAACAATGTAAACCATCAGAAAGAGGCTAGACCATCCCACACAATATTACAATTAAATACCAAATCTCAAAATGCAGGAGAGAAGGGGCCCCGGGCCCAACAGGATTTTACCAGCCTTTTTCAAACACAACTCTGACTTTCGGGCAGCGACCTTAGACCCTCTCTTTGGGGAAATTAGACAACTGGGGCAGCTCCCGGCCTCCTGGAAGGACTCGGTAATCTCCCTAATCCCCAAGAACAGAGCTAAATCCTCACTGAAAAAATACAGTCTATTTGCCCTGCTTGATAACGAGGCAAAGTACCTCACTGGCACTCTATTAGAAGATCTCAATTGGCAGCGGAGCACGAAATCGTACCATTCAATTAAACTGGGTTTTCTAAAGGAGCAGGAAAAACAACCAATATCTTAACTATGTTGCTGCTCATAGACATGGCAAAGGCATCGAAACAGGCACACCAGTGCTTCATAGACTTCAGGATGACGTTTGATAATATAGACTAAGCAAGACTTGGGAAGAAATTGGCCCACTGGAAAATTCTGCAAGTACTCTTGGACAAGTTAATATGTCTCCATATTGACACCTGAGTGCAGGTGAAACTGGGTGATGGCAAATATCTCTCAAGGTTTATCCCTACCACTAAAGGGCTCAAACAAGGATATGTGCTTGCCCCAACTTTGTTCAATCTTTATATGGCAGACATGACGCAGACCCACAATTCCTGCAATACACATGCCCCAAAGATGGGGGGCAAGGCTCTACCTAGCATTCTACACACTGATGATGTGGTTCTGGTTAGCCACACACAAGTTGGTATGCAAATCCTCCTTAATACACTGCAGGGATATGCAAGCCACCTCCCTTGAAGTAAATTCAGAGAAAACAAAAACAATGACCATAAAAAGGGACAAGAAAAAATATCAATGTCTGGTATTTGGGCACATCCAAATCCAGAGTGCAAATAGATACAAGTATTTAGGTGTAACTATCGATAATGGTGGTCAATTTGCTAGCCAGCTCAAGATGATTAGAAGGAAAAGGCTGGCTCTGGAAACAACTTTGAGGAAATTAAAATCCAAGCTGACTGGTCCCATGCTCTCCACTCTCCTCCAGGTTACGCAGTCCACAATCTAACCCACTATCACATACGGAAGTGAAGCCTCGAGAAGAAGACACTCCAAAATCCTAGACTGCACATTAGTCAGGGCCTATAGAATCATGTTTAGCATACCGATGTATGCCTCTGCAGCAAGGACCTGGCTGAAGTTCGTCCTCACCAAACAACATCTAGCAAGGCAGAGGGCTTACATAGCCTGCTGTCACAAAATTAGGAGCGCTGCCCCAAATACCCTAAATTATCTACTCTGGCAAGAGCTCCAGCACAGAACAACATCACCGGCTAGAAACATCCTTCAAGAATCCCTAACAACCACTGGACTCTCCCAACTTTGGGATGTTCCAACCACCCATGCATTTTTTTTTTAAAAAGTGGTGCGGAAGGCAGTAAAGAGTCTCTCCTTAGTAGAACACGAAGCTGCTTTCTCATTCTGAAGCCATGCCTGGATGACAATTAATAGCAATAAATCACTTAACCCACAGCCATACTTCTGGCTGGGATATCCCAGGAATACAAAGGAAAGGTTTTTGAAATACTGGCTGGGCAACCTTCAATCTATCCTGCACCTCCCACCATGGCTGAGGGGGCAAACCCTAACATGATGCCACCTGTGCGGCAATGAAATCGAGAAAATTCCATATCTGGTTTGCACGTGCATCAACCTGAAGGAGGAGCGGCCATGCCTGCTTAAACTGCAGTTCAACTTTCGTGGGATCCGTACAGAGAGGCAAGCTATGATAGCTTGCTTTGAACCAGAGGACCCACAGCTAAACTGCAAACTAGTAAAGTTTCTAACAGTAGTAGAAAACAAACTGTCAAGAGCAAGCACAGACACGTCCCCTGAGGCACCCTTGGCTGCTACTACAAGAAACAATTGCATTTCTTAACTTAAAAATCTTCATCTTTGCATATGGGGCCTTTCTGTCTGGCCCTAAATGAATTTTAATAATATGTCACTCTTTCAAACTTGCTTATTTGTAGTTAAGTTAAGCTCACATATCAATGAGCACATACAGCAATTTGTTTTCATTCTAATTTCTATTTTAATGGCATCAGCTGAGATTCTGTTATGCGCTGCTAAAGGCTGTCATTAGTGTACCAGTTTTTATTAACTTTGCACTTTATAAATAAATTTGAACTTGAACTTTAGTTTGAAAAATGCCCCTTCTACCATCCAAAGGGTGGTTAACAGGGTCCTGGCTGGTATGAAGGCCTTTTGTGCCGTCTACTTAGAGTACACTGCTGCCTACAGTCCCAGCAGAGAGGAACACCTGCATCACCTTCACAAGGTGCTTCAGGCCCTGCAACAGGCAGGCCTGACCATCAAGATCAGTAGGTGTCAGATTGGGCAGGGTTCTGTGATGTCCCTCGGACAACTGGGGTCGTATTTTACAATGCAGTGCATTGTCTTTGTTTGCGCCAGGCGCATCTTTCAAAAGGTGTGCCCTGTGCACACAATGACAGAACGCTGTGTAAGACTGAGTGTGCTGCCCCAGGGCTTTCATAAACTCGTGCCCTGGGGGCAGGGCATTCAAGTAAAATACGGAGCGGCTTTGAAGCAGCCGCTCTGTATTTCACTGTGCAGACAGCAACTGACCTGCACTATGGATAGGGGTGAGAGATCCCATTACAGGCGGGCACAGTAATTGACTGCACCCACATGCAAGGGGATGTCTTCACCCCCTCCAGAAGTCTTCCATCAGGGGACCCACTGACAGTGCACAACCTTTTTGTGCTGCCTCCTGATGGCTTCTTTGTGCCGGTGTCTATAATACAGCGTGGGTACAGAGGCCAAGTGATTCCCTCATTTGCATGGGGCTGCACCCCATGCAAATTTGGGCACGCCCTCGGATGATAGCACTGGTGCTATATGTGCACCAGTGCTATCTGCATTACAGAAGGGTGCGCACAAGCATCTGCAGTCCATTCTGTAATACCAAAGTATCCTGGGGGTGCGCAAAGTTGGCACAAACGCCAGCTGTGCCCCCTAGAGACAGCCCAACATAGGTGGGGGCAAGGTTCAGTCCCTCTGGGCCAAGTTTGAAACCATTGCGGCCTGGCAACCACCTAAGACCCAGACAGAAGTGAAAGCCTTCCTAGGCCTTACAACCTACTATCACAGATTTGTTAAGGGTTATGGCACAACTGTTGTTCCCTTGACTCAGATGATTTCCAAGAAGTAGCCCAGATTGGTAATTGGGACAGGGGCTTGTCAGAAAGCCTTTGACACCCTCAAAGAAGCCATGTGTACTGCACCTGTACACAAGTCGCCTGATTTTTCCAGACAACTCATCATGCAGACGGAAGCTTCGGAGCATGGCATAGGAGCAGTCTTAGCACAGCTGAATAAAGATGGCCTAGACCAACTGGTAGCCTCCATTAGTAGGAGACAACTTCCACTGGAACAGAGGTGGAGTGTCATTGAAAGAAAAGCTGTTGCTGTGGTCTTGGCACTGAATAAGTTAAGCCCATACCCGTTTGGGACTCACTTCCTGGTTTAGACAGGCCACAGGCCCCTCAGATGGCTCATGCAGACTAGGTGTGAATATCCCAAGCTGTTGAGGTAGTCCATCATCCTATAGGAAAAGGACTTTACAGTGAAGCACTGCCTGGAGACAGACATCACCACTGCTGATGGTATCTTCATGTTCTTCCACTTTAGTGAAGAGAACTCCTAAGGGGCTGGGTAGCTCTCTCCACTATCAGCTGGGGGGGGGGGGGGTGTTTTGGTCCTGAAAGCCTTCGAGTGATCTTCCCCCTAACTTTTTGCCTACCTCTTCAACTTTTCTGACCGCGTTTTTTGCTGGCTTTAGAGCTCTGTGCAGTTTACCTGTGCTAGCCAATGCTAAAGTGCACATCTTCTCTGCCATAAACTTGGTAACATTGGTTCATCCCCAACTGGCAGATTTAGATTTAGTCCATAGTAAAGTGGTACCCCCTGTACCCAGGCCCTGTAAATTAAATGCTACTAGTGTACCTTCAGCACTGATTGCGGCACCCACTGAAGTAGCTCTTTAACCCTGTCTTTAGCCTGCCACTGCAGAGCCTGTGTGTGCAGTTTACACTGCCATGTCGACCTTGCAAAACAAACCTTTTGCCAGGACCAAACCTTCCCTTTTTATACATATTGTTGCTCGGACATGGAATACCTTAATAGAACAAGAGACAAGTAGCGCTTGTCAAAACAGAAAAAGTTTGTTCAATTAAACAGTGTGGGCGGGAGAACAGTTACAGGCATAGGGTCTGAGGGCTGTCTCATCTTGCAACCAATTGCCCATGGATTTTATAAAAATGTGTTGAATGCACTGAAACAGTTCAGGCGATCCTTTTTTGTTAAGGAATGTGAACCACTGTCTTTGGAGCCATAAATTAATGTAGTCAATGAGGAATCCAGGAGGGCCTCGATCTTGCGTGGCACTGTTTGTACTGTGTGTGCTGTGTTCTGATTGGTTGTGTGTTCCTAACTTCATGTGGCATCTGAATTTATGGTGTTTTGAGAAAGCACGTACCCCTCCGGCCACTATTAGGGCCAGTCTTCCTGGACAATTGTGGGTTCATGGGCCTATCTGTGGGATTGAGCTACGGTTTCCTGTCGGGCATTTGTTTGCTGGCTACATGCCACCCCACATGATGCAACCTGTCAATCAGTGACCTTGGTCCTGGGCCTCAGCGCCTGCCTGATTGAGTATTTCTGAGTCGGAGTTCACATGAAGTTTATAACAGGCAGATTTGTTGATAAAGATGCAATTCTGTTTTATATGTGAACATATCGATGTTGACTTTCTCAATGTTAATATTCCCCCCTCTAGCTGAATTTTAAACCACTCTACATAACCCATACTTCATGACAGTTACTTTATTGAAGACCTGTTGTTCTTCAGTTATGAAAATTCTACTTTCCTAGTTACTTGCATTCTACCCAATTTGAAGACTGTGTTTCTACAGCAGGACAGAGCCAATTGCACGGAGCCACACAAAACAAGAACACAATAAAATTTGGTAGCAACGATGAGCACAGGCCGGAAAGCCACCAGGGGAGCCAGGAGAACCAATCCAAGAACAACTCCTGCTCGGGACCAACTCCCTTCTCACTCATGTCTCTTTGTAAATGGTGCAGTGTTTGGATGGCAAGAGTCAATGTCCCATTATCAATGTCATTCCCTGGGATAAATGTGCAGCAGGATGAACCTATCTTGGCACACACCCCTCACTCCTTTGCGGTCATTAAGTTGAACACATACCGATGCTGCATCACCAATAGGCGGATTGCTCTCAGTTCTTCCTTGATTGAATTAAATGCACAACTCAGTGCTGTTCATCATTTTAAGCATTTCCCTTCTGGTTATTTGGAGTCAGCGAGCATTAGCTTTTGTCTGCATAGCAAAGAAGGGTATGGACCCTCCCGCTGATACTTGTGTGTCCAAAAACAGTCTGAATTCTTCTGGAATGTCCTTGGACTGAGCCTGGCCAAAATATCTGCAGTTCTTTTATCACAAGCTTGAGGCAGCAAGGTCGCCTTTTTCCTTAACGGGCGCTGATACAAATCAGATATTTTTTCTCCGGAAATGATCAGGGTCGGGGCGGGTATGGTCATTAGGGCACAAAGTCCACCTTGCAGGGATGAGATGAGGGTAGGCAAACTTGCTGCACTGCCAGTTTATATCCATCAACATGGATGTGCCCCATTGCATATTCGGAATGTGCACAATTGTACCACAGTTTTAATTCATGCCTAGTGGAAGCATTACTTTACCTCTGAAACTTAAGGAATACTGTGTAAGTTTCCAAATAATTAGGGGTTGCCCCTTTCCTTCTAGGCAAGTGTATATTCACCCTCCTATGTATCCCAGATTTCCTGACATGCGGTGTCTATGTTTTTGTTGAACACTCCCTTAAGATAATATTTTCCTTTTGTATCATCGAGCTGTATGGTCATACACAGGAACTCCATATCTGAGGTCCAAGAAAACTGCCCCCGATATGCTAAGGGACACCCTTGGAACACAAATGGAGGCAAGAGCAGATGTCTTTGTGCATTGAGTTGAGGGTTTTGTTACCTCCAAGAATTTATTTTCTAGGAAGTCCCGGGCCAAACAGTATCCTCCCACATGGTGCCCCTACTGCACATCCTGTCTAGCACAATTTGGATATTGCTAGGTTCAGTGAAAAGGTATAGGGGTGTTGGGTTGCTCTTGTATTGGGTCAGATTTACTACTACTCTGTGGGGTTCTACCTCGTTGGGTTGGATTTTGGCCCTGATTTTGCATAGGTATAAGTGGTGAAGGAAATTTGCTTTTTCAGGGACCACCTCTTGGGAAAAGTGCAGCCTGTCTGTACCTAATGCATGCAATATCAGTGAACAGATGTAACACTGGCTGGCTGATATCTGAGAGCCCAGGATGGTCATGCACTGATACCATGTGTTGTATAAAAGGGTGCTGTGTAGAGCATGTGGCATGCTTTTGTTTGGGTTTGTGTAATTGTCAGTGTCGTGGAAGAGATCCCTATGCAAGCGCTGTGATAGTTTTTGAATGGATTCCATTTGGCAAGACAGTTCGGTAACAGGGAATAGGTGCGGCAGCACCAAACATAGACAGAGGGTACATAGAAGCTCAATAATACATAGCTTGTTATTGAACATTGTAGATCTTAGATATGGATCTGGGGAGGTGTCTGTGGTCCTCCTGTGCTTGGGTTGTTTTGTTCAACAGTTCACTCAAAAAAGTTCACGCTGCAGTTCTTTATTTTGATTTGTACACTTTAGACCCACGTTGAGGTGTTGAAGTGGTCACAGAAAAGATGGTACACTTAGAGGTTAGATTGTAGAAGTGTTGGATAAGAGCTTGATTCATCTTGGTTAGTTCAGAAAACATTGCATGTGTGTTGTCTTAACTGATCTTGTCTTCGGGGTTTCTGTATTTCCTTTAGGGGTGTGTTTCCCACACTCCATCTAAGCAATTTAGGCCCAGATGTACAACCATTTTGGCGGTCACAAAAGGGAAAGCAACCCATTTGCGACTGAATAAAACGGTGGTGGTATGTACAAAAGATATTTTGCGAGTCACTGACTTGCAAAATAGTGTTTGCGACTCGCTATTAGGAAGGGGCATGCCAAGGGCGTCCCTTCCTAATAGCAACTCTAACACCAATGTACTATCAGTCGCAAATCATTTGCAGTTTACCACCTACTTCAAGTAGGTGGTAAACCATTCGCAAATGAGAAGGGGTCCCCAGGGTACCACTTCCCCTGTGTAAATGTGTGCAACAATATTTTTTAAGCCCAGGCAGGGGTCCCAGGGACCACTGCCTGCCCTTAAAAAATGAAACTGAAATGTTTAATTTTTCTTTTTTAAATGCATTCCGTTTCCGTTAAGGAAAACGGGCTGCATTTAAAAAAAAACTGCTTTATTGAAAAAGCAGTCACAGAAATGGTGGTCTGCTGACCCCTGTGAATGCTAGCCATTCCCAATGGGGTCACAAATTGCGCTTGCCTCATGAATATTGATGAGGTATGGAATTTGCGACCCCATTGGGAACTGCAAACAGTGTCTGAGACACTATTGTACATTCAGTTTAGTGAGTTTCAAATTGTGAGTCGCAATTCTGCGCAATTTGTGACTTGCTAAACTGAATTGTCGTACATCTGGCTCTTAGTGAGGCACCGGAAGGTGGCCCTGTTTGTAGTATCTTTCTGATAGTTGAAACTGAAAGGTGGCTTATTGGTAGTCAGGCGAATTAATCTATTTTTTTACCTAGCTGGGTGTTTGGATCTGTGCAAAATAAATAATTATGGAGTGGTTTTGAGATCTGGGGATATATTGTATCAGTTTTTATCGAGGGTTTTATGGGCACCGCCAGTTTTCCCGAGGCCCTGTCTCTTCTGGTGTGTGCATAGGGGCGCCATTGGTGAGGGCTGCTTTCAACCTGCATGTGTGCGGGACTGTGTGAGGAAGGGACGTGTCACTAATGAGTGTTGTTGGTGGCTGCAACGTGCCCCCAGATCATGTGAGTGTTCGTCTTCTCAATTCTTAGCATGCAGAGTTCAATGTGAATTGTGGTGTCAGATATCTCAACTCCACCCGTTTTCTAGAGACTTCTTTTTGGGCTAACTTTGGAATCCTTTTGTTGGGTTTTGGCGCTACCCTAGATCTCGCGTGATTTACTTATATCACTTATCATGAGGTGAAGGGGGTCAAAAAGTTGTTCCGTGGCCCCCAATGTACCCCAGATCATGCTATTTTGTGATGTCGGAGGTCGGAGCTTACTGCTTTTCCTGAATGTTGTATGTAGGGCCTGGTTCATTGGTTGATTGCTAGGCCTGCAACAGAGGTAAGTGCATTTTGCATTCTACTCTCGACTGGTGCTGTGATGAACTTTGTGAACTCTCTTCTCCAAAGCACCCCGCTCTCCCTCGGACCACGTCTTTTCAGCTCATTTGGATCTGTGGTTTCTGGCTTGTGGTTAGGGACTTTTAACTAGTGGACATGCTCCTGTCGCTATTTTTGGAGGGGTATGGCATGGTGATCAGACTTTGGGGATGTGAAAAACCTGACGGAAAGAAAAGTAAACACCGGCAGAATCATAAGAACCCCTCCCTGCCAAGTATGTGGCCCCCTTTCCCTGTGGAGCTGTGTTCCCTGTCTGTGGTTGCAGTTGCCATGTGTTTGATCCCTGTTGGGGTGGTGCGGCAGCTGACTAACCTCCTTGTGGCTGAGTTTAAGATTTTGTGGATGGGGTTTTGGTGGTCAGTGGCCGTGGCCCATCGATCTCTTCTCATGGTATGCTTTCAACCAGCATCTGTCTGGCAGGTGGCCCATCCCGTGGCAATAGTAACATTCTTTAGGGTCTTTTTGCTGCCAACCTCCCCGGCCTTTAATGCTGTAGCTAGGTTGAAACCCTCTGGGATTTTGTGGTGAAACTCCCTTAAGACCGGTGCCATTTGCACGCTCATGGCCAATGGAGCTGCCTGGAGGGTGATCTTTTTCAATTTGTTTTGCACCCATTAATGTCTCTCTGGGTTTGACCGTGCTGGAAGATCATAAACATGGATCGCAGAGTGGGGTGTGCGTGTGTGTCTGCCTGACCTTCCCATGCTCAGTCTTTCTTTCTCTGTGGACGGTGGGGACATTTCCTTGTGGTGGATTTCTGTCTCCCTTACGTGCAGCATTATTTACAATAGCTATGCATTAACCCCATCGCTGCTAGGCCTCCCCCTCCCCCCACCCCCGGTGCTAAGCCTTTTTTTGGCTATTTGGGGTAGTTTACGCTTAGGCCCCTGTAACTTTTTGACCACTTGAGGTATCCCTGCCAAATTTGTGTCCTTTTTTTCAAACATCATGGGAGTTCTAAAGGTACCCATGGTTTGTGGATTCCCCTATAGGGGACCCAGAAATTAGCCAAAATACAGCTAAATTTTTGTTTGGGGGGAAAAAAGGTCTACAGATGAAAGTGTCTGTTTTTTTCCCTGCAAATGGTATAAAAATAGGGGTTGTGATGCTGAAATCACCATCTTCCCAGCTTCCAGGGACAAGCCAATTTTTGTCAGAAAACCAAACGTTTTTACACAGTTTTGGCATTTTTCTGGCACATAGCCTATTTATGCTATTTTTTGTGCTTTCAATCTCTTTCCAATTCATGGTAGAAATTGGTATGAAAGCCATAATGGATCCTGGAAAGCTGCACGTTTTAAAAAGTAGACACAATTCTTAATTTAGCAAGGGGTCATTTGTGTAGATCCTTCAAGGTTTCTTTATAGAAACTAACCGTTGAATATGGGAGAAATTGAAATTAGTTGAAAAAAACAGCCATTTGTGTCAACGTTTTCACATGTAACTTCTTCTAATTATGACAGCTGTTTGAAAGCAATATACCGTTGCATCCGCTGGACCTTTCTGGTTGTGGGGATATATAGGACCTGTAGGTTCACCTAGAACCCGACGACTCAGAGCCAATAACTGAACAGGATCTTGTAATGGTTTTTTATTTATGTACCGGGTAAATAGCAATTCATTTGGGAAAATATATACATGGAAAAATTGGAAAAATTGGAATGAATGACACCTATCTATTTATGAAATTGGAACAAAATATAGAGTTTAGAAACTGTAGATATTTGCACATTTCCCAAATTGTGAGTACCCATACTAGCATGAGAATTATAGGTCATTTTTCAAAATGGCTTCTTTTTTACACATTGTCTTTCATTTGGAAGGCAGAAATGCATCGAAAGTCAATAGGTAATAACAGTTGCTCTACTATTCTGTGTTACCCTAAGTCTCCCTATAAAAATTGCACCTCACTTGTCTGAGTAGGCCTAGTGGCCGCGACAGGAAACGGCTCAAAACGTAACATAAAACTGACCCTTTTTTTGCAGAGTGCCTAGCTGTAGATTTTGAACCCTAGCCCTGCCGGCATGTAGGGAAACCTAGCAAACCTATACATTTTTGAAAACTAGATACCCAGGGCAATCCAGGATGGGGTGACTTGACTGGCTCTCACCAGGTTCTATCACCCAGAATCTCTTGCAAACCTAAAATCTTGTAATAGAAACCCCACATTTTCCTCATATTTCTGTGGTGGAAAGTTCTGGAATCTGCGTGGATCCATAAAATTCCCCCGACCCCCCGTTCTCCAAAGTCTTCAGAGAAAAATGGTACCTCACTTGTGCGGGTAGGCATAGTACCTGCGACAGGAAACGTCCCAAAACGCAACATGGACACACTAAATTTTCACAGTGAAAATGGATCCTTTTTTGCAAATTGCCTAGCTGTAGATTTTGAACCCTAGCTCTGCCGGCACCTAGGTAAATCTAGCAAACCTATACATTTTTTTAAACTAGACACCCAGGTAAATTCAGGATGGGGTGACTTGACTGGCTCTCACCAGGTTCTGTTACCCAGCATCCCTTGCAAACCTAAAAATGCATTAAAAAAAAACACATTTTCCTCACATTTCTGTGGCGGAAAGTTCTGGACTCTGCATAGATCCACAACATTCCTCCCACCCTGCATTCCCCAAAGTCTTCTGAGAACAATGGTATCTCACTTGTGTGAGTAGGTCTAGTTCCCGCGACAGGAAACGGACGAAAACGCAACATGGACACACCACATTTTCACAGTGAAAACTGACAATTTTTTTGCAAAGTGCCTAGCTGTAGATTTTGAACCGTAGCTCTGCCGGCACCTTGGGAAAGCCAGCAAACCTATACATTTTTGAAAACTAGACACCCAGGGGAATCCAGGATTGGGTGACTTGTCTGGCTCTCACCAGGTTCTGTTACCCAGAATCCCTAGCAAACCTCAAAATTTGTATAAAAACACATTTTCCTCACATTTCTGTGGTGAAAGACTAAATTTGCCCAAAATGATATGGGGGAGCAAAGGCCCTTGCCCAAGGGGCCGCTCCCCCCACCCTGGTGCCTGAGGAGGGCAATCCCCAAGCAGGGATCCACTAGGGAGGGGTACCATTGGAAAGGGGAGATTCTCCCCTTTCCAACGATACCTCTCCTGACTTTCTGCGTGCTCAGGGGGCTGAGATAGCCCCGTGAGCATGTAGAAAGTGAAACTGAAATGAGCCTCTTGGCTCATTTCAGTTTCATTTTCATTGCAAAGACGTCAGCACGCCAGGCGCGCGATCGGCATTGCAATGAAAATGCAAATTGGCCTCCCGAGGCCAATAAAAAAAGGAGAATCCCTCTGCTGTCTGCAGCAGAGGGATTTAGTGCCCCTGTTCTCATGACGGAATGGTTCTGTCATGAGCACAGGAGCACCGGTGCTCATGGCGTCATTCCGTCATGAGCACCAACATGGTTAAGGTATTGTATTTGACAGGGTGCTTAGGCAGGGCGAATGCACCCCATCTCACCACTAAGAGGAGGGGTGGGAGACCCAATAGACCCTTGGAGGCTTGGGTACTTAGTGTATCAACCAGTAAACGTGCCTACAAGTGATTCTTTTTTCTACTTATTCTCTTGCTTTTAGGCAATCAGTAATAAGCTCTACACAGTAGCTTACATCAAGATATTTCAAAAAGCTAAATTACTTATTTTAACATGAAAAGATCTGCCAGAAAATATTTCAAAAGGGGTTATGCTTTTTAAAACACACATTTATGTTGAAACAATATTATATAGGGTAAAAAAATTGTCACAGATATGAACATACAACAACACACAGTGACTGAGATTTGGAAGTTATTTGTTACTATAGTTATTTCATTATCACTGATGTGGTCACCTATTCCAAACAATATGTGCAAAAGGAAAACGTGACTGATTGTACAGAAAACAAATCCTTAAGTGGAAAAAGTTCACAAAGAAAATAGGTGTAATTGTCGATGTTTCGGTCTGGGCAGTGAAGGCATCTGTTAGACCATCTTCAGGACAGGAAATTCATATGTTGAATGACTCTAAGAAGACTACCTTGGTGACTTAGAGTGGTTGGTGTAGTCTAGTCCAGTAAAATCATGTGTTCGAGGTCGAAATAACAGCTATTGAATAGCTGGCGATGATACAGAAAGGTATCAGGAATGTGAAGCTCATGAGGGCTTTTACTCCTCCAGCAGTCGAACAGGACAAACTGTTTCAAGTGTCGGCATAGCTGATCACTTTGTTTAATTTCCAAAAACACGCACTGCTCCATATAGTAATATACTGTCCCCATAATCAGCATCGCACCAGGCACTCTCATCTTTGCTGTTCCCAGGTGCGAGGAGGTGTTGTGGCACTGCCTGAGCTCGGTGTTCCAACAGAAGCATTGAATCTAGATGTTATGGCAATTGCCCCCCACATGCCTTACCCTTTTTCTTGCTTTGTCACAGGGGGCACAGTGAATGTGTGTAATCTTGACTGTCTTCCTCCTTCACTACAGTATTATCTATAAAAGTTTTTGTCCTTTTAGCTGTCTCCACTTGGAGGCGATACATGCGACTTGCCCACTGCCGAACATGTTTTCCTATACCCTAGAGTTCTCCCATGTATGCCAAGACCAGCTCAGTGAAGGTGGTCTGGTTGGTAGGTGGTGTCTTTGCTGGTATACTTGTGATGAGGGGGTGTTTTAATGACAGGGATCCTAGGGTGGAAGCCCCTGGGGAAGAGCAGACCATGGTCGGGAAACTGGATGACCATTTTTAGCTTGGCTAAAAGATCGCTTCCTAATAGATGAGTCGAGGATAACGGGGAATATAGTAATTGTCCTCTCATGTGATTCCCTCCTATCTCTAGTTTGAGGGGTTTTATGAAGGGGATCCTAGACACAGTAACCAAGAACACTTGTATGAATGTAGTGTCTTTCAATAAAGGGACCGTCCCTTCCCTTAAGCACGACCTTGCCACTTGTATGTCTATTACAAAGTAGGCCTGGGTGGAGGTCACAGAGTTGCACTCCAAAGAATTTTGCAAGTGACCGAAAAACTCCTCTGAATTCCGTGGAGTTCCGCGAGCGTGCAGAGAATTGCTCGGCCACCCTTAGTACAGAACTGGCCCTGGAAGGAAGGGTGCTGACATTGAGCAGAGAACCTTCTGGAGTGAGCAACCCAGGACGGGTAGGTACCTGTCAGTACAGTACCTCACGGAGAAGAACTGATTACTGAACTGCAGGGTGGGGGTATAATGTCGTCCACACAGCACCTTCTGGAGAGTACAGCACCTTCTGGACCGGTTCTACATGGAGGTAGCAGGCTGCAGGAGCAATTGTGGCCATAAAAAATGGAGGGGGCATGGTGCGTTAAGCACAGCATAGCACCTATTGTGGCATGTTTAATAGGAATGGGGCAGGATGCATGAGGCAGAGAAGCTTCAGTGGCCGGTAACCTATCGAGGGGGTATGAGTACTTTTAGTACAGCACTCTTAGTAGCCAGTTAAATAAGGGAGCACAGTGCCTCCTGTAGCTAGTACAATATGGAGGGCGTAGATTGCTCAAGCACAACACCTCATGAAGCCAGTATTACAGGGAAGTGGCAGAATGTTTTCCAAATAGCACCCCACAGATGGAAAACGCACTGTAAAGAGCGAAATGCAGCCATCAGCACACCACCGCTGTGGCCATAAAAAGGGAAAGGAGAGAACATTCAGCACGGTGCCTCCTGGAGCCAATACTAGAGGAAGAGGAAAGTGCGCTTTCAGCACACTGCCTCCTGTGGCCAGTGCAAAAGGGAGGGGGTAGTCTGAGGGAATACAGTACCTCCTGTGGTCAGTAATATATGGAGGGAGCATGGCGATTTCAGTACAGCAACCTCTGTGGCGTGTACAATATGAGAGAGACTATGTGGCTGCAGTACATCATGGAGCCAGTAAAATAGAAAGGGGTAGGCTGTGTGAACACAACATGCCCTAGAACTAGTACTGCCAAAAGGCAGCTGGATGCTTTCATCACATTACATTGTAGAGAGTATATTCCACTGTAGAGGATAGATGGGTAGGCCACCATCAGCAAAGCACCTCCTGTGGTTGATACAAGAGGGAGAGGGGTAGACTGCATCAGTACAACCCTTCCTGGAGACTGTGTTACAGGGAGGGGCAGACTGCTTCCAACATAGCACCCCATGTGGCCAGTAAAATATAGAGAGGGCAGAGCAATTTTAACACATCACAGCACCATTTGGAGTTGGTACTACAGGGTGGGGGAAGGGCAGAAATATGAGCACACTGCGTGTCCGATAAAATAAGGAAGGAGCAGAGCACTTTGACCAGAACAGCCAATATTTCTGATGTAATCGTGAGTGGGTGGCGTGCTTTCAGCACACCACCTCCTGTGGTATGTACAACAGGGGGAGGCTACATGAGCACAACATATCATGGAACTGGTAGGGTGGGGGCTGTGCTCTTTCATTACAGCACCTCCCACACCCAGTGAGGGATAGAGTACTTTTTTAAACACAGCACCTCGCAGAGCCGGTCCTAGAGGGAGGGTGGTGCCTTTGCAATTCCATGCATTTTGTGATTTGCCCAGAATCACAGGATGTTGATACAAGACCAGCTCTAGCACCTAGGATACATCTCCTCCACTGACTTAGGGAAACCAATGTAATGAACACACCAGCTTGACAATGATGCTTCTGGGGGAACATAGCACAAGGACACACGGAGCAATCAGGCAAAAGTCTTCAGTGGCAGCTCAAGTCCTCACAATGAGATCCCCTCATCACATGAACAGTACAACCAGAATCGATCAGACGTCTCTGTCTGATGGTAGGAGCATGTATAGTGAAACAGGAACTGATGGACGTGCACCTCTCTATAACTGAAAGTTACTGAACACCACCTGCTGAGATATTCACAGGCCGTAACTCCAGCATGTACAAAGAAGGGATGATAAGTGACTTGCAAATTCCGCTCTGCTGGCCTCTGATAGAGTTTTTTGCCAAACTCCATACTCCAAAGCGCAGCACAGAGTGGCAAAGCTACGTAAACTCCACCGGGGGAACGGAGTTCTATGCCCACCACATCACAAAGTTGTATGGTGTATTGTTTACCAGTACCATGACTACTCATTTTTTCTCTGTTCGGCTCGTGGTTGACAGGACAAGGCATATGTGATTGCGTGCCTCTTCTGCTTCGAGCATCTGCTCCTGTCTTTCTCCCTTGGTTGACTTGGCAAGTCCTATAGCCTCACCTTTGTCATCGGTTCCTGGAGGACTGGAGCACTGTTACTCACTTCTGCTAGCTGTATCACTGTCTAGAACCATCATTGCATGTATTCACTAAACCAGTGGGAGAGTGTGTTCTCCAGACCGCTAGGTTTCTATGTGTTTGGCACAACAGATGGGGCGGGGTTGAGTTTCTGGGAGCACTCGCATCTGACCCAGGTTGCTCTGGGACTGCCTAGGCCTCCTGGCCTGTTAGTCTCTCATGCCTTGGCCTTCCCACTCATTGTACAGTGGGGGGCCCGCTGACTTCTTCCACTGGCAGACTGTAGTAACCTAATGTGGGGGAGGCCACCTCCATACTTGAATATGGTGGTGGAGGTACTGACGTCTTGCTTGCTAGTTGTGGTGTAGGACTATCTATCTGGGTTTCCTCGAAGATGGTGCATAGCTCTAAAAATACCTCTCTCCTCTTTTGCTTTTGACCTGTGGATTTGGTTTGTCTATATGTTCTCATCTGTTCTATTGCGTTAGTGTCAAAAGTTCCCTCTTTTGGCCAGTGAAATGTGTGTGACTGCGCATGTGCGTGCATTCTTGGCAAACCTTATTACGTTTTTAGCCTGTGTGAGGAACATGGTTTGCATGTGCTTTATTGTGACTCCATGATAATGTTGGTAGTTTTAGAGGACAAGATTCTTTAGCTTCTTTGTTCTAGGGGATCTTTGGTTTTTCTAACCGTGGGGAAAATATACACAGGGTTATTGCTTCTAACTATGTTACTGCAAGCTCAGTGCTATCTACAGATAGCTCAACAATTCACCATAAGCATTTCATAAACACAAATATCAATGCATATGCAACATAGAAAAAGTGCAATTGTCAGTAAAAACCATATCTGAATGATATTGACTCTTGGCATCAAATATAGTTTTTGAGAAATATCAGCTCCCTCGGTGGAAACATTAGGTCATCAAAGAAAACACAATAATGAAGACACAGTTTACAGTAATTAATAGCCTGTAAACATTGCATACATCTTACATCAATCTGAACAATAAAAACTGTCAGTGAAAAAATGATTTTTCCTAAAACCCCTTAGCCCACTCCTAGTGCATGCTATCCTGTGACCAGTGGCAAGCTCTGACTGGTACATGAGATAAAGTGAGCCTCATAGACTGTCAATATCGGCTCCGGAGCAAAGATAATAACAATAGTTTGTGGAGAAAGGGAATAACTTGAGAAACAAAGACCCCTCTTGACCAAACTCAAGTTACACCTTATCTCCCAGGTCCAAATCCTTTTCCCTAAATGTCCAATTTGCATCCGGTATCACACCCAGGGGCAAAGCGTACCATCCGTATTACACCCAGCGGTCCAAGCAATCAGCACCTCTCACTTCCTTCAGATACCACCGGTGTTAAGAAATCAGTTGCACTAAGAAAAACCACTTTAGACTAAAAAATAAGATAGAGGTGCCAACTCCCCCAATAAGGATGACTTTACGACAGAAATGGCATCCTGGGAGCCATAAAGGGATATGTAAATAAATATATATTTTCACCCTTCCTAGTGTGCCGACTATTTAAAAAAGGTGACTTTTACAGGATCGCCTCCAAGGCCACCTTACGAATTCTCAGCTAGGACATATCAAATAGGTAATATGCCAGATTTCTCTCAGTAGCAGGGAGCTCAGGTTATCATTTTACGCTTCTCCCTAGTTTGCCATATGCCAAATGCTTAACTAAAATTCTGATGTAGTCTCTTACCCTATGTGACAGCTGCTTCAGGATGGACATCTGCCCCACAGATTCAGCAGAACTTACAATCAATTGCGGTGTCTATTCTCCTTCCTTGTTGTACAATTGTGAATCCATCCAGGCTGGTTTCCATTCCTTTGGCTGCAGCCAGGTTTGAAGTCCCAATCAGCCCCTATCTGGCTTACCAAAATGTTGCTTGAATATGAAATACCTTGAAAAAACAAGAGACAAGAGGCATTTGGCAAAACAGGAACAGTTTCTCTAATTAAACAGTGTGGCCGGGAGAATAATTACAGGCATAAGGTCTGAGAACTGTCTCAACTTACAATCGAGTGGCCATGGATTTTACACAATTTGTTGAATCTAATAAAAGTGTTCTGGTGATCCTTTCTTGGTATAGCATGTGAACCGCTGTCTTTGGAGTCATAACTTAATGTATTCAATGAGGAATCTAGGTGGGCCTCGAACTTGTGTGGACACAATGCGGCCAGTGGGTAATGTGTCCAGATGTCCAGCAATGGGGGGAAGTATCGCTGTGTGTGCTGTGTCCCTATTGGCTGTGTGTTCCCAACTTTATGTGGCATTTGACTTTATGGTGTTTAGGGAATGCGCCTTTCCCTTCGGGCCATGTGTGCTTTATTGAGGCCAATCTGACTGGACCATTTTGGTGTCACTGCATCTATCTTTGGGATTGATCTGGGGTTTTCTGTTCACCCATTTGCCTGCCGGCTACATGCCACCCCAACTGCGACCTGTCAATCAGTGAACACTGGCCTAGGCATCAGCGTCTGCCTAACTATACATTTCGGAATCGGTGTTGACAGGTTCATAATTGGCAAATTCATAATTAAAGATGCAATCTCGTTTTTATACATGAACGGATTGATATTCATATTGACATTGACTTTCTCAATATTAACAATATAACCCCTAAGGTAGCCCTGGACAACCCAGATGGCATTGCACCATATTTAAACGGCAGGACATGCACTTTTAAGTTTTACATGTCCTGGTAGTAAAAAATTTTAAAAGTCATTTTTCACTACTGTTAGGCTAATCTATCCCCCATGATAACATTGGGATTACCTTATTACATTTTATAAGTGTCATTTTCTTTTGGGAACAGATTCGACCCCTAAGTCGATGTCTCTGGAATCCTAATTTAAAATTCTAACTTATGATGAAGTTGGATTTTAAGTTACAATTCAGGGAATGCCAATTTTAGAAAGTTGGAATTTTCTTACGTTCGTCATTTGATGCCTGCTGTCTGTCTCTGATCAGTCTGGGGTGGGTTACAGTGGGGCTTTGTGTATTTCCCCTAGAGAGTCACACACAAAAGGAGCTTAGGCCTAACTGGGTCCCTGTGTCTGGTCCGCGCTCCATCGTGGTCAGTCTGAACTTTTGACTTCATGCAGGTCTGGCACGACCAGAATCCCAAGATAGTCCTTTTTGCTTCTAAGCGCTATTTTACAGTTAACTCTTGAAAAATTCAAGTCTTGACTTCTGTTTTTTAGATTTTGTTGTTTTGGTCTTGTTTTATGTATTACATTCAGCTCTATTTGTCTAACCCGGTTTAGAATAATTTTGTGTGGTGTTTTCACTGTTTTAATGTTTGAAGTGTTGCACACTGCTTTTAAAGTTAAGCCTGACTGCTTTGTGCTAAGCTACGATAGGGTGAGCACAGGTTAATTTAGGGTTTCCCTTCCTCTTACCCTGACTAGGATTGTGGTTGCTGCTTGACAAGGGTTCATACCCCTGTCAGCCTAAAACCAACCCAATTTCAAACACTACTCCACTCTAAGCCACTCCAAAGTACATTATCACACTGTACGCAACAATGGTCTACCCCACTACACTACCCCACTCCACTCTACAACACACCACTCTTCGGTAGTCCACTCTACAACACTCCAGTCTATGTCACTACACTGTCTGCCTCTCCACTCTTTGCTACTCCAGTCTAAGCTATTCCACTGTACGTCACTACTCTGTACCTCACTACACTCTATGCCTCTATTCACTATTACAATCTACTCTTCTCCACTGTCCTCTACTCCCTTCTATCTCACTCAAAGTGTATGCTATTTCACTGTATGCCACTCTACTATATGCCACTCCACTCTACGCTTCTCAACTCTACGATATTTCAATGTACGTCACTACGCTGTACCTTACTCCACAAAACACCAGTCCACTCTACAAACTACACTGTACACCACTCCACTCTATGCCAATCCACTGTACACCACTCCACTGTACACAATTTCACTGTATGTTGATCAACTGTACGACATTCTAGTCTATGTCACTCTACTGCACTCTACTGCAATATATGCCAAAACACTCTGCACTATTCCACTCTGTTATTCTATTCTATGTGAATTAACTCCAAGCCACTCCACTGTACGCCACTCTAAGAATTGCTATACGCACTGCACTTTACACCTTGCCAATGTACGCTACTCTCCTCTTCCCCTCTCCACTCTGTGCCATTCTATGCCACTCCACTCTACACTCCTCTACTCTATGCCACTTCAATCTATGCTACTGCACTGCACTCCACTCCACTATATGCCACTCCACTCTACAACAATCGACTGTATGCTATTACACTCTACATCACTCCATTCTACGCCACTCTGCGCCTCCACTCTACGCCAATCTACTCTACCTTTCTACACTCCACCCTAATCCACTGCATGAACTCCATTCTTTGCCACTCTGCTGTATGCTATTCCACTATATGAACTCCACTCTAGGTTACTACTCTGTGTGCCTGAAACACTCAAAGTTATTCCACTGTACATCTCTCCGCTGTACGCTACTCCATTATATGGCACTCCATTTTATAACACTACACTCTACGCCAATACACTCAATGCTAATCTACTGTATGCCACTGCACTCAAGAACATTCCGCCATACACCACTCCACAGTAGGCTATTACACTGTACACCATCTACCCCACAACCCTCTACCCCTCGTTATTCTACAACACCCCACTCTACACAACTACACTGGATGCAACTACACTGGACGCCACTCAACTGCATGCCACTCCAGTCAATGCTATTTTAATGTAAGCCACTACCCTGTACCTCACTCTTCTCTATGCCACTCTACTTTATGCTACTCTGCAGTGTGCCACTCTACTCTACGCTATTCCACTTTATACCACTCCAATCTTCCCCACTCCATTGTACACTATTGCACTGTATGCCACTCTAGTGTATGCCACCTCAGTATATGCCATTCAACTGTAACAAACTTCACTGTACACGAATGCACTGTATACCACTAGACTGTATGCCATTCCACTCTACACTATTCCACTGCATGCAGCTTCAATGTACGTCACTGCACTCTATGCTATTCCACTCTATGTCACTCCACTGGATGCAGTCGAACTCTATGCCCCTCTACTCTACCCAACTCCACTCCATGCCACTCCACTCTGCCACTCCACTCTAAGCCATTCTACTCTATGCCAATCCAGTCCATGCCACTGCACTCTATGCTAGTCCTCTCTATGCTACTCCAGTCTACGTTATTCAACTTACGCAACTCCACTCTCGCTACTGCCCTCTATGCTATTCCAGTCTACGCTACTCTACTCTATGGTGATATGGGGGTCTCTGGTTGGCAGGTTTCTACCCTTCCAAGTAGAGACCCTTCCTTCCAAACAGGGTAAGGGAATTACACTTCTAAAGTAATCCCTGCTCACACCCTTGGTAGCTTGGCACGAGCAGTCAGGCTTATCTCAGAGGCAAAGAGTAAAGTATTTGCACATAGCACAAAGAAATACAGTGAAAACACCACATCAATTTTAGAAGAATAGCCAGTATTTATCTGTGTAAAACAAGACCAAAGCAATCAAAACATACCGTAATCAATGTATCCATATTGTAAGAATCAACTTAAAATACAGGGTGGCTGTCTAGAGTGTAAACAGGAGGCCCCAGCTATCAGCAATACAGACGTGGAGTTCACAGGCAGGCATAAAATAGTTAAGCAGGAAAATGCCCACTTTCTAAAAGTGGCATTTTCAACATGCAATTTAATAAACATCATCACTAGAAGATGTATTTTTAAATTGAGTTCAGAAATCCCAAACTCCAACTTTCCTATGGGAATCCGCACTTGAAAGCTGTTTCAAGGAAGACCCCATGTTAACTTATAGTGAAAAATGAAATACACAGCATTTCACTATTAGAACATGTAAAAAAACACCACGACATGTCTTACCTTTCAAATACACTACACCCTGCCCATGGGGCTGCCTTAGGGGTCACTTATTTGTATTAAAGGGAGGGGTTAGGCCTGGCACGTGGGTGTACTTGCCAGATCAACATGGCAGTTAAAACTGTGCACACAGACACTGCTGTGGCAGGTCTGAGGCACAATTGAAAGGCTACTTGTGTGGGTGGCACAATCAGTTCTGCAGGCCCACCGGAAGCATTTGATTTACAGAACCTGGGCACATGCAGACCACTAAGGACTTACCAGTGCATCAGATAAGCCTACTCATGGATAACCTATACATAACACACTTTACAGTAGGAACACTTGCCCTTTAGCACTGAATAACAGAGAAAACCAGCAAAAACTAAGTCCAGCATACCATCAAAAACAGGAGGTCAGAAAGCAAACAGACAGAGGAACATAGCAAAAGATGCCAGGTCTAAAAGCTATTCTACTCTGCGCCATTCTATTCTACGGCACTCCACTCAACACTATTGCACTATATGCCTCTACACTGTACCTCACTCAACTCAGTAGCCACACTAATTCAGCTACAACTTGCCACTCTACTATGCACTGTGTCCTCACAAAAGATTTGACATTTGCAATGTCACACCTATTATTGTAAATGCCATTGCTTTACATGATATAAGTGAGATAATGTACAACATTATAAGCAGTACATGGAGAAGGTGCAAATCTACTGCGTCCATAGATTGGCCATTAGGGCTTTTTGCCACTTTTTTCAACTAAAACTTTAAAAACAAATTTAATGGGTTCCCGTTATTGAATTGTTGTTGTCATTTTGTTCATTAAAATGAACTCTACTCTTTTAATAAGGTTAGGCTGGTTTATGTTTGGTCTTACTTCTTCAGTACTATATAAATGCTTACTGTTTTAGTACTGCAAAAATACTTACACAAGCCTGTCTGATCTGCACTATGGCTAACAGGAGCAGAGTTTAGGTTAATTCAGTGGCTTTAGAGTTCAATCTGACAAGTTAGTGTTAACATTCCTTGAGGTGGCCAAACAGTCACCCCAAATTATAATCCACTTTTTTACATTGTATATCCAGAACCTGTGTATAGCAGTAACACACAGTGGTTTGAGATAAAACTAACACTCCATTTCTAAGTGGACAGCAAAAATTAACTTTTGGGATTTGTTTTGATGGGCCATTTTTTATTCCAATGCTGATGGTGGCAGTAATTCAAAAGTGTGTAGGAGAGGTAAAGATAGGGCTTACATTCCAATACACCATGTACCTAGTTATGTGGTGGGGATGACATTGATAAGTGTTTGCAGCTTATGAGGTAGCCTTGCATATGGACAGAGTCCCAGCGCAAAACTGAGGATTAGCTTGTGGAAGTACATGCCCATTATTAGGCGGGATACACTCTACGGGTGAGGCAGAAAATGTGGCTAGGAGCACCAAGAGGAAGACAAGAACAAAAATGAACAAATTCATGTAAATATCAAATTTTGCAGCTAAAGATACAAGCATTGGCATAGCCAATATATCTCGCCTTCGGGACCTTATAAGTATTGTTTGCCAGAGCTATTGGCTTTGCCAATAGGTTTAAGCTATGTTGTAAAGCAGTGCACCTGCTGTACAGCATGTTGAACAGTTATAATAAAGTGTTAAAAGCTTTTTTGTTACCTGTTTGTTAGAATTAGCATATACAATGTCTTCTAGTTTGTCTATCCTGGTGCTGAGGTGATGCTGTGCTGATGCTCCCCGGTGATACTGAGTTGTACTGACATGGTGCTGAGGTGGTGGTGTGCTTGTGCAGAGGTGGTGCTCAGGTGGTGCTCAGTGATGCGGAGGTGGTTCTGAGTGATGCTGAGTAGGTGCTGTGCTTGTGCTGCGCTAATGCTCAAGTGGTGCTGCACTGGTGCTGAAGTGGTGCTGCGCCGATGCTGTGATGGGGCTGTGCTGGTGCTGAGTTGGTGCTTTGCTGGTGGTGCACTGATGCAGAGGTGGTGCTGTACTGATATGGAGGCGGTGCTGTGGTGGTGTTGAGTGATGCTGATGAGATTCTGCGCTGGTGCTAAGGTGGTGTTGAGTGATGCTATAGTGGTGTTGAGTGACACTGTGCTGGTGCTATGCTGATGCTGAGGTGGTGGTGTACTGGTAGTTGGGTGGTGCTGCACTGGTAGTGAGGTGGTGCTTCCCTGGGGCTATGCTGAAGTGGTGCTGTGTATGTGCTGAGGTGGTGTTGCGCTGGTGCTCAGGTCATGCTGAGTTAAACTGACGCAGTTCTAAGGTGGTGGTGTGCTTGTGCGGAAGTTGTGCTCCGGTGGTGCTGAGTGATACTGAGGTGTTGTTCAGTGATGCTGAGGTGGTGCTGAGTGATGCTTTGGTGGTGCTTAGGTAATGCTGTGATGGTGCGCAAGAGGTGCTGAGTGATGCTGAGGTGGTGCTGTGGTGATGTTGAGTGATGCTGAGGAGATGCTGGTGCTGAGTTGGTGCTGAGTGATGCACAGGAGTGATCTAGTAGTAATCCCCAAACAATGAGATAAAAGGTAGGAAACAGACACAATGCATAGAGACAGAGTGCCACACAACCACACACTGCAAGGACGCAGATGGCTCAAAAGTCACTCAGCACAGAAGGAAACTGGTAAGCACCTGGCTGAGAAGTGGCATACAAGCAGAAAGTCCACACATGGAATTGGTGGAATGGGGGAGGATATGTCCAAAACAGGCAGGATGGGGGAGGGATGTACCCAAAACAGACAGTGGGATGAAGGGTTTTAGCCACAGCAGTAGGTGGGATGGGGGCAACAGTCACTGAAGAGGGTGGGGGGAGCAGATATAGCACACCTTGTTTGGGGGAATCGGGATTGCGACACAGAAAAGTTTGTGACCAGCTAACACCAGACACATTAACTTGCTAAACACACAAGAATTCAACTCCGGAACAAAGGCAAGCAATGAATAACAGCGCAACCCTCGCAGTGCAGATTAATGAAAAGTTAAACTAAAAGCGGAGGTGACATTCCAAACCGAAAAACAAATCACAATAATTGAGGCAACAAGGTTTCACTAAAGGGGAGAAAGAATCTGTCATGTTTGCTGAGCGCGAGTGGACAGTGAACTACAAGTATGGCTGACTCCCGTTTTTTCACATGAGTGGGAAACGGTCGGGGAGCTTAAGATCCAGCTGCTCCCGAGCAAGGGTGCTTCGCGTTCTTGCTTCGGGAAAGCTTAGTTTGCTTCCGGGCTTACTCACCTGCATTTCCAGGTTGTCTAGTCTTCTTGTCAGCACACTCTTTCGTTGCCGTGTATTCGACTCCAATGTTCCGGTTCTTGGCTCTGCGCTCCTGATCTTTGCTCTAATTGCGGTAGGCTTCTGAACCCCTGGGAGGCTTCTCTTCATTTTTCTCTCCTACTACGGTAGGCTCCTGACTCTCTGGGAGACTTCTTCCATTGCTAAAGGAGTTTGCAAAAGAAAGGCTGCATACTTCTATTGTAGTAAACAGTGCTTGCTCGCTGTATTCTGTTTCGCATATTTATGTCCTAATCATACTTGTCTGATTGAGGCTTCAAGTTAGTGGAGGCTTGATTTTTCATTATTTTCTGTTAATTCCTGATAAGATAAAGGAATAGTTTATAAAAAAACAATTGAAACCAACAGTGGAACCTTCAAAATTCAGCACCTAACCTAGTATCACTCCTGTATTATTATCCCTTTAGTATTAATAGGGACTCTTGTGCAGACTGAATAGCACCCACTGTCACAGTGCTTGCTCCCGTCGGGAACCCAGGTATATAAGATCAAAGCACAGGTGCACCACACACAAAGATTTGGTCAATAGGCACAGTTATAAAAGTCCATATCCAACAACGAAATTTCTTCAGTTTTTTTCTTTTTATTCCATTTTCATTTTATGAAGAACAAACAGAGTCCAGTTCTTGTGTCTCAACAAACAGTACAGCCGACACGTTTCGTGCTTATAAAGGACTTCTTCAGGGCACTAGATAAAGATAGACTTAGAGATTTACACAAGCTGTCAGGTCGAGGGTAATTCTGTATATGAACCGTATTCCCATCCGGCAATTTTTTATATTATATTTATATTCTAGAGCCGTCTCAGTCAGACCACGTCCAAACTTTGACTGCCAAGCAAGACCCACTGTAATAGGATCCAGGCGTGCCACAGTTGAGGTTGCAAGCGATGACGGGATAAGACCCGTCAGGGTTATCTATAATTTATCTATAATTTATCCAAGTGTATCAAACATCAAGTATCTCTTTGATCGTGACAGTCAAGGCAAGGACCAATGCAGTTGCAATCTGATAGTTGCGGTCTGCCAAGGTCACAGACAAACGACGCAGCGGTAGAAAAGCAAGAGTTGAAAACTCAGACGTGGCCTGACTGAGACGGCACTAGAATATAGATATAATATAAAAAATTGCCGGATGGGAATATGGTTCATATACATAAATACCCTTGACCTGACAGGTCAGTGTAAATCTCTGAGTCCATCTTTATCTTTTGCCCTGAAGAAGTCCTTTATAAGGACAAAACACATCGGCTGTACTGTTTGTTGAGACACAAGAACTGGACTCTGTTTGTTCTTCATAAAATGAAAATGGAATAAAAAGAAAAAACTGAGGAAATTTTGTTGTTGGATATGGACTTTTAGAACTGTACCTATTGACCGAATCTTTGTGTGTGGTGCACCTGTGCTTTGATCTTATAAATGAATAGATTAGTTTACAAGCACACACGGAAGAAGGGAATTGTTCAGGTAGATACATGCTTGACTAGAGAATAGTAATAACAGTAGGGGTGTAACCACTGTGTATACTTACCTCTTCTCCTGTTCTTTCTTTTCAACAAAGAACTCTTTTGCTTGACTGCTCCTGTCTCAGACTGGGGTGTGACGTGGGATCTTTGTGTTTTCCTCCTTGTTTATTTTCCCTTCTGTTAGTACTTTGACTAAGCTGGGTACAATAGATGACCAGGTGAAGTTAAGGATTTTACATCATTTGCATGATGTTCCTATGGAAACGTGAGTAGATCCGACAGAAACGACTTGTAAGTATGCATGCGGAAGGTAAGAGACTTTTGCAGGCCCCTACCCCCACCAAAATACAATTACAACAACTAAAATTGAAACAATGAACATTCTGGGAGGAAATAACGTGCACTTTTATGCTCCGCTTGATGCCAAGAAGCCCCTGAGCTAGAATGCAGGGAGTTAAGCATCCCCCTCCCCCACCCATGTTTCCGATTAAAGCCAGATGCCCTCACAGGGCTGGGGCCTGCTGTGCGGATTAATGTGAACATGTAGGGCAGCTTCAATAAATGCAGGAGAGGGGGAGCATTTCCAGTTGATCTTAATGAAAGTCAGCTCTTAGGAGCGAGACGAAAGTTATGATCCACTTACAAGGAAGGGAAAAAGGGAGATCGCTAGACCCTGAGTGACTTTCACCTATGGTCCTAGGGCCCCCTCAACTTCTGGGTGCAGGAACGTGCGCTGCCCCATGAGGTTGTAAATGTGAAGATGTGGCCACACAAGTCTTTTGTAAAGTGCACATTTACCCCGAGGATTTAGTGGCACCAGCCAACATATATATAAAACATACATTTTATTAACTTCATAAGGATGAACGACTGGATGTCCCCACCGAGATTCCAACCTAGGAACAAAAAAAACAGACCCCTGCAGTGTGTGCATTAGCCAACTGAGATGTCAGACCTGGCTTCACATCAGTGAAAGGGGACTTTTGCTAGAGAGTGCAGAATCCCAGAGCCAGACTGCTCCAGAGTGGGGCGCACCCCCTGCGCACCTCACAAAGACTGCCCTGTGTTCCGGGCAAGATGCGAAAATCGGGCGTTACAACAGATGGTCTCTCAACCTTTGCAGCTGGCAATTGTGTGTTTATGTAGGATGGGAGACTTACTTTGGCACTGTTTCATTGTTCCATTTACCTCCCACTGAGGAATATCTAACCCCGCTGCGTGACAGCCCTGAGGTGGGCCAAAAGTCAATTGATACGTCTCATGCGCACTCCCGTCCCAGCCAGGAGAGATGGGCCCTGGGGGGGAGGGAGCAGGAAGCACCCGGACAACCGAGGGAGGAGGGATGAGGGAGGAGGGAGCAGGAAGCACCCAGACGACCCCGGGAAGAGGTCCAGGCACATTCAGGAAATGGGGCTGTGAGCACAAGAAGGGATGGGACTGTGTGTGGGAGGTGTGCTACTCCCGATGGGGCAAGTGGCACATATGGGTAAGAGGGCATTCACAGCGTAGCTGCAGGTCCTGCCTTGAAGGGTGGAGACATTCCCTGTCAGAACAAGCACCCTCCTGCTTCGGTATTCAGCTCTCCATGGCTGACCCCGGGGACAGCAGCCCGTGCTCCATGACTCACCCCAGGCCAGTAGAAGCTGATCCTCTAGGCATCGCCCATATGTAACAAAAAAAAAAGCATTTGCAATGCAATAGGTCTTGCATTTGCGCGAGACCTATTGCATTGCAAATGGTAGGCATCACGGACAAGGGAGGGAGGGCGGGGAGGGGTGGAGAAGGCAGAGACAATGGAAGAGAGGGTGGGGGAGGGGGTAGAAGGCACGTACAATGGGAGAGAGAGGGCAGGGAGGGGGAGACGGCATGGACAATGGGAGGGCAGAGGGGAAGAAGAAAACATGGACAATGGGAGGGAGGGTGGAGTGGAAAAGAAGACACAGACAATGGGAGGGAGAGGGGATAAGGCACAGACAATGGGAGGGAGGGTGGGGGCTGGAAAAAAAGGCACCATAGCACATCTTACCTGCAGTAGTATAACCTCATTAAAGAAAATAGTGCTCACAGTCTAAAATATAATGTACTGTGTAAAAGCCAAAGTAAAGGGCCCAGTCGCCATGGAAGGATTACAAATGAAGAGGTGGTGGTACTAAGGAGGGACTAACAAGCCTATCGACGAATCGGAAGCCTGCATTTAGGACAGACAAGGACACAAGCCAATGGCAAATGTGGGAGAAGTTTCTATTCACCTACTCCTCTACAATAAGTCTTGCAGAGCAGCACATGCGCCTTGGCTCTAGGCTCGATCAAAAAAGGAATATAATAGTCACAAGGGGATATAGGGAATTCTAGAAACCAATCTATTGGATAACAAGATGACAAGAGAGGAGATATCAATTTTAAATAGTAGCCTTTTGTTTTGTCCAGAACATTTACATTTTTACAGACACATACATTGATGGTTATACAATTGCACAGAAATTTAAATTGGCAAAGATACATGCATAAGAACAATGGATATGACTAATATGAATTAGAGAATGTCTCTGTCTTGCAACTGAAATCTTTGCATATTTGTTGACATTGAATTACCTGGAAAATTAAGGCAATACAGCTATTGTCTCATAGAGTCAATTATTAAATCAACTAAATATAAAATACTTATTCTCACAAATAGATGTTGCGTTAAAATAAAACTAAACATTTTCCATTGCTTCGACCTGGATGTGTTTTTAACATTTGTTGATTCAGTATCAGGAAAAAGAAAATTAACAATGGCAATAACAAAACATTACAAATAAAAATACAAAACTAAATTAAAAGACATTGGAGAGGATAGACCATGATAATGAAGCCATCTAAGATGGCAACATAGTTATAATGAACAAAACACAATCTGTAGTGAAAGCCAGTTGGAAGATATGACACAAACATCAAACCAAAGCATCAAAGGTTAGGATGATGAAATTATAGATACTTGGTTCTCAATTTAGTAACTGATTACTGTGAAGGACTTGATGTTCACGCCCTCTGCATAATCTCTCGAATGTGGGAGATATGAACTACTCTTCCTCAGTATTTGGACAGATAATCCTTTTGGTCTTGCACAAGAAGAATCATCTTTGTAAAAAATGGTTTCTTGAGGTAAGAGCTTCCCTCATGTCCTGAAATTGTTATTTTTGTAATATTGTTTTGTCAAAGTGTGAAACTGAATGCAGTCTGGGCTATTTGATGCTGGCTATCTTTAGGTTAATCAGTACTCAGGGGCCAAGCAGGAATCAGTACAGGAGCAGTACTGCTGGAAATAGGATAATGACCCCCTTCCAGAGCTACCCTCCCAACTGGATCTCTGCCTGAGGATTGTCCAAAGTGGATAATCCCCAAGCAGGTGTAAACCCCCGCTCGCTAGAGGGGCAGAAGGTGCACGAGCACCAGAGATTTATTTTTCAGAAAAAGGATGGAGCAGCCTACCCAGGCATTAGGCCATGCCCCCACTCTTTACCAGACACATCAGACTTTCTACACTTCTGGAGAATTTATTTATTCCTCTATGCCTGACTCCTGGAGAACCTGAGACTGATTCCTGATAGTAGCTCTCAATAAAGGCTCCCCACTTATTCACTGTATGCCTAGTTTCCTTGGAAACCTCTAAGCAAATACTTTGGCCAACCTAGGGGCCCTTACAAATGAAGCAGGTTTCTAGGATTGCTCTGAAAAGTCATAGTCCTTCAATGACATAAAATATTGGCACTGGCCCAAAATAAATTGAGAATCCAGCAATTCCTCCACTTCACATTCAGAAGACCCATCAATCATTACTGGGCGTAGTGACATACTGGCTAATATGTGAGGTTTTTCTATCAGAGAGCCATGAACCACAGGATGCATAAGCCAGTTGGAGGCAAGTGCTAATCTGATAGTTCTGGAACCTTTAGTTTATTTTTTATTAGCTTCACCATGTGAGTTAAAGGGGAAGTGGGAGGGTAGCGTGCCAACTGCCACATAACCCCACATAAGCATCCTGCTTGTGTTGGCTCTTATTAAATATGTTTTTGAGATCTCTTAGAAACAAGTTATTATTTTGTAACTAAGAGTGATTATTAAGGATCAACAGTGTGTCTCATGATAAGTACAGTAGATTAAACTAGACTTTAGCTTGATCAGTTGTAAATGCTCATAGACAATCTAGGAAATTGATGGACTGGTCCAGGAATAATTAAGATATATTAAGATGTCCTGAATATTTCTATAGAGGGGTCATTCTGGTACAGCCACTAAATCTTTTATCTCCAACACTAATCACTCCATTGCTCAGTTAGTTGGATTTATTGAAGCTGTGAAGGAAATAGGTGTGGTAGTGGGGCTACAGGTCAGGGAACTTGGGGTGGTTCCAGGCACCAGTTTGTTAATATTGTCAAACGAGTATGCCTTTTCTTGACTAGCAGTATCTAATTCATTGTTGGCTTTGCTGTTACTTTTAGCCATTGACACTAGCAGAATCACCTCTGATTCTGCCAAAAACACTATGGACTGGCTTGGCAAACTGTGAGAACTTGAGACTGGTATTGGCTTCCTAGGAGAGGAGAGAATCTCCCTGTAGGAAGGTAGGATCCTTCTAGCATGGTTACCCCCACTTTTTGCCTGGTGACAGTGTGTTTTTGACCAAGTCTGCTGGGATCCTGCTCATCAGGACCCCATCAACTGTGCTTTCTCCCCTAAATTGACAATGGTAAGTACTTTGGTACCTTCACAATTGGCTACTGAGTACTCTTGTAAGTCCCTACTATATGTTACTATGGTACCCAGAGCATAGGTACACCAGGGGTGTCTCGTGGGCTGCAGCATGGATTGTGCCACCCATGGGAGTTCACTTAAACTGTGGCTACAGGCCAACCATTGCTGCCTGTGTGAGATAGTGCTTATACCTCTCACGACAGATATAAATTTCCTTATATGTGTGGTTGCTGTACTTAAAACCTAGGAGACACCCCTATGGCAGGCTTTTAAGTCCTAAGGTAGGGTGCTTGTTTATAAGTGAAGGGGGGGGCTGCATGAGCAGGATACCCCTACAAACCCCAGAGTCGATTCTCCAGGCTTTGTAAGTGCGATCAACCATTTTAATACATATAGTCGACATCAGTCATTATGAGATGTCTCACTGTATAGCGGCTGCACCAAACCCAGGCATGTTTGGTATCAAACATGTTGGAATCATACCCCAACACCGATTCCAGTGTTGGAAGTATGATCCCATGTACTAGGGTGCTCCTTAGGGGATCTCCTCTGTACTCCTGGTAACAGCCTTTGAGGGTATGCAAGCAAGTTAGTGCTGCGTCCAACCACTGACACAATTCTGCCCTCCTGCTGCTGAGCCAAGCTCAAGCAGGGGAAGGTATAACAATAAGTTTCCTGTCCCAGGGAGGTGTGACCACCTCCAAGACAGGACTTAGTGTATTGGGCTGGGGTGGGGGCGCTTGCCAGTGCCACCAGACTGCTTTGAAGGGCACATTTGGTGCCCTCCTTACATACTCCAGTTTGAGCCAGCTCAGGGAGCCCTTGGACAAATGACAAGGGAGTATCCTCCCCCCTGTCCGGCCCCTCCTCTTGGAGGGACCCCGAAGTTGTTCCAACCCTTAACCTAGGGGAATTAAGGCCTTACCTGCGATTGGGTCCTTAGATTTGTCATGGGACAAGAGTCAACCCTGAAACTACATCACTCTTCTTCCGTCTGGATACTTGGACCTCGTTGCACTTCTACTGGAACTGAGATTGCACCAAGGAAGACTCATGCTGCTCCTTGTCTCACTGTTCTTTAAGTCTTCTTTGTTGTCTGTGTCTGTGCTACATCCATGTTCTTTAACAGATCTATGGGCATCAAGGACACCCGAGGAAATCTCCCTTGGAGTGAAGGAGTCACTCCCCTGCATCTACAGGCACAGCAACAAAGTTGACTGGTCTGCTGCTCTTGTCATCTTACGGACCTCCAGAGGCTCAGCAGCACATGTGGTGGTTCTTCAACTATTCCGAGGCTAACCTGTCCTCTCTGCAATTTTGAGGCCAGTATCCTTCGTCGAAACAGCTGGGAACGTACCCCTTTGACAGGCATCGACTTGCCATTGCCAAGGCTTGTTGGCTCTGCACTCCGGAGATCTTCAGGCAACAAGAAGCTCCAGCCTTCAGCATCTCTTCCCTCCAAGATCATCATCCTCACCCCACCCTTTGCACCATGGGCCTTCATCTTTGGTGAACTGCTTGAGGTCCTCTTGCTTCTCCTGTGCCTTCGGTCTGTGAGTCCTCCTGAGGGTCTTCTACTGCTTCAGTGGGCTCCCCTTCTTGCTTGGGGTCTGCTCTGACTCTCCTGTTGTTGGGGAATCTCTTGAACCTTGCTGGGCCCAACATTGCTACTTCATTTTCTTACACACCAGTTGAAGCTATCAAGGCTTGTTGGTGGTCCAGATAGACACCGACCACCTAGTCACTGACATCGACATGGGTCAGCTTGTGCATGGCTCGTGGTCTTCCTCAGCACTGCCTGGTCCTCACAGCTGCTATGTCAAGGTGACAGTTGACTCTCCAGAACCTCCAGACATCGGTGGGCATTGTGTCTTTGTGCCTCCTGGTCACTTCCAAATGGCATGGACTCTGTCCCGTCTTCTTGCATGTTCTTCACTTCCAGAATCCCCCCTTGGATTCCACCAGACTCCTTCCTGAACTTCTCCAGAAGCACTTTCTTCTAAGTCTTCCATTGTCGTATACGGCAGGTTCTGACGTTTCTTCACCCCTATGCACTTGGCTTCCCTGGTGTAGGTAACCTGGTTGCTGGGGAACCCACGGGTGGGGTGGCTCTCCAACCTTTCATCCTCCAAGGGAATTCTTAGGGGTCCCCTGGGAAGGGAGCTTTTTCTTCAAAACTGCAACTGCTGCTTCTCCATTGACTCCCATTGGGCACGCTGCTGTGTTTCCACATAGCCTCAGTGGGATTCCTGGAGACCACTGTATTTTGTGCTACTTACCTGATAGCATTTTAAGTATTCTTGTATATTGTGTTGATATCTCTGGGTAGGAGATATGCTATTGTGATAGTGATAGTATGTTGTAATAAACAGACTTATTTTGCTAAACACTGTGTGGTTTCTTTTAATCTAACTTACACTACAGAACAAACTGGTAAAAGCCTGCTAACCACTCCTCCCAGATAAACCCGAAGGCTGCTCTCCATAGCTACCACTTTGAGCGCTTTCAAGGGTTAACAAAGACCACTAAAATCACCATAAGTGTTGCCTGGATTAGTGCAAGGTGCACCACCTGAATATGTGTGCACCATATACTGAGCCAGCCTCCTACACTCCCTCTCTCCCTAAAACTGGGCGCTCTCAATGTCATAAAGAACACTCTTGAAGACAATGCTACCCTTGAAATAGGAGAGTCAGGGGAGAGAGACACAGCTGAGGTCCTGATAGTAAGGTGTCTCAGCACTTCTTGGGAATTCACAAAGGCTCACTAGACCTCCGGTTGTCTATATCAAAAGCAAGCAGCAAATTAGGAACAACTCTTTAACAAGCGTACTTCACTCCAAAGTAAAGACTGTATGTTGCTTACTGAGATAAAGTAATGGAACCTTTGTAAATAGCTGCCAGGGAACCAGGATATAGCCAGAAAAACAAAAGGGGAGGAAGCATTGACCCAGCAGAGGTTTATATGTAGATCTATTGCTAAGAAAGCACCAACAATTGAGACACACCAACTGGTAAGTAACACAGGACTGCAGTGAAACAGAGGCAAATGGGAAAGCTGGTAATGTGCTTTCTAATAGGGAGCTAACTATCAAGGGATCTTTAGGAAGGGAAAACACAAAAACATGAGGGAGCATTAAACAGTTGCGAAATTAATTACTCCATACTTGCTGTCCTTTTAACTGGAAATGTCCCTCATAGCATGGAAGAGAAACCAACAGCTGACCCCTCAGGCCAGAGTTTCACAGCCCCAGCCATTAAGGACCTTACCAGCTCTCATCTACCTGTTCTTCAGAGCGTCCACGCCTGCGTGTGTTTAAGCCACTGGGGCAACTAGCTGGGCCCTTGAAGAACATTGTCCTAACTGGCTGAGATTGCCTAACCCCGAGTGTGAGACTGATTCCTGACAGCCTCCTTCTCATGTGCAAATGGTGGAGCGTCCCTCTGTTGCCATGCAAAAGGCAGCTTTTCAGGTGTGTCAGCCAATTAGAAACTTAGATTGGTCTTTCATTTCCAAATTAGTAAAGAAACATCACAGGAAGTCCAGCTCTTGTTACTATTTATTCTGGGTCTGTGGTCTCACAAGAGAGCTATGGATCAGGCACACTTTTAAAAAGTTGGGTTCACTAAAGTAGACCACCGCAGTTTGGAGTGTCAATATAGGGCATACCTATGGGGACTCTTTCTATAGTTAAACAACATCCAAATGTCTTGCTAGGCCACATACTAGTTTCTGTGCTGCAGACTTGTTGATTCACCAGTGGCTTTCTGGGCGGCATTCCATGTGAAAATGTGTGTGGACAAGAACTATAACACGTTCACAGACTATCTCCTCGATGTTTGGTTCTTGTAGTCCATAACCCGCTCGTATAGTCTGCGGACTACCACATATAGTTGATATATTTTTCTACTCATTGGATGATCATTAGGGACCCCCAACTTTAACCTGGGGTCAGGGTGTGCCCATCCTGCCCCCATATGTGGTCCTCTCTTTTGTTGCAGAGACATTGTGTCTTTGTCCAGGGCCTTAAAACAGCTGACCAAGAGAAACTTTTCTATTGCAAGCCGCTAATCAAGCTTTTCGGGTGCACGGAATGTGCTATGCTTCCACTAACCTGAAAAGCTTGGTAGGAAAAAATGGTCTCTCGTCCAATGGGAGACCTTTATTTTTTTAATATTTTAGTCTGACGATGGATGTGGTCTTAGCTCTCGAACCTGTGTTGACTAAGATGGCTAAGATATGCAAAAGCGTTAACCCTTTCAAACCCAATCAGGGCCTTTTTGAAATGCTTCTCCCTCAAACACTACTGAACGGATTTTCACCAAAACAACAAAAGTACATTCTGTTTTCATTCATGATTTGGGATCTATAAGTTCAGCAGTTCTGTTATAGCCCTGAGTAAAGTTTCTTATGAGCTAACAAGAAAAAATACATATTTTTCACCCCTCCCCTTAACTTTATAGCCCCTGAACAGATCTGCATGAAAATTGACGTTCTGAAACTTAACTGGCCACACCAAGTAATGTCACATTTGTTTCAAAACTGCCAGCGGGGTCAAGAGTTATAGGCAAATTAAAACCATTCTTTTTAATGGAAAGTATGGCTGCAACATAACTAACCAGTGGCACAAATACATACAAATATATCTTTTTTCACAAATCATAACTCATGGTCAACTATCATGAACAAAAAACCTAGGACCTGATTCACAAACTGCACTTTTGAGTAAGTTTACTACTTTTCGGTGTTCACAAACTGTACTTTTGTAGTTACACTTTTGCAGGTAGTTCAGCACTTCATGTGGCCAACCACTGGTACTCAAACCTGCATTACAAAAACATTTAAACTTAGTTAAGAGTATAAGTTACCTTTGAGAATCAGTCCCATATTAGGCAACAGCATAGATACAAAAAACTGTTAACTCAAGAACAGCATGGCAGTTGCCCATGAGTTGTGTCTTGTTGTGTGCGTTCCTAAAGATGACTGAAGAATTTCAGAGGCTTTGTGCATTTAAGTCCCAAAAATAACTCCTTTTTAAAGGTGTTTTTTTCAATGAGCATATAAATGTAAATATGTGTATACTTACACACAAATAAATAACATGCATGGAAAAGCTAAGCTTTAGAACATACATTATTTTAAGATAATACTACATTCTGAACTGTGATATCCCACCGACGTAGTGACTCCCGATGTAAAGATAGGAAAACTGGCGAGCGATGTTGTCAGTACTTGTAATGCAGTATCTCCAGATGTAGTGGGGGGGGGGTCACCATTCCTCCTTCGAATCCTGAACAATTTCCTTAACATTGATAGAGAGAACTGCCTGAAAATAGGACCCTGAGTGATGCAAGTATATAAATTCAGTGTCTCAGCCCTTCTTTCCTTTTCTGCGTGGCTGAACATCAGTATGCCTGCTGATCTCCTTAACTCCATGCTGCTGTCTGGCTGCTGTGGTTCAGTTAATGGCTGCAGTCCCCATCCTAACTCCCCCATTCTATTCCCTGCTGATTGTTGTGATGGTGGTAGGACCACAAGAAAACCTTCGGTGCCTGCTAATGGAAAGTGACAAGCAGGTAGGGCGCCACAGGGGCCTCATGTAATGAAAGCTGCCATTTATAGCATTCTATTTCAATGCAAGTTAAGCAGTAGTAAATTGAATTGCTCTCTCACAGCCAGTGTTAGACAGTGTCTCACTCGAATGAACGCCTGATTAGCAAATGTCAAATGCTAGTTGTCTAAACATTTCAATAAGAAATCCAGCTTCTCTTCATCCTTCTATTGATATCGAGTTATGATACCGATATTGCATGTAGCAGCTGATATGGTGTGATCTCCCTTTTCTTTTAGGCCTGGACTCACCTATTTTTGAATATTGGCATGTTTTCTAATTGTCCATGTAACAAACCTAGGGGCATATTTACAAGATAATGACGCAGCGCTGCTCTGCAAGTCATCTTGCTGTGTCGAGGTGCGCCATTAGAAAAGTGCCGGGATTCGTCAAATTTACAACAATCAGACACATCCTTGGCTATCCTCTGCGCTGACGCTTTGCAGGGATTGCAGGGATGATTGTTTTTGTGCAGGAAGGGACACCTGATGGAATTTTCCTTTTTCTATGTGTGCCGCAAAATGTAGCACTCATAGAAAGAGGAAAAAACAAGGAGAAATAGCAGTATTTTCCCTCATTGTGCCACTGTTATACCTCCCCTGGGGAGGTGTTAGAATCTGATGCATTTCCAGGTTTACGAAACCTTGTAAATCTGGGAATGCGTCAGAATCCATGGGTGTTGCGTGGGAACACCCACAACAAAACCCATGGAACACCCTTTTCACACAGAGTAATGCCTGAAAGGGGTCCATATTTACAAGGCCATGAAAAGTCATGCAGGGTGACTTTGCGTGGACTTGAAAATATGGATCAGCACACCGAGCCACAGGAGTGCCAAAAAAAGGGATGCCTTGGTGGCACAAGGGGCTTGTAAATGTCCCTAACTGTCTGGACAGAATTCGTTCACAAGGACCGCAATTCGATGTCTTAAGAACGACGCATGTATTCATCATTGTCCCTGGCTTACTTAATGGCAGTCATTGTCCCAATATCTTTTACAGTCCTTTTAGAACTAGTGCACCCAGAAATTCTGCTTAGAGACAGCATATTTTTGGTCTTTTGGCCAAAAACACATATTCTTTTTGTACTATTTGTCTTGCCCTTGTTCACTGTCATATTATCTCTTAAATTTCTAGGAGTATTCTTATCAATTGTGGCTTTTGACCTTTGGTATGTGGCTGTCTCCATCAGTACTCCACTAACTCTCCATTCCTTTGGCCTTGCCACGCCTAAAATTTGGGCATTGCCTAATAGTGCTTGAAGTGCACACTTTGCACAATTGAAGTAGACTACCCTTAGATGTCTCTAGTCTGGATTTATCCTTCTAGGATGTGACCACCAGAACTGGACACAATATGCAAATCAATTGATTTCTCCTCAGCTTTTACTGCTTTCCTCTGTGTGATTTACCATTCCTTATGTTCTCTTCAAGACTGGTCTATTTGTTAGGTCAATTTGAATTGATAAGACATGAAAATGCTAGGACATCTATATTATTAAATGGCTTCACAATTTCACTTTGTAACAGGAATGAACTTACCACTCATGAAGTAACTCAAATCCAGTTGACTGCTTTTTGATACACTCAAGTGCTCTAAACCAACATGTGGCAAATCTGAAAAACTTGAAACGACATGGCTCAAATCCCAGCTATGGTGCAACTTCACAGCAATCAAGACAGCTCACAAAGAACGCAAACACAAATATTTCAGAACTAAGTATAACTAATGCCTAAAATCATCCTTGACTTTCACGATGAATGAAAGCTTTATTCAAGCATTTCAAGTACTTCACACACAGCACTCTGTACAGATGTCCACCGTTTCATCAATAAATTCGGCACACACTGGACGAAAAGGGATAGGAAACAGCCATCACATCGCATGCATTACAAAGCATGTGATTACAACACGGTTGTCACAACGACCGTGTTGTTACATCGCAGTACCATTACAACGCAAGTTGTTACAACAACTTTCTCTATGGGGCTCCCTAAATTGAGGAATAGTATAATTTACTATTCCAACACCTTCCCTACTGTTGCACACACTGGAGTTGGAATAGTAAATTACACCATTCCTAAGTCCAGCGTGCCCCCAGAGCAAGTTGTTGTAAGGACTTGTGTTGTAATGGTACTGCGATGTAACAACCCGGTCGTTGTAATGCCCGCGTTGTAATCGTATGAGTTGTAAACACAAGCGATGTAACCAGCTATATTCAAAGGATACCATAAACTTTCATTCAGTGTGGGTTCATACTTTATTATGACATTATTTTCCTCTTTTAATTTCCCAGCTAATCCTCTCTCTCAGTGCCTTTGTACACATCTTTTAACATCATCAATCATTCATTTCCAGCAGGCACCTTCCCACACTTCTACTAGATACTACCCCGATTATGAAACTCATGATACTTCACCTTGGCTTAATCCTGCTGCATTACCCACCTGCAGAAACTTTTTGAAAGGGACATTGCAATTCATTTCTATGAATGCATCGGCTAATATTGTTTTCTCCTATACTGCCAACTGTATATGCCCATTAGCACTGAGACAGCTGTCATCCAGGGGCCATATTTTCCAAAGGTCCCTGGAGGTGCAACGGGCATTTGCACCTGTTTTGCGCGCCCCTGGGGCCCTTTGGTATTATAGAAAGGGCCACATACACTTGTGCGTCCCCTTCAGTAATACAGATACTGAGGGTGCGTATATAGTTCTTGCGCTATCATCCAAGGGTATTCCCTCATTTGCCAGGGGGCATGGCTCCATGCAAATGAGGGAATCTCTTTGCCTTTGTGCCCACGCTGTAATATAGAAACAGGTGCAACGGGAAAGAAGCTCTTAGGAGGCACACTGTCACAAAAAGGTGGCACATTGTCAGTGTGCCACAAAAAAGGTGATGCACTGTCAGTGCCCCATGATGGCAGCGGTCTGGAGGCAGGTGGGGAAGGGGGTCTTATGTACTCTCCAGACATCCCCTTGTAGGTGGGTGCAGTCTCTCACTGCACCTGCCTGCAAGGGAAAATCTCACCCCTCTTAAAAGTGCATGCAAGTTGCTGCCTGAACACTGAAACATCGAGCGGTTACTTAAAAACCACTCCATATTTCACTTGAATGCACTGGGAGTTTGCAGCTGCCCTAGGGGCAGCACATTCATCCCACCACGGCTCACTTTCCTTGTTTGGGCAAGGCGCCATTTTTGAAAGGGGCACCCAATGCAAACAAGGAAAATGCGTAATATGGCCCCAGCTAGTCAAAGACACCTTAGGATTTACTAACAGGGACAGCTGTCTCCTAGTACTCTGACCTGCCTCTAGCCTTTGATACCACTTTCCAACAGAGTCTCCTGGTGACACTCCAAGGTAACACAGCCCCAGCATTTTCCTCACTGATAGTTGCACCTTCTTTTGTCAGACAACATAATCTACAAGGCTATCCACACAATATATCAAAAACCGCTAACTCTCAGACAACCTCCACCGTTCACAGCTCTTGCCTATGAGACTTGCGGTGCTGAGAACCATAAGACAATTCATACTGAAACATGGCTCTTTACTCATCTTTAAAGACTGTGGAGCGGAATATCCCTGCAACCCCTTTTCATCACGGCTTTAGGAAGGAAATGAAGCCCTCCTTTTTATTGAGGATCCTTTACCTGAGATCATAGTTGACCTGCTTATTCCCGCACCGAGCATACCTCCAGACATCGCCATTGCTTCACCATGAGCACCGTTCACTCCTGATCTCTCTTATCAAGTATTTAAAGATCCTTGCACACACTATGTAGCCTACGAGTGATTACAGATGGTCACATTTCTGTTAGTATGTAAGGCAATCTGCTGCTCAGACACCTGGGTGCACTTTATATGAATGCACTCAGTGAAATAAAAAATAAAATAATTTTCGGTTCTACATCTTGTGATGTGATTAAGGTTTTATTTACTGTAAGTGCATTTCCTTGCGCATTCCTGCAACGAAGTTTGGACAAATTGCTAAATCCAACATCAATATCTACTCTTTTCTAAAGTACAATACATTATACAGTGCCTGTCGTACTAGAACCCCATGTTACATCATCACATCATCTGTAGGTTCCTATAAGTTGCTTACTAGTGCCAGTGCACGATAACTTTCCAGCCTGCATTTGCTTACTACGATATCAAGACGTCACCAATGTTATCTTGTTCCAGGTATGTAAGTGTGTCCGCTACTACTGGACGCCTGAGTCCTGGCAGACGTCATCTTCGGGTATCTTCATGGAGTATCGCCTCCCTCTCTGCAGTACCTAGGTACTATTTGGGCATCCAGGATGAAGTTAATGTATGGCAAAGCACCCATATAGAGCAGTTTTCATATTTCAAGTTGGACGCATGCATAGATTCCTTCCAACCTTTAAGCACACAGAACTCTTTATACGTAACTCCTAAAGTTACATTTGGAAGTTATATATCCTTATTTTCAAAACTGTTTGTTCAGCTCTTAAAAGAAGTAACTTCTGCAAGACTCTTTTAAAAAACAAGTTCTTATTGCAATAGTGAATAAAAAGATCGACCTTTAAGTCAAATGTAACCCTAGATCAATGTTCACAGAATGAGCCATCATGGAGCAAATCACCCTTGATGGGGAGGAAAAGCGCCTTAAGTGGAGCTATAGGAGGCCCGTTCTCAGGAAGGCGCTAGAAAGTGTCATTTTAGAATTACGAAGAAGTTTGGTATCAGATTTGGGATACAACACTTCTGAAAAAGAAGGCATTAACCACTTTAGATCAGGCTTGAAACCTCTCAAGCATGATTGTTCTTTTCAAACAAGTTTTTGAACTTTAAGTTTGCACTCAGCTAGCAGCACTTTTTGTGGGCGCTCGCGCTTGGAAGGCAAAGTCTCGCACAGGAAGTCCAAGATTCTGGCAGATAATCGCATCAGGGTTGAAATACATTGAAAGACAAAACCGTATGATTCTCGCCTTGCTCATCCTTCTCCTTTTGCACAGTAAAAGAACTAAAATGCATTGGCATTATAAAATTTCAGTCTAAAAGGTGGCTTTAACAAGCCTCCCCCTTGCAACTTCTCCCCTTAATGTATTCCCTAAAACAACATCTTTCTGCCCCCTTTCTGTGACAGCTGAGAAAGTGCAAAATCAGAGCTATCTTACACAGTGCTCTCACTCTGTTGTTCAAACTTTTAGTAAGTTAGTCAACTTCTTTGAGTACAACATAGCATAAAAATATGTGTAGTTGACACTTTGCCTGTACATAAACTTAATTAAATGCATCGGAAACTAAGTTTATGCTAACAGGCTGCATTTGCAAAATACCATTTACTTCGACAATTGACTGAGCAATGTATTCAGCTGGTGCTTTGAAGATCAGATGTCAACCAAGATCACACTTAAGACTGCAGTAACAGAGTAGTACCAAAAGAGGAGGTAATAATATGGCTAGGCAGTGCTCACTTTGTACCACTTCAACATATTAAATATGATTTTTTTTTTAAACTTTCCATTCCTTACCAGCAAAATATTGTTTTGACCAGAAACTGAATTTTCATCATAGAAAATTCACCTATAGTTTTCTGAAGTGATTAAGAACTCCCTTTACAGTGTAAAGTAAAAAAGCAAGCACCATGTCTCATTGCTCCGGACTTTGCCAACAGCATCCCAGCACACTTTCCAAGAGTACCTTACATTCGAGAATTGCTTCTGTTTTCATTAGCAAATGGCAATGAATAATACATGAATGTTTTGAATAATAGATGAATTTGAATATGAACTCACCAAATTATATATGGTGAGATTATGAAACTGTGTAGAAGGAATAAGCAATGTATTGCATTTAACATTAATATACTACTGTGGATATTAACTTATCGATGTTCACTTCAGCAAATATTCTAGCAGTGCGTAGGGTGTTTAAATAAATCCCTAAATGTATATTGAAATGCAGTTTTATATAAATGGCGAGTGGCTGTAAAAGATTAGATACTTTAAACAATGTAATAATTTTCCTTCCTCTCGCTACACATTCTGTCCATCCATCCATCCATCCATTGATAGAGCAATTATATAACTACTTGCTTATTCCTCTTAGCAGTTTAAGTTTACAACTTAAATGCACATTTGCAGAATGAGCAACTTTAGAAATATAAATAATTCACAATGTACTTCATGATTCATTATATAATGCGGTATGGTGCAGGCGAAGTCCAGAGAAAACAGTTCAGTTTTTACAAAGAAAGAAGGGAAAGAAACTCAGCTTAGGCAAGGGTTATTTAACATGGCGGCTTATGATCTAGAAGGACACATTTTCAATGATCTGTATCAGGTCAAATGTCCCCTCAAAATGGAGTTATACCTTACAGTATTCATTCACTTCACTATGCATCTATGCAAATGGGCCGATTCGCAGAATCAACCCGTTTGCGACTGGTAAAATGCTATTTGCGATGCATCAAGCCCAAAGGCATTCGCAAAACAGGTAATCACAATTTTTACCTATTTTGTGAATGCAGTCAGGAATCGCAAATTGCGATGCATTTGCAAAATGCATTTTCGCAAATTGGAATTGCAAATTACCATGAACTTAAAGTTGATGGTAAATTGAGATTCCTTTGAAAATGTACAAAAATGCATTTTTCAAAGTGCAATGTGGTGAATACACATGTGCATACTTACCTTTGTTGGGGGTGCACCAGGGTGGCATTTTGGTCCCCTTACACCCTTGAGATTGCATGCGCAATTTGGGATTACCTATTTGGTAAGTGCAAATTGTGAATGCTGTCCATTCATTCCTATGGCCCTAGAGTTCCATAGGAATGGATGGGAAGGCATTCCTTAATTGCGAGTTGCAATTTGCAATTCACAATTAAGGAATGTGCAGAAATCACTAATATTTTAGCTAAACCTACATGCATAAGGAATAGCGATTCCTTAATTGCAATTCCTTAGGAATCGCAATTAAGGAATCGCTATTCCTTAGCTTAATGCATGTGGCCCTATATGTTTGGCCAGAATTCCTCCATAGGCAGAGGACATTAAGGGCCAGATGTACATACCTTTAGAATAGTGTTTTCCAAAAAGTGATTTCTTCAGAATTCCTATTTGGCAATCTCTATTCTAAATTTATGAAGATTTATTTTTAAATTAGCAATTCCTAGTGGGTCACAAATTGACCTACCTCATGAATATTAATGAGGAATGTCAATATTTTTGACCCACTAGGAATCGGTGCCCTTGCGGAGAAGGTGACCTGCTTAGGTCAGCAGACCACCATGTCTGTGAGTGCTTTTTAATAAATGTGTATATATATATATATATATAGGCTCTTGATAAATAAGGCACTTGCCTGAAATATTCGTTAGTTTTCTTTATAAATTCTACTCTGTTCAGCTTTTTGTAAATTTAATTGGTTGAAATGAAAAAGTTGATTTGGTATTAGCAAAATCTGTAAATGTCTTTTCTATATGTCTCGGGCGATATTTTAAAACCCTAGACATGTATCGGGTCTAGAGATCATCAGTTCAACAAGTACTTACTTGCACCCATTGGGGTGAACCACTCAAGAACTCCATCAGAGATCATCAGTTCAACAAGTACTTACTTGCACCCACTGGGGTGAACCACTCAAGAACTTCATGTACCAGCTTCCCTTGGGGCGACCCGGAGCAGGGGCTAGCGGAGTGCGGTCCATTGCGCTTGTTTATAAAAATGGCTCCCTCGAGCTTTGAGCTAACGAGCTCCTGGACGACGCACCTGCGTGCCTGTGCGGGCACTGAGGCCCTTGACGGTTGCTTGGCGGCCCTCTCTTCCACCCCTAACTATTTTCTCTACTGAGGAGGGAAGTTATCCCGAAACCCGAGCCATGTCTCGGGCGATATGTTAAAACCCGGGACATGTATCGGGTCTAGAGATCATCAGTTCAACAAGTACTTACTTGCACCCATTGGGGTGAACCACTCAAGAACTCCATCAGAGATCATCAGTTCAACAAGTACTTACTTGCACCCACTGGGGTGAACCACTCAAGAACTTCATGTACCAGCTTCCCTTGGGGCGACCCAGAGCAGGGGCTAGCGGAGTGCGGTCCATTGCGGTTGTTTATAAAAATGGCTCCCTCGAGCTTTGAGCTGACGAGCTCCTGGACGACGCACCTGCGTGCCTGTGCGGGCACTGAGGCCCTTGACGGTTGCTTGGCGGCCCTCTCTTCCACCCCTAACTATTTTCTCTACTGAGGAGGGAAGTTATCCCGAAACCCGAGCCATGTCTCGGGCGATATGTTAAAACCCGGGACATGTATTGGGTCTAGAGATCATCAGTTCAACAAGTACTTACTTGCACCCACTGGGGTGAACCACTCAAGAACTTCATGTACCAGCTTCCCTTGGGGCGACCCGGAGGAGGGGCTAGCGGAGTGCGGTCCATTGCGGTTGTTTATAAAAATGGCTCCCTCGAGCTTTGAGCTGACGAGCTCCTGGACGACGCACCTGCGTGCCTGTGCAGGCACTGAGGCCCTTGACGGTTGCTTGGCGGCCTTCTCTTCCACCCCTAACTATTTTCTCTACTGAGGAGGGAAGTTATCCCGAAACCCGAGCCATGTCTCGGGCGATATTTTAAAACCCGGGACATGTATCGGGTCTAGAGATCATCAGTTCAACAAGTACTTACTTGCACCCATTGGGGTGAACCACTCAAGAACTCCATCAGAGATCATCAGTTCAACAAGTACTTACTTGCACCCACTGGGGTGAACCACTCAAGAACTTCATGTACCAGCTTCCCTTGGGGCGACCCGGAGGAGGGGCTAGCGGAGTGCGGTCCATTGCGGTTGTTTCTATATAGGAGTGTTTATATATCAAATAATTTTTCAGCAGTGTATGATGAGCAATATTGGAGTTTCATTGATCATTGATTGCACTGACACTTGTCACTTTATTTGTTTTGCTCCGTGCGCTGCTTATTAATGTTAACTGAAAGATGTTAAAGATTTGCATTAAGCACGTCGCACTTTGATTCAAATGTATGGCACTGTCACATTTAAGTTTTAAAAAGTAAAAAAAAATGGTAATTGCAATGACTTCAGGAAAATGTATAAAGTATGAGGCAATGAAAGAGAAAACAGTTTGACGAAGATTGCGGCTGCGATCGAAACACGTTACCCGTGTAAATAAACCGTCTTTTGAAAGTGAGCCCGAGCATTCTTGTGCTTGTTCTAAATACGGGCAGGCATGTTGAAGATATACATAATACCTACTAGCGGCCACAGTAGGTAGTTATAGTTAGGACTTAGTTTCGATAGGAAAAGATTTTTTCTTTTGCCGATATCTTTGGCACCGTTTGATGAATCTTTGCGAAATTTTCAAAGCTAATGGCTCGCTCAGGCCAGCTCCTGTCTTGAAAGTTTCGGGGTGATTCGTCAAGTGGGGGCCGAGAAAAAAGGGGATCTCAAAATGCGTTTTCTTCATGTTAATTTCCATAGGAAACTTTTGTTGCAGCTACAGCCTGAACTGCTGAAGGGAATTACACCAAATTTGGAAGAGAGGTAGCTCTTGGTTTAGAGTGCACTCTTTCCTTTAAATGGTGTAAATCAGTTCAGTAGTACCTGAGAAATTCAAAAATAGGAATATATTGATATCTGGTGACCGGGGTGGACCTGCAAACGCTCCCGATCACGAGCTTCATTCTGATTGGCTGCCAACACTCCAAACCAAAAAGTGTTGTCAGCCATCTTGTAACTCGGTGAACAGATTCACAAGAAAGAAGGCCAAAAAACAAGAAAAATGGGCAGGTTAGAAACACCGTGACCCTCAGGCCTGCTCACGGGTTTGCACAAGGAACCTGAGGTCCCAAAAAAGCATTAAAAAAATAATTGGATAGATTTGCATAGGGATTCGTAAATTCCACCAAAAATTACAAAAACAAGCGTGGTCTCCCGCGCTTCTCCCCAGGTGGGCCAGGTCTCGGGTGCAATGCACAATTATCATGTGGGGTCCATGGGGGCCCACGCAGCCCCAGGGACTGCCACCTCACCGGGGCATGATTAATAATGTGTGGGGGGCATGCGGCCCCCGCAGCCCCGGGGACTGCCCCCTCCCCAGGGCTTGTGATTAAAACTGTGTGGGGGGCTCCTTCCCCCCACGCTGCCACCTCCCCGGGGCATTGATTTATTATGGGTGTGGGGCCTTAAGGGTCTTGCGGACCCCCAAGCCCTGGGAAGCGCCACCTGCCCTGGGCTTCAATTTATAATGACAAATGTTGGGGGACTCCTGCCCCCACTACACTGCCCCAGGGACCACCACCTCCCTGGGGCATCAACTAAATAAAATACAGGGGTCTGTAGTGGACCCCCGTCCCTAGGGATGACCATCTCCCTGGGGCTTTGATTCTAATGTGAGGGGGGCCACATGTCACCCCTCCTGCAGCCCGCCTTGGTTCCGAGGACCGCCACCCCCCAGGGCCAGCTCCAGCAATGTCCCAGGGTGCCCACCCCGGGACATTGCAATTTGCTATGACAGGGAGGGAGCACAGCTCCCACCCTGCCATAGCAAATACTGCTTCACTTCATGGAAGCAAGAGCAGGAAACCTGCTCTCGCTTCCATGAAGCAAAGCAGAATTGCTTTTGGGCAAAGGGAGCTTCATGTCAGCAGCTCCCTTTGACCAAAAGCAATGTCAGCTCCCGCAGGAGGTGGGGAGCAGGCTGGGACCGTGGGGGCATTAGGGCTCCCCGTGGTCCCCAACAAAAAGGCCAGGGCCCAGGGTATGGGTTCCCACTGTGTGGGTATTACTGGAGATCCCTGATGGCCTAGTTGGCCCCCAGGGACCCACAGTAGTGATGGGGACCTAATCCCCCAATACAGAGTGCACCAGGAGGTGTGTTTGCAGAGTGGTGGGCAAAGGGGGCATAGCCTGTGTCCACCTCTCAGAAATCTCACTGTGTGGGGCTTACCTGGGCTTACAGGTAGGCTAGTTGGCTCCTAACAACCCCCAGCAGTGAAGGGGACTTTAATCCCCATTGAAGAGTGTGCCAGGGAGTGTGTTTGCTGACTAGTGGGAAAAGGGGGCGTGGCCTGCTATGAGAACTTACCAATGCTGCTCTGTGGGACTTACCAGAGGTAATAGGATGGGTAGTTGGCCCTCAAAGTTGTCCTTGGGGGCCAACTACTCCTCGTGTTATCTCCAGTAAGTCCTAAACAGTGGGATTGCTAAGAGGTCTTTGGAGGCCATGCCCCCCTTTCTCCACCACTCTGTAAACATGCCTCCTGGCACACTACAGGTTGACTCCACTTTTCTCCGGAGGGCTTTGGGGGCCAAGAAGCCCTCCTGGTACCTCCTGTAAGTCCTATGCAGCGGAATTTCTGAGCGCTGTTTAGAGGCACAGCGCACTTTCTCCACCTCTCTGCAAACGCGACTACTAGTTAAAGAAACATTTGCAATGGAATAGGTTTCCTATTTGCAAGAGTTAGAGCTATTGGCGTTGTAAATGTAAAAGTGTTTTGCTAATGTTTCTTGGAGTAGAGTGAATGTAGGTTGTGTGTAGTGGAATTATGTGGTATGCTGTGCAGTGAAAGTATGTGGATAGAAAGTATGTGGTATTTAGTGTATAGCAATTATGTAGAGTGGGATTATGTGTTACAGAGAGTAATTATGTGGTATGGTAGTCTGTGTTGTGGAGTGGTAACCTCAGGTTTAGTCTTCCTCATTTCCATAGAAGCTAAACTATAAATTCAATGAGACAAAAAAAGAAGGAACCACTGGAATTATGCGACTGTTTGGCTGCACAAATATACATTTTCCGCATTTGCCACATAATCCATCATCTACTGCATAATCTGTAGATTTGAACAAAGAAAAACCTTGTTTCTAGCTCAAACGGCTCAAACGTTACCACAAATGCAGCGACAAGTGTTGCAGCATGGTGGAAGGCCTTTTCCAAACCTAGAATGGCCACCTGTTACTTATTGCTAAATGTGGTTAATAAATATGGTACTAATGGTGTGCAATCGAAAAAGCGCTCTCCTTTGGGAAAGAGGGTTTTCTCCCGCATGCACTCGAAGAAATGTTCAATCATTTTTCTTTTTAATAAAAATGTTCATATGTCTTTGTTCTGACTAGATTATTTATTTATCTTTTGTTTTCAAAGTGTTCATAATTTTTCTTTCCAAATTCGTTATTATTACATCATAATAACTGGGATTGTAGAACAAAACAATTGTTTATGACCAATGCATTTCGGGCAAAAGTGCCCTTCTTCAGGGGTTATACAGTGAGCTTCATTTCAGACTCGTCTAATCAAAAGGTCACTGTGAATCGACTGTGTGCCGGTAGTTCATCCAAGCGCGAACATGAGTTGCTTCAAAATGTGCAAAGCACACTTGCTTCTTTCTACACCTCTCTTGCCTCTTTCTGCATTTCTGTTGCTTCTTTCTGCACCTTTCTTTCTTTTTCTGCACTTCTTTTGCCTCTTTCTGCTAAATTCTTCCACTTTCTGCACATCTCTTGCCTCTTTCTGCACCTCTGTTCCCTCTTTCTGTACCTCACGTGCTTCTTTTTGTACCCCTCTTGCTTCTTTCTGCACCCTTTTTCACCTCTCCTGCCTCTTTCTGCACCCCAGTTCCCTCTTTCTGCACCTCTCCTGCCTGTTTCTGCACTGCTCTTTCCCCTTTCTGCACTTCTCTTGCCTCTTTCTGCACTCCTCCTGCCTCTTTCTGCACCTCTGTTGCCTCTTTCTGTACCCTTCTTCCCTCTTTGTGCATCTCTCTTGCCTCTTTCTGCACCTCTCATGCCTATTTCTGCACCCCTCTTGCCTCTTTCTGCACCTATCTTGCTTCTTTATGCACCCTTCTTCCCTTTTCCTGTACCTCTCTTGCCTCTTTCTGCACCTCTGTTGCCTCTTTCTGCAGTTCTCTTGCCTCTTTCTGCACCCTCTTCCCTCTTTCTGTATCTCTTTTGCTTCTTTCTGCACTTCTCTTGCATCTTTCCGTACCCCTCTTGCCTCTTTCTGCACCTCTGTTGGTTCTTTCTGCACCTCACTTGCAAATTTCTGCATTCCACTTGCCTCTTTCTGTACCCCTGTTCCCTCTTTCTGTACCTCTTTGGCCTGTTTCTGCAACTCTATTGCCTCTTTCTGCAGTTCTCTTGCCTCCTTCTGGACCTCTGTTGCCTCTTTCTCCATCCCTCTTGCCACTTTCTGCACCCCTCTTGCCTCTTTCTGCACCCCTGCTGCTTCATTCTGTACCCTTTTTCCCACTTTGTGCACCTTTTGCCTCTTTCTGCACCTCTCTTGCCTCTTTCTGTACTACCCAGTGATCATGTGCTCTATAAATAGCCAATAACATAACATAACTTCTCTCACCTCTTTCTGCACTCTATTCCCCCCTTCTGTACCTCTTTTGCTTCTTTCTGCCTGTCTGTTGCCTCTTTCTGCATCCCTCTTGCTTCTCTCTGCACCTCTGTTGGTTCTTTCTGCACTGCTCTTGCTTCTTTCTGCACCTCTCTTGCAAATTCCCATACCCCTCTTGCCTCATCTGTACCACTCTTCCCTCTTTCTTCACCTCTCTTGCCTCTGTGTGCACCCCGTTCTCTCTTTCTACTCTAATTTTTGCCTGTTTCTGCAACTCTCTTGCCTCTTTCTGCAGTTTTCTTGCCCCTGTCTGCACCTCTGTTGCTTCTTTCTGCACTTCTCTTGCCTCTTTCTGCACCCCTCTTGCCTCTTTATGCACCTCTGTTAGTTCATTGTGCACTTCTCTTGCTTTTTTCTGCATCTCTCTTGCTTTTTTCTAAACATCTCTTGCCTCTTTCTGCACCTCTGTTGCTTCATTCTGCACTTCACTTGCTTCTACTTTTTTGTACACAAATTTACAGAGTATGCTGTTTGAAACACAGGTGTTCGAGTATTTGTATGTTTATTTTTATGTATCATGTCACTAGGTAAAAGCAGAGCATGCTTACCTTCACAAACGTTGTCAGACTTACAACAGTGATATGCTTAGGGGACTGCTGTTTTACATTTAGTACGTATAACATTCTGAGCGGTCAATGAATAGTGAAGCTTCAAGAGAAAGGTGCGATTTAAGACATCTTGGGAGATAAATTAGTGAATAGGCTACTTTGTATGAGTCTGTTGTGAGGTACAGTCAAAGTAGGCATCTTTCTGCATCTCTGTTGGTTCTTTCTGCACATCTCTTGCTTCTTTCGGCACCTTTCTTCCTCTTTCTGGACTCCTGTTGCCTCTTTCTGCATTTCTCTTGCTTCTTTCTGCACCTTTCTTCCTCTTTCTGCACCTCTCTTGCCTCTTTCTGCACTTCTCTTGCTTCTTTCTGCGCCTTTCTTCCTCTTTCTGCACATGTCCTACCTATGTAGGCATAGTTCGAAATTAGCATTTAAACAACCTTAGAAATTCACTGACAAAAAACAGAGGTTTCAGGGAGGTTATAGTTAGTATTAGCATTTTAAAAACTATAGAAATTCACTGAAAAAACAGAGGTTTCAGGGACGTTATAGTTAGGAATGGCATTTAAAAAACCTTAGAATTTCACTGTAAAAAACACAGGTTTCAGGGACGTTATAGTTAGGCAGACATTTCACTCATAAAAAAGCAGAGAAATTCAGCTGTTATAGTTAGCTGAGCTAACTATAACTCGCATCCCCGCAATGCACTGCTGATCATGCCACATATTACATTACTCATGACATGATCAGTGACATTACTGATGACATCACTCATGACATCTCAAATGACATCACATATGACATCATCCTGTGTTTCTAAAAAGTTTCAGAATGTTATATATATATTCCAATGTGTATTCAAAGAATGTGTGGGTATATGAGTGCATGTATGGATGATTTAGTGGGCGGGTGCATGACTGTATAAGTGAGTGATTAAACATGTCTTAGTGAATGTATCAGTGAATGAATTATCTGTGTGAATGTCTTTATTAGTCTGTCAGTTGGTGTGTAAGTGGCTGCATGGGTTGTTGAGTAGCTACATGAGTGTCTATATGGGTTAACGATTAGTTATTTGAGTACCTTTATGGGGGCCTGAGTGTCTATGTGGGAGGGGGTGTGACTCTTTGCATGGATGTGTGACTGGGTGATTCACTGGGTGAATGGCTTCATGAGTGCATCTGCGAGGGGCTGTATGGGTGAGTGCTTGTATGTATGACTGTGTTGATGAGTGAATTAATGTCTTAGTGGTATATTTGTGAGTAACTACATGTGTGAAAGGCAGCATATGTGAGTGTTGGAGTATATAAGTGACTATTTGTAAGAGTGAGTGATTGTGACAGTGGCTGTATGGATGAGTTTGTGCTTGTGTCAGTGATTGTATAAGAGAGTAAGTATGTGTTAGTATCTGTTTGAATGAGTGAGGTGGTGTGTCTATAACTGTGTAGGAAATGTAGTGGAGGCGGAGCTACAGGTACACACATTGCTATGTTAGCATAAGTGTCTTAGGCTTAAAACGCCATCTTGTCACTTTTGCTGCCTTTGCACACGACACTGCAGGTAGATGTTACTATAAGAAAACTGCTTGCTTGCTTTTTTCACATGAGAACGGTCTGTTGTTCACATCCCTAGATGTGCACCGCGACCTTGGTCTGCACACTGTGTGCAGAAGCAGTCATGGCTAAAAAACAATGTATGCTTTTGAATTCATGTTGATCGGCCCACGCTCTAGCCATAACACTCACACAGATGCAAATATCTGAAACTCGAGTGCCTTTAATATTGCATTTTGCATGCATGATTTGGACACTTTGAAGAAGACCTTTTTCAGACACAGAGCAAAGCTGATCCTGTGATGTGATTCACCTAAGCTGATCTTTACAGTATGGGGATCCCCATTCAAACCTAGAGACCTTCTAATAGTTTAATAATACTAGCTTTCTTATGAAGGGAGGGTGACTATAATACACTATCATTTATAACATGATTTCTCCCTTCATTTTATATGGTATTGCAACAATGCTGATTGTTTTATTTTTAATCATTTGTCTGCTTATGTTAGCCAAAGTACTGCACCTTAGGGTAAGTAGTTAAAAATAAACATTTTAAACTATATTGTGTCTCTGATTACTCTTGTTGTGGACTGATATGAGAATAATAATGAAAAGGTGTTTCTAATTCCCACCATTCCTGAGAGTACTCTAAGTCGCTTGTTCTGGGTTGTCTAATCATTGGTAGCTTCGAGATGATACGGAGAATGAATGAGACACTGATGCTAGTCGGATAGGGGTTCTGGGTACTGAGGTGAGTTGGTACACCACAATTCACTGAGGTCCTGGTTTCCTGCGCATAGTTCTGTGCATGAGCAGAATCCCTGCAACAGTAAGTAAGTGGCAGTGTGATTGATTCTTTGAGTGACTGACTAGGTATGTGAGTATCTCTAAGGGTGAGTGGCAGTGTGTGAGTATCTGTATGGGTATATGAGTGCATATATCAGTGGTTGTATTGATGAGTGACTGTGTGAATGAGTGACTGTATGGGTGAGTGAGAGGATGAGTGTTTAGACCTGTGAATGAGTGAGTGAGTATATACTAACTTGTAATGGTGTGTCTATGGTTTTGAGAATGGCAAAATGTATTTTAGAGTGGGTGTATGAAAGGTTATATTAGAGTGTGAGAAGGTGCATCAGATATTAAGTGGATGATGTCATCAGTAATGTCATCAGTGATGTAATATGTGATGTCATCAGCAGTGCATTGCAGGGGCAAAAGTTATAGTTAGCTCAGCTAACTATAATTGCGAATTTCTCTGCTTTTTTACAAGTGAAATGTCAGCCTAACTATAACGTCCCTGAAACCTGTGTTTTTTTCAGTGGATTTCTATCACGTCCCTGAAACCTCTGTTTTTTTCAGTGAATATATATATATATATATATATATATATATTATATTCACTGAAAAAAACAGAGGTTTCAGGGACATGATAGTTAGAAATTAACATTTAAAAAAACCTTAGAAATTCACTGAAAAAAACATAGGTTTCAGGGCCGTCATAGTTAGTTGGAAATTTCACTCACACAAAACCAAAGAAATTCGGCTGTTATAGTTAGTTGAGCTAACTATAACTCGCGCCCTGCAATGCACTGCTGATGACGTCACATATTACATCATTCATGACATGGTCAGTGACACTGATGACATCACTGATGACATCTCATTTAGTGACTATGTGTTTCTGTAAAGATTAAAAATGTTTAACATATATATATATCTGCCAAGGTGTATTGAAGAATGAGTGGGTGTATAACTCTCTGAATGGATGATTTAGTAGGTGTGTCACTGTCTGTGTAAGTGAGTGAATAAATGTTTTTTACTAAATGCAGGGGTTAGTGACTAAACTGTGTAAATGTCTGTGACAGTCTATCAGTTGGTTCAAAAATGGTTGCATGGGTTGGTGAGTAGCTAAATGAGTATCTATATGGCTTATTGATTGGTTGTGTGAGTATCTGTATGTGTGCCTGAGTGTCTGTGTGCATGGGGGGTAACTCTGTGCATAGATGTGTGAATAGGTGTTTCACTGGGTGTATGGGTTTAAGACTGCATCTGTGAAGGGCTGTATGGGTAGGTGAGTGTATGTATGGGTGTGTTAGTGAGTGAATGGATGTCTCAGTGGTACATGTGTGAGTAACTACTTATGTGAAAGGCAGTATATGTGAGTGTTGGAGTATATAAATGACTATATGTGAGAGTGAGTGATTGTGAGAGTAGCTGTATGGATAAGTGTATGCTTGTATCAGTGATCGCATAAGAGAGTATATATGTGTTAGTATCTGTATGAGTAAGTGAGGTGGTATGTGTATAACTGTATATGTGAGTAAATGGGAGTGTGAATGATTATTTGCATGACTGACTAGGTGTGTGAGTAACTCTATGGATGAGTGGCGATGTGTGAGTGTCTGTATAGGTGTATGAGTACAAATGATAGTGCTGTACTAATAAGTGACTGCATGAATGAGTGACTGTATGGGTGAATGAGTAGACATGTGTATAGACCTAGGAATCAGTGAGTGGGTATGTAGTAACTGGTATTGCAGTGTCTATGGTTTTGAAAATGGTGGTCTGTATTTTAGAGTGGGTGTATCGAAGTTTAAATTAGGGTGCGAGGAGGTGCATCAGATTATCACGTGGATGATGTCATCAGTGATGTCATTTGAGATGTCATCAGTGATGTCACTGACCATGCCATGAATGATGTAATATGTGACGTCATCAGCAGTACATTGCGGGGGCGCAAGTTATAGTTATCACAACTAACTATAACAGCAGAATTTCTCTGGTTTTGTTTGAGGGAAATTTCCAACTAACTATAACGTCCCTGAAACGTATGTTTTTTTCAGTGAATTTCGAAAGTTTTTTAAATGCTAATTTCTAACGATAACGTCCCTGAAACCTACGGTTCTTTCAGTGAATTTCTAAGGTTTTTTAAATGCTAATTTCTAACTATAATGTCCCTGAAACCAATGTTTTTTTCAGTGAATTACATAAATACATGCCTACTTCTGTACTGAAAAAATGACTGTAACAGTACTGTGTCATGACTCTTAATTCAGAAATGATTAAAACTTAGTTCGCACTGATCAAAATATTGAAGCATGGTGGTGCTAAATGTTTCCTATGTTTATTTCTATTTCTTGTATTCTGAACCATAGTTTATTCATATGTCTTGTATTGAGAATCATAGCAAGTGTGACGCGTTTTCAGTCATGAGGATGCAAATGAGACGCTTTAGCTGTTAACAGTTTTCAACCTCTACCAACATGTGCACATTTCAAAGAGTTAACACGTGTGAGGATGCAAATGACAAGCTTTAGCGGTTAACAGTTTTCAGCCTTACCCAACATGTGCACGTGTCAAACAGTCAAAATGTGAGCACATGTTAACCAAAAACCTGATATCTAGATGTGTGGGGCAACATGCTGCTTCCATAGACTACTTAGTAACCAAAGACTATATAAACCACACCCTGCCCTTTCAGAATTGCTTACTTTTGTTTTTGCGACTCATTTAAGTGTCTCCAGTCTGCGATACATCTTTCCTTCTCCAGCATCGGATACTTCATTTAGAACAACAAAAGAGATTACGGACTTGTAAGTTATTTGATTAAGGAATAGTAGATATGTATAATACATAACTATTTCTCTGAATGACGTAATTAACCATTGTAATAGCTTCTTGTGCTCTAGGAAACAAGTAACTAAAAGTATTTCTTGAAAGGATAATATTTAGAAAAAGTTTTATTATATATGGATATCGAGACTTATCAAGATATCGAAACTTTAGGTATTTGTACAAAAGATGCTAAAAAGTTCAATGTGTGTTTGATATTCAGTTGTTAAATTATTTGTTTATTTGCATTTATATCTAACGTCACCAACTCCTGTTCACAAGACAGAATTCAGAAGACACAGTGCACTTGCGAAACCCTACATTCCTGAGTCCCTGAGAACAGAAACGTTGACGCAATGAGACGTTTGATATCATTTCCTCATTTCTCTTTTTCTCTCTTCTCATTCCCATTCCCTTCCTCCCTGCATAAGTATAGTCTGAAAGTGTATATTCTACTACTTTTATTTTATTGCTCCTCAAAGGGGTTGGCAGCCTGTCGACGCCAGGACTCAACAATCTGGAATACAAGTTAGTGGCCTCATAACATACTGCCTCACAGTTTCTATGAGTCAAAATGTATTGCCAGAATAATTGGAGAAATGCTTCCATTAAAAATCACTGAATGGATAAGTTCATAGATAGTACTTTAAAAAATTCATCTCTGCATACATAGTGCCTCATAGTGCCTTGAGAAACTCTACATTCCAGAGTCCCTGAGAACAGAAACATTGACACAGTAAGACGCCTGTCAGCACCAGGACTGAACAATCTGGAATACAGGTTAGTGGCCTTCATAACATACTGCCTCACAGTTTCTATGAGTCACAATGTATTGCAGAATAATTGGAGAAGTGCTTTGATTGTAAATCACTGAATGGATAAGTTCATAGATAGTACTTCAAAAAATTCATCTCTACATACATAGAGGCTTATTATCAAGGAAATGGCTGAAAGAGGCGATAGCATTCTTGGCTTAAAGCCTCTCTCCGCCACTTCGGAGACGCGAGGCTCTACCATATTAACGAGGATATGGTGCAGCCTAGCATTTCCTCCTGCGATGGCGTTGAGTTTCACAACTTAGCGCCAACGCTGGCACCCTTGCACAAGAATGCGATGGTGTCTGCGAGCAGGGAGGATTGTTTATGTACAGGAAGGTGTCCCTTCCTGCTCATAAACAAACCTAAAATGCCAGTTTGTAACTTATGTGTGTGCTGCTTCAATCAGCACACGTAAGTTACAAAACGGCATTTTGAAAAAAAGTTTGTTTATGTACAGGAAGGGACACCTTCCTGTACATAAACTAACCATGGCATTTTGCTTTTGGAAAAAGCAAAAGCGAGGAGAAATAAAGCATTTCTCATCCTTTCAGCAAATTAAGAGCAGGGTTTTCCTGGACTTAATTTTGGCTCTGCCTCCTATTAACGCTGCCCTTGTTAATAGGGGTAGCGTCAAAATCAATAGGTGTTGTGGTGCAACGCCTATCAAAACAACCACTGCACGCCCCCTTCACACTAAACACAGTGTGAAAGGGGGCCATATTAACAAGGCAGCGTTAAGCCACGTTAAGTGGCTTAACGCTTCCTTGTTATTAAGGCATGGCCCCTATCGCCAGCACAACATCACTGAAAGTGACGTTGTGGTGGCGATAGGGACTTCGTAATATGTCCTATAGTGCCTCAGTGAATGCTTCAGTGCAAAAGTATTCTCTCACTCATTCCATAACTGCATAAGTAATCCATTATTGATTTAATTTGTGTGGTAGTAGTGCGTACTTGATTCTATGACTGCATCGCTACTGCCTAAGTAACTTTACCTGTTTACAACACTGCATTGAAACTGCCTGAGTAAAAAATTGACTTCAAGAGTAATTTCTGGGTCATTGCAGGAGTGCATAGGTAGTACCTGAGGGAATTGATGAGTGCTTTCGTACTGCCTCACTCATTAATTAAGTGCAAAAATACAAACGGAGGATTGCATAATTCTATTGGAAATGTCTGATTGATTGATCTCATATAACACAGCCTCTATGATTGCATAAAACATTACCCCATTTTTACATTTAACTACCTTGAAACAACTTTTATTCATGAATTGGATTCCTTGGTTTTGCATTTTTCTGTCATAATGAAGTTAAGTAAGTTTTAGTAACAGAGAACCACACTTTGTTCCATTCAATATTCTTTAGTTTGTACACAAGTTAAATTAAACGGAAATTCTAACTTTCCACCTCTAATTTAAACTGTTTTTCTTAACAAACTCCATTAGCTGCTGTTAATCCCACGCTCAGTGTGCTTTTCAAAAGCAATTATCGCATTCCAAATAACCGCAAGTGTTGTGACATACAAGCACGCGTTCCATACAGAGCAACTCTTTCACAACGTGGAACATGTTCCACCAATGTCTTTTGTCAAATGGACTTGAAGATAGTTTGGTCTGGCCTTCCATTCCTACTTTGAAAACATACATTAATAGCGAACACTAACAGAAAATGATACTGTTTGAACAACAAACGACTCTCACGTAAACTCGTGGGACCTTTAAATAGCAGGTGGCTTAACTAGCAACTCACATTGACTCAGTCTTCTATGGAAATCTCCAACTACATTTTGCACAGTCTAAACACCAATATTTAATCACTCTGAAACTCAAGGCCTACCACATTTTTCTAAACTATGCGACTCCGGCCTTGTTATCTCTTTTCAGACTTTTTTTTATAGTAGCATAGTCATTCATTCTAATTTTGCAAGCACATTTGGCTGGTCCCTTGGTGCTCCTTCCTTGTTTACGCAGTAGTCGTTCTGCAGCTCCTACTACGAAATAGCTGCCCGTCCTCTGCTTCAACCCATCCACGACAAATGCAGCTATACCATGAACGAATGCTACAACGTTTTGAATGCTTGCCATTGGCGATATTTGGCATCAGATATAGACTGAATTTCCGCTTGTGTACTTCACCTCCATGCAACCTGTCTTCTAATTTATCCGGTGCCTTTTGGAATGTGCCCTCGATGTCTGCCTCTCTACTGAAGATGGATTACATGCGCTCATACGGAGAGCCTCTTGCAGCAGAGTATCATTGAATATCATGCAAGTTGCCCTGACATGGACCTGCTTGCAGAAGATTATGATGACCATGTCTGTTCTTTCGATTTGCTGAATTGGATGGCGACACTCTTTACTTGGAGAGATGCAGATGACCTTTTGGAACTGATTGCAAATCACAGTGCTTCTGAGTTCTTGAGCTTCAATGAATCTCCATAAGTGCACATGGTAACCCGATTTGATGAGCTCTTATTTCTACACTTCATGAACACTGTTTTTTTTCTTTTTCTGTTTTCGCTTTTCCTTCCTTTTTTGATTTTCAGACATTGAGTTTGTTTACGTATTCCACTTTTCAGGCTTGGGTACACTCTATTCATGTTTCCGCTCCGTTTCCCTGGTTGTTACAAAGCTAGTCCACGAAACAGGCAACTTGGCGTTGGGGACTTTACTATCTATATTAAAAGTTATGTAGTCTGCAGACAAACCTCTGCGATGTTTTATTTTATGATAACACTTCTTTATAGCTGAGAATGAAACATATCTCAAGATAGTCCTTTCTGTATTCTCTTTTTCTGATGGCATCTCCCTTTATCAAATATAGATGAACTACTATACTGATTATAATTCTATCATACAAATTCTTTTTTGTTGTGGCACATATACTACACATTCCGCCATGTACTTTAAAATAAATATTTTAAAATGTTCATGTCTGTGTCATATGTTACAAATACAATACTGACAGTTAATTCCATTCCCACCATATTTTTAACGTAATTTGCCTGTTCCATGTTCACTACTTACCAACTACTAACAATCTTGGCCTAACCAAATGCAAACCAGAAACCCTTTCCAGGTTACAGTTGAGTCTCACCATATTACTAAAAGGATGCATACATCTCCGGTGCCTTTTCGTAAAGGCATCATACTTAAAAGAAACTTACAACTACATCTATACCTGTGTTTTATAGCTATCGCATCTTCCAATATATTCCTCGTGTGAAAATACATGTCCAAGCATAGACATACCTCAGCAAAATTAAATGTTAACACCAATCGTCCATCAATGTAAATTGGGGCGATATGTAAGTTGCAACTGTGGGGCATATTAGCAAGCCCCTATCGCCACCACAACGTCACTGAAAGTGACGTTGTGGTGGTGATAGGGGCGATAGGATCCTCGCCTTATGAAGAAGGCAGCTTTGATCCACTTAACATGGCTTAATGCTGCCTTGCTAATAAGGCCCACTTTCACACTGTGCTTAGCGTGAAAGGGGCATGCAGTGGTTGTTGTGGTGGGCGTTCCACCACAACACGCATTGATTTTGACGCTGCCCCTATTAACAAGTGATATCCTAAACAATGATGTACGGAATGCTGAATAAATCTACATTCACCCTCAGTCAAGAGATGTGGGTTAAATCTATTGTTCTTTTTCTCACCATGCCACCTATGTTTAGACCCACCCATTTACAAATCAGTCTTGACCCTGTGCCTCATGGGAACAGTCCAGACCGACTGTCTAGCTAGGTCCTCCCTGGACCGGAAACAAGCATTCTGGGACCGGTTTCTGGGTATTACCCTTCATTAGCCAGGCTAGCTTGAATCCAGTGGCACAGTGAGCAAGGGACCCACGTCTGGGCATACCCACCCCACTTAGGATGGAAAGTGCTATGCAAACAACTGATTGGCGAATGCTGAATAAATCATACATTCACCCCCAGTCAAGAGATCTGGGTTATATCCATCGTTCTTTTGCTCACCATGTCAACCCAGTTTAGACCCAGCTACATGCAAATCAGTCTTGATCCTGTGGTCATGTGAACAGTCCAGACCAAACTGCCAAGCCAGGTCCTCCCTGGCCCAGAAACAAGCATCCCGGGACCGGTTTCTAGGTATTACCCTTCATCAGTCAGGCTAGCTTGAATCCAGTGGCACAGTGAGCAAAGGACCAACTTCTGGTCATACCCATCCCACTTAGGGTGAAAAGTGCTATGCAAAAAAATGATGGATGGAATGCTGCATAAATCATACATTCACTGCCAGTCAAAGAGATCTGGCTTAAATCCATCGTTCTTTTGCTCACCATGCCAACCCAGTTTAGACCCAGCTATATGCAAATCAGTCTTGATCCTGTGCCTCTTGGGAACAGTCCAGACCAAACTGCCAAGCTAGGTCCTCCCTGGCCAGGAAACAAGCATGCTGGAACCAGTTTCTGGGTATAACATTTCATCAGTCAGGCTAGCTTTAATCCAGTGGCACAGTGAGCAAGGGACCCATGTCTGGGCATACCCATCCCACTTAGGGTGAAAAGTGCTATGCAAACAAATGATGGACGGAATGCTGAATAAATCATACATTCACCCCCAGTCAAGAGATCTGGATTAAATTCATTGGGGCCGATTCACAGAACTAACTTAAGACAAACTCCTAAACTTACTACTTTTGGTATTCACAGAAGTTAGGATTTTGTCTTAAGTTTGTCTTAAGACAAACTTAAGACAGACTTAAGGCAGACTTAAGACAAACTTAAGACAGACTTAAGACAGACTTAAGACAGTCTTAAGACAAACTTAAGACAGACTTAAGACAGACTTAAGTTAAGATTTTGTCTTAAGTTTGTCTTAAGTCTGTCTTAAGTTTGTCTTAAGACAAACTTAAGACAAATCCTAACTTCTGTGAATACCAAAAGTAGTAAGTTTAGGATTTTGTCTTAAGTTAGTTCTGTGAATCGGGCCCAGCGTTCTTTTGCTCACTATGCCACCCCAGTTTAGACCTAGCCATATGGAAATCAGTCTTGACCTTGTGCCTCATGGGAACAGTCCAGACCGAACTGCTAAGCCAGGTCCTCCCTGGACCAGAAACAAGCATCCTGGGACCGGTTTCTGGGTATTACCCTTCATCAGCCAGGCTAGCTTGAATCTGGTGGCACAGTGAGCAAGGGACCCACATCTGAGCATACCCATCACACTTAGGGTGAAAAGTGCTATGCAAACAAATGATGGACGGAATGCTGAATAAATCATACATTAACCCCCAGTCAAGAGATTTGAGTTAAATCCATTGTTCCTTTGCTCACCATGCCACCTTAGTTTAGACCTAGCCATATGCAAATCATCTTTAAGTCCTGTCATCGCTGCTCATTTGTCAAGGAGGATGTGGCCTGGTGCGAATGCGCTAGTTTTGTCATTTCCTTTAGTGCCCACTCTACTATGACAGGATTGTTAGTCTACCGCCCCCCCCGGGCCGGTCTTGGAATTCAAATCAGCTATCATTGAGGCCGCGGGTTCCCTGGCACTGACGGCCACTGACTTTAGTATCATTGGTGATTTAAATCTACACTTTGACCGTCCCTCTGATCCTGAAATCAGCAGCTTGCTTGCTGACTTAGCCGCTTGCCAATTAAGACAGCTTGTGGTGGGCCCTACCCATCTTGCTGGGAACTTGCTTGACCCAGTTTTTATTAATATCCCTTCTCTTCTGGCCAAGACACCAAGCCCGGTGTGTTGTTCCGACCATTTTTTGGTCTCCATCTCCTTCCCGGTATCTGAGCCAGTGCCCATAGCCAATCCTAAGGCCTCTTTCAGACGATGCAGGCATAAACTTATACTGGAGGACCTGCATGCCATCTTCGGCATCCTGTCCCCCTATCCCAGCCACTGATCTGGATCTGGCGTACAAATCACGCTGCGACTGGATCCTACATGACCTAGACACTCTCATTCCTGCTAAATGGTCCAAGGGTCGCTGCTCGAATTCCAATCCTTGGTTCAACGATTCTCTGGCCGCCCTGCGCAGTACCTGTAAAAAACTAGAACGGGCCTGGAGAAGGAACTACAACCCTGGGGCTAAGAAGTCTTACCATGATGCAAGCAAGTGCTATCACAAGGCCATACATCTGGCACGAGCGGCTTACTTCACTAATGAGATCAAGTCTAGTAAGAACCCTGCCAAAAGTATCTTCAAAATACTTTACGACCTAAAAAACAGGAAAGACCCCTCTATCCCGGTGATCACGTCTGGGCAGCAATGCGAGGACCTGGCCACCTTCCTTGTTAAGAAGGTGGAAGCCATGTACAAATCCTTCCCTATATCCCCTATCGATCCTGCTGCTTCGCATGCTCCTCTCCCCACTCTCACCTTGGCAGCTATCCCACCTATTTCCCAGGATGAGTTTCTCACGCTGAGCAAGAAGGTCAAATTGGGCTCCCCTATGGATCCTCTGAGGCCTGCCCTATTTAGGGACTCCCTACCTGTACTCCTTACGCCTTTGTGTCAGGTAAACAATTCCTCTCTCACCACTGCTGTGGTGCCTTTGCTATGGAAGCAAAGACAGGGTGGTCCCCTTGCTGAAAAAACCCTCACTGGACCTGACTAAACTGTGAAGCTTCCGTCCTATATCTTTAATGCCTTGGGCTGCTAAAGTTGATGAGGCCCACACCAATAACATGCTCTCGGGCTTTCTGAACAACACCAGCGTCTTGGATCATTCCCAGAATGGCTTCCGCCCTGGCCACAGCCCCGAGACGGTGCTCTTAGCTGTGACCGAACACCTGCAGACCATTCTGGATGAGGGACATACCGCGGCCCTGATATTGTTCGATCTAAGTGCAGCTTTTGATACAGTCTCTCACCGGATCCTCCTACGTCGCCTAGAGGAGGCTGGGGTGGTAGGTCTTGCATTGGATTGGTTTCAATCTTTTCTGTCTGACAGAACATTCCAGGTCACTGCCCCCCCTTTCTCTCCCGCGCCCATTCCATCAAGCAGGGGGTTCCCCAGGGCTCAGCCTTGAGCCCCCTACTGTTCAACCTGTACGTTCAACCTCTGGCTGCGGTGGCAAAGGACCATGGTTTGACCATGGTCTCGTATGCTGATGATACGCAGCTGGTGGTGGCCCTCTCCGATGATCCTACGCGGGGCACCTCCAAATTTAGGCGCGGCCTAGCGGCAGTCGCGCAATGGATGACCACCAACTGCCTTCAGCTCAACGCTAATAAGTCAGAAGTGTTGTTGGTGGGGAGAGATAAGGGGCTCTGGAGTACGCAGTGGTGGCCGGTGACCTTGGGCAGCGCCCTCACCCCTAAGTCGGCTGTGAAAAATCTTGGGGTCTGGCTCGATTCCACTCTTGGGTTTCAGGAGCACACTAATAAGGTTGCAGGCACCTGCTTTGGCCTACTCTGGGGACTGAGTCCCATGTTGGGTTTCTTCGATCCACTCACCCGCCAGTTGATAGTCCAGGCGACTATTTTGTCCAGACTGGACTACTCTAACTCACTCATGTTAGGCGCTAACAAGGCAGAAGTGACTCGCCTTCAGTGAGTCCAGAATGCAGCCGCCCGAGTCCTGTTGAGGCTCCCTAGAACTTGTTCCACGACAGGTGCAATGCGCCATCTACATTGGTTACCCATGTCCAAAAGGATTGAATTCAAAACGCTATGCTTGACTTTCAAAATACTAAATCTTTCATCGCCTGAGATTCTGTCTAATCTGCTGGTTCCCTAGGTACCCACCTGCCAGCTATGCTCTGCTGAGCAATATTTGGCTACGGTCCCTCGGGTAAAGCACCTCAGAGCTGGGGGCCAGTCCTTCCGGTATCTAGCCGCTAAACTGTGGAATTCCCTCCCTATTCAGATTCGTCACCTGGATTGCTTGCTATCCTTTCGTAAGGCCACCAAAACCTACCTGTTCCTCTTGGTTTAGCCCCAAGCATTCTACTGACACTGCTACCAGCGCTGGGATAACTCTTCGCTGAGGCAGCTGCGCGCTATATAAGAATACCTAACATAACATAAAAAACATAACATAACAAATCAGTCTTGACCCTGTGCCTCATGGGAACAGTCCAGACTGAACTGCCAAGCCATGTCCTCCCTGGACCGGAAACAAGCATCCTGGGACCGGCTTCTGGGTATTACCATTCATCAGCCAGGCTAGCTTGAATCCAGTGGCACAGTGAGCAAGGGACCCACATCTGGGCATACCCATACCACTTAGGGTGAAAAGTGCTATGCAAACAAATGATGGACGGAATGTTGAATAAATCTTACATTCACCCCCAGTCAAGAGATGTGGGTTAAATCCATTGTTCTTTTGATCACCATGCCACCCCAGTTTAGACCCAGCCATATGCAAATCAGTCTTGACCCTGTGCCTCATGGGAACAGTCCAGACCAAACTGCCAAGCCAGATAATCCCTGGACTGTAAACAAGCATCCTGGGATCGGTTCCTGGGTATTACTCTTCATCAACCAGGCTAGCTTGAATCCAGTGGCACAGTGAGCAAGGGACCCACGTCTGGGCATACCCATCCCACTTAGGGTGAAAAGGTCTCTTGACTATGGGTGAATGCATGATTAATTCAGCATTCTGTCCATCATATGTTTGCATAGCACTTTTCACCCTAAGTTAGCAAAATGCCATGGTTTTTGATGTACAGGAAGGTGTCCCTTCCTGAATATAAACAAACCTTTTTTTCTCCTCGTATTTGCTTTTTCTCACCATGCCACCTATGTTTAGACCCACCCATATGCAAATCAGTCTTGACCCTGTGCCTCATGGGAACAGTCCAGACCGACTGTCTAGCTAGGTCCTCCCTGGACCGGAAACAAGCATCCTGGGACCGGTTTCCGGGTATTACCCTTCATCAGCCAGGCTAGCTTGAATCCAGTGGCACAGTGAGCAAGGGACCCTCGTCTGGGCATACCCACCCCACTTAGGGTGAAAAGTGCTATGCAAACAAATGATGGACGGAATGCTGAATAAATCATACATTCACCCCCCAGTCAAGAGATCTGGATTAAATCCATTGTGTTATGCTCAACATGCCACCCCAGTTTAGACCCAGCCATATGCAAATCAGTCTTGACCCTGTGCCTCATGGGAATAGTCCAGACCCAACAGCCAAGCCAGGTCCTCCCCGGACAAAAAATAAGCATTCTGGGACCGGTTTCTGGGTATTACCCTTCATTAGCCAGGCTAGCTTGAATCCAGTGACACAGTGAGCAAGGGACCCACGTCTGGGCATACCCACCCCACTTAGGGTGGAAAGTGCTATGCAAACAACTGATTGGCGAATGCTGAATAAATCATACATTCACCCCCAGTCAAGAGATCTGGGTTATATCCATCGTTCTTTTGCTCACCATGTCAACCCAGTTTAGACCCAGCTACATGCAAATCAGTCTTGATCCTGTGCTCATGGGAACAGTCCAGACCAAACTGCCAAGCCAGGTCCTCCCTGGCCCAGAAACAAGCATCCCTGGACCGGTTTCTAGGTATTACCCTTCATCAGTCAGGCTAGCTTGAATCCAGTGGCACAGTGAGCAAGGGACCCACTTCTGGTCATACCCATCCCACTTAGGGCGACAAGTGCTATGCAAAAAAATGATGGATGGAATGCTGCATAAATCAGACATTCACTGCCAGTCAAAGAGATCTGGGTTAAATCCATTGTTCTTTTGCTCACCATGCCAACCCAGTTTAGACCCAGCTATATGCACATCAGTCTTGATCCTGTGCCTCTTGGGAACAGTCCAGACCAAACTGCCAAGCTAGGTCCTCCCTGGCCAGGAAAAAAGCATGCTGGAACTGGTTTCTGGGTATAACCTTTCATCAGCCAGGCTAGCTTTAATCCAGTTTAGACCCAGCCATATGGAAATTGTTGGAGGGAGGACCACCTGGGAGTCAGGGGGCCCACTCCGGGGCACCTTCCTACCGCAAAGTTATAGCCGAGCGCCGCTGAGAAGCCTCCTAGGAGAGGTCTTTCTCCTATGATCGTACTAGGCCCAGTAACACCACCACACAGGTGTGGGAGGACGGTTGGGGGTCCCATCGATACTGCCCTCCGCCGGGAGTGGGGAAGTGTTCACGTGGTACCCCCTGGCCAGTTGTTGGTGCCTTGATGTCGGGGCTTGCTGGGGCCGAGGCCGGGTTGAGCGGGGTCACGTAGGCAGGTGCGCAGAGTCACGTACAATCCAAAATGGAGGAGCCCCGAGGTGCAGGGGAGCTCGTGCGGCTTGGCGAGGGGGAACAGGACCACGCCACGAGGCCGGCTCCAACAAGCGTCCCCCCCCAGCTGAAGGCAGGGAGAGTCACCCATCTCCTTGGGGGTTCTCCTCGCCGAGGCAGAAGAATCTGGATAGGCCGTCGGCATTGGCGTGGTCGTTGCCGGGCCGGTGCTCTACGGTGAAGTCCATCGCTTGCAGCGAGATGGACCATCGCAACAATGTGGGTTTCTCGCCCCGCATCTGCATTAGCCACCGCAGGGGCCGGTGGTCAGTCTGGACTCGGAAGTGGGTGCCGAAAATGTAGGGCCGGAGCTTTTTGAGAGCCCATACCATGGCGAAGGCCTCCCGCTCGATGGTGGTCCACCTCTGTTCTCGGGGCAGCAGTCGGCGGATGATGAAGGCCACAGGTCTGTCGAGGCCCTTGGTGTCCATCTGGGAGAGGACCGCCCCAACCCCGTACTCCGAGGCATCTGTCTGAACCACGAATTCCTTGCCGTAGTCAGGGGCCTGTAGTACAGGGGCAGCGCACATTGCCGCCTTGAGGGTTTCAAAAGCGGTCTGACAGCGGGGTGTCCAGTGCACCGTCTTGGGCTGCTTTTTGGAAGTGAGCTCCGTGAGGGGGCCCACAATACTGCCATAGTCTTTGATAAATCGCCGGTAGTAGCCTGTGAGGCCTAAGAAGGCCCGGACAGCTGTTTGGGTGGCGGGGGGCTCCCACGCCTGGATGGCATCGACCTTCAACTGGAGGGGCACCACCTGGCCACTCCCCACCTGATGGCCCAGATAGGTCACTGATCCTTGACCGATCTGGCACTTGCTGGCCTTAATCGTGAGCCCGGCACTTTGGAGAGCGGCCAGGACTTCTCTGAGGTGTCCTAGGTGCGCGGCCCAGTGGTTGCTGAAGACTGCAATGTCGTCTAAGTAGGCCGCGCTGAAGGCTTCTAGTCCGGCCAGGACTTTGTTCACCAGTCTCTGGAAGGTCGCTGGGGCGTTCTTCATACCGAAGGGCATCACCCGAAAGTGGTAGTGCCCATCAGGGGTGGAGAAGGCGGATCGTTCCTGGGCGCCGGGGGTGAGCCTGATCTGCCAGTACCCAGCGGTGAGATCAAAAGTGCTTAGGTAGCGGGCGGCCCCTAAGCGGTCGATCAGCTCGTCTGCCCGTGGCAGGGGGTGGGCATCGGTCTTGGTGACTGCGTTTAGGCCCCTGTATTCCACACAAAATCTGAGTTCCGGGGGGGTGCCGGGGTGGCGGCCTTCGGCACCAAGACCACAGGGCTGGCCCACGGGCTGTCGGATGGCTCGATGACTCCGAGGGCGAGCATCTTGGAGACCTCCGTTTGTATACAGGCTCGGACCCGGTCAGGCACTCTGTAGGCGCGGTGTCGCACAGGGGGGCTGTCCCTGGTATCCACGTCGTGGACGCACCAGGGGGTCACCCCGGGCGTGAGAGAGAAGAGGGCAGTGAAGGGTTGCAGCAGCTGCCGGCAGTCATGGCGCTGTTCTGGGGTCAGGGTGGTGGAGAGTTTGACGCCCTCCATGGAGCCGTCTTGGTCCGAGGACCCCAGGGGGTCGGGTAGGGGCTCGGAGTCGCTTTCGCCCCCATCGTCGGTAGCCAGCAGCAGGCTTAGTTCGGTTCGGGCAAAGTGGGGCTTGAGCCGGTTGGCGTGTAGGACCCGGAGGGGGTTCCTTGGGGACTGCATGTCGACCAAGTAGGTGACGGGGCTCTTCTTCTCAACCACCTTGAAGGGCCCGGTCCATTTGTCCTGAAGGGCGCAGGGGTCCACGGGCGACATGACCCAGACTTTCTGGCCCGGCTCGAACTCGATGGTCGAGGCATTTTCGTCATACCAGCGTTTCATGTCTTCTTGGCTGGCTTCGAGGTTGGCTTTTGCCAGGGCCCGGAACTTCCGAGTCTGGTTCCGCAGGGTCAAGAGGTACCTGTAGACGTCGGGGGGGCATCTTGGATGCTCACCTCCCAGCCCTCTTTGACCAGGCTGAGGGGCCCTCGGACGGGGTGCCCATACAACAGTTCGAAGGGGCTGAAGCCCAGGGATTTCTGTGGAACCTCTCGATAGGCGAACAGGAGGCATGGCAGCAGGACGTCCCATCTCCTCCTCAGGGGCTCTTCCAGGCCCTTGATCATTCCTTTCAAGGTTCTGTTGAACCGCTCGACCAGTCCGTTCCCCTGGGGGTGGTAAGGGGTGGTGAACTTGTAGGTGACCCCACATTGTTGCCAGAGGGATCTCATGTATTTCGAGATGAAGTTCGTACCCCTGTCGCTCACCACTTCTCGGGGGAACCCCACCCTGGAGAAGATGCCCATCAGGGCCCGGCCCACCACTGGGGCTGTCACAGTTCGGAGGGGGAAGGCCTCTGGGTATCGGGTGGCGTGGTCGACCAGTACCAGGATGAAGCGGTGGCCCAGGGCGGTTCGGGGGTCGAGGGGCCCCACGATGTCGATTCCTACCCGTTCGAACGGGGTGTGGACAGCTGGGAATGGTTGGAGGGGGGCCTTGACTCGACCCCCAGTCTTCTCGCTGGCTTGGCAGGTCTGGCAGGACCGGCAGTGGTGGTCCACGTCTCTCCGCATTCGGGGCCAATAAAAATGGGTCACCAAGCGGCTGTAGGTCTTGTCTCGCCCGAGGTGTCCGGCGAGGGGCACGTCATGCGCCAGGTTCAGGAGGAACTCTCGGAATCAGAGGGGAACCACCAACACACGGCCGGCTCCCAGTTTGGCGACTTTCTGTTCGCTATATAACAAGTCATTGTCCCAATAGATCCAGTGGGTTCCCGTGGGGTCCCCCGTGGCCTGGGCGGCCGCTTGCTGTCGGGCCCCCTCGAGGGACGGGCAGGCCTTCTGTTCTTGTTGGAACTGTTCGCGGGTGGGGCCCCCGTCGTGGTGCCACTGGGCCAGCTCGGGGATCTCGCTGAGGGAGGCGGCCTCGTCGGGGGAAAGTTCGGATGGCCCGGCCTCATCGTCAGGCTCCTCCGTGCCGGAGGAGGGTGGCAGTTCTGGACCCGCAGGCTCGACGGGGGCCGCTGCAGCGGCTGGTTGGGCGGTCATGGACCGGGTGGTGGCGCAGGCCCATTCGGGCAGCCCTAGCATCCCCAGATGCTCTCGGCGCTCCACCTGGGCCCAGGGGGAGCTCTCCAGGTCGTTCCCCAGGAGGCAGTCCACTGGAGCGTCGTCGCGGACAGTTACTTTCAGGGTGCCTGACACTCCTCCCCACTCGAAGGGGATCCGGGCCATCCGGCACATGCTTTCGGTGTTGTCCACGGTCCGGACAGGGCATAGGACATGCAGCAGGATCTGTTCGGGGGTCACCAGGTGGCAGCGGACAGCGGTCACACTGGCCCCAGTGTCACGGAGGGCTTCGGCCCGTTGCCCATTGATGGTGACCCACTGCTGGTACTTCTGGGTGTTGCTTGGGATGGGGGCTCGGGGCAACATTTCTCTGGTGCCCAGGCATACGAGTGACATGGCAGCCGGTTCCCACTCGGGGGACCCGACGTCGCGGTTTTCCTCCTCTTCTTCTCCTTCCCCCAGGGCTGCGGCGGCTATTTGTCGGGGAGGGGGCCCAGCGGTCCCGTTTCGTCGGTTCACGGGGCAGGCCGGGTCGCTCGCATAGTGACCTGTCTGTTGGCAGCCGAAGCAGGTCACTGTTGGTCGGGGTCCAGGCCTGGCGATGGGGGTCCCCCCACGGACCAGGGTCGGGGACGTGTGGTTGGCGGTTTGGCCTCGTGGCGGGCTTCGGGGCGGCCCGGCCGGGACTTCTCGACTGCGGTGGGACCCTCCTCCTCCGCCCCGCTGGCGAGGAGGTCCCGTGGTACTCCGTTGGTAGTCCCCCACGGGGTTCCGGGGGACCCGGGTGTTTACCCATCGGTCGGCTTCGGCGGCGAGCTTCCGGGGCTCGGTCAGTTTGCTGTCAAGGAGGTGTTGCCTTAGTTCGACAAAGCAGTTGTTGGCGAGGTGCTTCCAGACAATGAGGTCGAACAGTTCGTTGTACGAGGTGACCTTCCTCCCTCTTATCCACCCTTCAAAGGCTCTGCTGAAGAAGTCCACGTATTCGACCCATGTGGTACCGGGGAGCTTCTTGCAGTCCCGGAAGCGCTGCCGGTACATCTCAGCTGATAGTCCGTAGCGGGTGAGTAGGGCCTCTTTCATGTGGTCATATGAGGTCATCACCGCGTCGGGGAGTTGCAGCAGGGTATCCTGGCCCTCGCTGAGGAACATCCCCCATAGGCCGGCACCCCAATCCTTCCGGGGTACCCGATGGGAGGTCATGGCTACCTCGTATGCTCGGAACCATTGCTGGATGTCGTCGTTTTTATAGTACTCCTTGACGACATCCTTGGGGATATGAACCTTTGGCTCGGTCAGTGGCAGAGCGTCCCGGGATCTGGGGGTGCTGGTCTCCCCCGTTTTGGATTTCAGTTCGAGTTCCTTGAGGCCCCTCTCGTGCTCGAGGGTTAGCCGTTTCTCTTCTAGTTCTCGATGCCGTTTCTTTTCTTCTTTTCTATATAAGAATACCTAACATAACATAAAAAACATAACATAACAAATCAGTCTTGACCCTGTGCCTCATGGGAACAGTCCAGACTGAACTGCCAAGCCATGTCCTTCCTGGACCGGAAACAAGCATCCTGGGACCGGCTTCTGGGTATTACCATTCATCAGCCAGGCTAGCTTGAATCCAGTGGCACAGTGAGCAAGGGACCCACATCTGGGCATACCCATACCACTTAGGGTGAAAAGTGCTATGCAAACAAATGATGGACGGAATGCTGAATAAATCTTACATTCACCCCCAGTCAAGAGATGTGGGTTAAATCCATTGTTCTTTTGATCACCATGCCACCCCAGTTTAGACCCAGCCATATGCAAATCAGTCTTGACCCTGTGCCTCATGGGAACAGTCCAGACCAAACTGCCAAGCCAGATAATCCCTGGACTGGAAACAAGCATCCTGGGATCGGTTCCTGGGTATTACTCTTCATCAACCTGGCTAGCTTGAATCCAGTGGCACGGTGAGCAAGGAACCCACATCTGGGCATACCCATCCCACTTAGGGTGAAAAGGTCTCTTGACTATGGGTGAATGCATGATTCATTCAGCATTCTGTCCATCATATGTTTGCATAGCACTTTTCACCCTAAGTTAGCAAAATGCCATGGTTTTTGATGTACAGGAAGGTGTCCCTTCCTGAATATAAACAAACCTTTTTTCTCCTCGTATTTGCTTTTTCCTTGTAAAAGCAAAATGCCATGGTTTGTTTATGTACAGGAAGGTGTCCCTTCCTTTACATAAACAACCTTTTTTTCAAAATGCCGTTTTGTAACTTACGTGTGCTGCATGAAGCAGCACACACGTAAGCCTGTGTGCGGCTTTTTTATATAGCACAGAAATCGATTATGACTTTTTTCTCTGCCCATCAGATGCCCCCAGCAGCCCAGTGACGATCAACGCAATGGACCTCTGTAACCTTCCTTTTACAAATGATGAGAGAAAAACCATTAGAGAGAGGGAGGAAAGAGGGGGGGCTCAAGGGACAAGTCATTCCCTGTTTCCCGCCCCTGTAATCTACGCAGGTTCAGCACAAGCACGAAGCTTGACAATACCTTAACTTATATTCATGTGTGCTTCACAAGTGTGCACAAACCAATGAACGAAATGTGCAAACAACATTTCATTTTTTTATCTCACTGAAGATAATAAAGTATGTCGGCGTTAAAGCCTCCCCCAGTATTTTCCCACAAGCTTCAATATGCAGAAGGCCATTTTTTGTACATAACCCCAGCCGATTTTGGACCCCAATTCATCACTGTACCTTGGACACAAGACCATGTAACCCTTGCAACATCACACTTCATTTCACGAAAACACTTAAATATATACGGCTCACTTCAACAATACCTTCCCAAACACTCATATGAAGTACCATAATCACTAATCCCTTTACCACCATGTATTTCACCTCATCTGTCTTTTCATTCTTCACTACTCAGCAACTACTAACAGTGTTGACTCTATCCAAATGCAAAGCAGAAACCCTTTTCATATCACAGTTGAGAGTGTCACCATATCACTGAAACCATGCGTACATGGAGCTGTATCTTTTTGGAGTAGCACATACTTAACCTCTTCTGTGCCCATGACGAGATAGTCTCGTCATGGAGCACGGTCGCGCTGTGCCCATGACGAGACTATCTCGTCATGTACCCCACCCACTAATGAAACGCCCGGCACAGGAGGGGGAAAGGGCGTGGCACTGAAGGGGTTAAAGGAAACATACAAATGGAATTTTCCGATGCATAACACATGTAAAAATACATATAGAAAGGGATGTGTCATTCTTAGTCTCTCGATCTGCCAGCCTTCTAATGTCTCCACATTCTGCACGGCCAGGGACTGTGATAGTTGCCTACACTCAGTGACGGCCCGTGTAGGGCGTCTTACCGGGGCGGTGACGTGGTGCAGAGGAGGAGCAGGGTGGGGTGTTGCAAAATGCGGCAAACGGCCGATTTCAGGAAAGTTACGAAAAAAATTAATAAAATGAATTTCGTTGCGCGCGCTGCATCGAATTTGGCGATGCAGCGCGCGCAACGATATTCGTTTTATAATTTTTTTTCGTAACTTACCTGAACTCGGCCGTATGCCGCATTTTGCAACTCCCCACCCTCCCCCTCCTCTGCGCCACGTCACCGACCTGGTAAAACGCCCTACACGGGCCGTCACTGCCTACACTTAAGTACAAATATAGCTCACCAGTATCAAAAGTTCGAGCACAACGTCTGCATGCAACATTATTTTTTTTTATTTCCCTCAAGTTAATAAAACATGCCTCTTCTAACCCCCCCATCCCCACTATTTTTCGACAAGTAAAAACGTGCAAATGAGCAACATTTTCTTTATGTTGCCCGATTCCATTTTGGAAGCCAAATTAACCCTGTATCTCACTTTCAAAACCATAGACTCCTTTAAACATGACAAACTACACTTCTTAGTCCTCAGAAACTCCTAAATATATATGGGGTGCTTGTTCAGCAACTACTCACACTCTATGCACATTTTGGAACAAATGTGAAACACCACACTTCAGTAATAATATGTTATTTACCAAATTTAAAAACATTCTAATTTAAAAATATTGTCTCAAACACTTAATCACTACTACACAATATATAACACAGCTTATTACTTTCAAACTCACCTCTGTAGTTGGTATGCAGATTTCAAAATTCACAAATGCATGCAATATTTTCTTTCTCAGACAATAAATGTATAATTCTAGACTCTCGTCAAGAATACAACTAGTAATGGCAAAATTCCCCTCTCTTTCCGCACAGTTACATGTCCATAACAAATAAAAATCCTTCCTTCATTGTTTCAAATTGCAAAACACATTCCGATTCATTACTCATATTAGCCCTCTCTAACACACTTCTAAAACGCCTCTAATTGGTTCTTTTATTTTGTGGATTTGACACTCCCCACACTGCCGCATTGCCATACAGCCATACAGCCCGAACGCTTACAACAATTCAGAAGCCTATTTCTAATAATACAACTGCAAATTTTAAAGAACACACTTTTTCTAGACATACTACTCATTTTGAAAAATTAACTTCAATTGCTTACCAGTTGTAATTCATTTTGCATTTCATCTTTTAATACCACAGTTATTTCTACTCATCCCCCAATCACCTTTTCACTAATTTGCATACCGCAACATTGAACGAAAGGCTGCAGGTCAAAAGTTCACCAAATTTCATCCCAACAGTTTCTGGAACATTCAACGCAACGTGCAGGTCGTAAGTTCACCATACTTCATCCTAACAGTTTCTGGGACATTCAACAGCAGGTGAAGATCACAAGTTCACCTATTTTTAAGTTAAGAACTGTACCTTCCAAATGCAAGTAGCAGGTGTGGTTGCTTTCCGCTCGTCTGATCGTTTCCTATGTACTGTACATTTCAAACATTTTTTATTAACCTATCAGAAACATACTTTTTGAGGAAAGTAATATGCACCCTAGTTTTCACTACACAATGTTCTTCATTAGCCAATCACTTGTTTTCTCAAAAAAAAGCTTTTTTCCACCTTTCAACATATCTCTCATTCTACCAACCGACTACATGAGCTACAGATATCTTTTGATTCCTTCCAGCCATACCTTCAAAATGCTACCAGTATGAATCATAGGACACAGCTATTTTTTCTGGTTCAAAATGTATGCTGAACACAGACTCATTGACAAAGACCTAGGTTTACAAAATGAGGACATTAAATGGTTTGCACAGAGAGGATTAAAGTGGCACCAATTGTTGCCTTTGGTTAAAACCCCTTTGCATCTCCAACCACCTAACCTCATGATTGTGCACTGTGGTGGCATTGGCAATGACCTAGGCTCATTGACTGGGGTTGTTCTGGAAATGCTGATGAAGGATACCTTTCAACAATTGATGTTTCTTTTGCCTCAAACTGTCTTTGCATACTCCAATATATGCCAAAGACAGAAGTGGAAATTGTCAAATCAATTCTGTCCTCAGATTGAGAAAGCTAGGAAGAATGTAAATAAAGCTGTGTCTGCATACCTCAGAGATCATAGAATGGGGTCCATCTACAACAAAAACATACGTTTTGATATGGATGGCATGTACAGAAGTGATGGAGTTCATTTTACAGATCAAGGAAACAGACTTTTTCTCAACAACCTGAAGCTGTGCCTCCGCACTTACATGTAGCTCCAACAAACTTGCAATGAAAACAAGGGCTCTGTTCAGAACCACCCTATAACTCAGTAACACAGGCCCCCATAGGCCCTGCAGTGCAGGGGGGCCCACAGCACAGTGCTCTGGCCGGAGATATCCTGATTGAGTCGAGAGGGGGCCCCCTCGCGTACCTTGCAGGGGGCCCCCTCAAATTTCGTTACATCACCTCAGCCGGACCATTTTAGGCCCAGGCCAGCCTTGCCAAAATGTTTGGTAACTGGGCAAAGAGCCCCAATGCCCACACTCCCTGCCACCTTCCCGCCTCCTGTGGCAGCCGGCATTCCTTTTCAACAAAGCCAGCTGCTTTAAAAGCAAATCTGCTTTGCTTCATAAAAGCGAGAGCAAATTTCCTCCTCCAGCTTCCATCAAGCGAAGCAAAAGTTTGCTATGACAGAGCCGGAACTGTGCATAGATCCCGCCTTGCCATAGCAAACTACAATGTCCATGGCGTAGGCACCACGGCTCATTGTTGGAACCGGCCCTCGGAAATAACGATACCCAGAGCCATGGAAAGCTCCTCAAGGGAAATTAGACGATGCGCCTCGATCCAATTTAAAGCCCGCTAACATCGTACTCCCTGGGGCGGCAGTCCGCAACAGACACCGCATTTTAATTCATGAATGCCCAAAGAAATAGTGCCCTCCTGGACAGTCTGGGGGAAGCTTTACCCCTCCACACTTAAATTGTACATATACCTCCAAACACGTGCTGCTCTTCGGAGGGGGAGGAAAGACGCCTACCCCCATATCATAATATTTACTCCCCATGACAGAAGTAAACCCCGCATCATAGCTAAACATTGCTCCCAGGAACTGTCCCACCTGGGGGCTTAATTAAGCATAGCACTCCACACCGCGCTTTGTTTTTCTTTTTCCCGCTGTGATTTCCAGTCCCTACGCAAATCCTGCCGAAAACATATAAAAATTTTCTTTATGTTCCAACTTCCTGTGACACCCCCTGGGCACCCTAAGAAGGTCACAGTGTTCCTACCATACCCTCTTCTACTTTTTTTCCCCATTTTCCCCCCTACGCTTTTCAACCGACTCACAAAATGGCTGCCAAGGCTTCCTAGTTTGAAGTGTTGACAGCCAATCCCTGGCAAGCTTGTGCTCGGAACGCCTCAGCCAGTCAGATCTAACAATTCTCAAATATCTATATCTGTAAATCTTTAAATATCTCAGAAACTACTGAATGGATTTACACCATTTAAAGAAAAGTGTGCTTTCTGGACCAAGAGCTATCTTGCTGCCAAATTTGGTGTAATTCCATTCAGCAGTTGGGCTGGTAGCCGTGTCTAAAGTTTCCTATGGAAATTAACATGGAAAATACACGTTTTGGGACCCCCCTTTTTTCTCGACCTCCCCCTCACAAATCACCCGCAAACTTTCAAGACAGGAGCTGACCTGAATGAACAATTAGTTTTGAAAATTTCAGGAAGATTTGTCAAAAGGCGCCAAAGTTATTAGCAAAACAAAAACCACTTTTCCTATGGAAACCAGGTTCTAAATATAACTACCTACTGGTGACCTCCAGTAGGTAATAAATATAGATAAATGCATACAAATATATATGTGTGTCTGTGTAAATACATTTAAAAAAACAGAGGTTATGCGAGGGAGCCACGTGGCTCCCTTGTCAGGGCCCAATTAGGCCCCTCGGGGACCACATCCCCCAGGGCCATCCCTTTTTTTAATGAGGGAGGGGAGCAATACGGCCCACCTGCTGGGCTGATTTTGGCCCCGGGGACCCCATTCCCCAGGGCCTGGCCTGCAGTGTGGGTGCCTTGGTCCAGGCCAGGGCACTCGCTTCCTACTGTTGGGGACCGTGGGTGGAGCCTGAAGGCCCCTGCTGTCCCTGTCGTCTTCCCGCCTCCTGCGGGAGCCCAAATTTCTTTGACACAGAGGGAGCTGCTAACATGCAACTCCCTCTCTGTCAAACAATTGTGCTCCTCTTTATGCTCTGCAGTAATGCTCCCACCAAGCTATAGCAAAAAGCTATGTCCTGAGGGTTGGCACCCAAGAACATAGCAGGAGCTGGCCATGGGGGGTGGTGGTCCGAGGAGCCATGTTGGCTTCCACGAGGCCCCCTCCTTTGTTATATTTTGCCCTGTGGAGATGGTAGTCCCTGGTTCTGCGGGGGGGTCAGTGCAGCTCCCCACACTCATTTATATTAAAGCCCCAGGGATGAGGTGAGCCCCAGGCTGTGGGGGGTTTGCGTGTCCCCCAGACTGTATTTAATTAAAGCCCCAGGGAGGTGGCGGTACCTGGGGCTACTATAAGCCCTCGGAGGAGGGCCCTGTGTGCCCCTCCTTTTGCAGCCCCAGAGACTTGGCCCACTTATTTGCTGAGTTTCTTTTTATTTTACTATTTTTATCCATTGCAGTGTCTCTGGGAGACCCCTGCACCCCGTCAGGGGCTCAAGGTGTCCCTACTCTGGTCCCTTTTCTTTGTTTTAATCTTTACTTGTGGGAGTCCCAAGATGGCTGCCAACACTTCCTGTCTGAAGTGCTGGCAGCCATCTTGGGACTCCCACAAAAAGGATCTAACTTCCTGCCTAGTTTGGTGTAATTCCGTCCAGTAGTTTGGGAAGTAGGCTTGGTCAAAGGTCCTATAGGAATTAACATGGGGAACATGAAAACATCATCTGTACTACCGGGCAAATATTGTGAGAAAATTTCATGGAGATTCATCAAACAGTGCCAAAGATATAGGCACCTGAAAATGACCTTTTCCTATGGAAACTAGGTCCAGTATACATATATTTATTTTTTTTCACAGAAAAAAAAAAAGGTTGCATGTGCATTATAGTTAGTAAATAGAATTTAAAAAACATTCAAAATTCACTAAGAAAACAAAGGTTACAGGGACGTTATAGTTAGACTGACATTTCAGTGACATTTCACATGTGCAAAACCAGAGAAATTCAGCAGTTATAGTTAGCTGAGCAAACTATAACTCACGCCCCCGCAATGCACTGTTTCTGACCTCACATATTACATCACTCACGACATGGTCAGTAACATCACTCATGACATCACTGATGACATCATCTGGTGACTGTGAGTGTGTTGAAAAGTTGATGAGTGTTAAATACATATAGCAAGTTGTATTGGTAAATCAGTGTGTGTATGAGTGCCTGTATGGATGAATCAGTGGTTGTGTGACTGACTGTATAAGTGAGTGATTAGGTGTCTTAGTGAATGTATGGGTGAGTGACTAGTTGTGTGAATTTCTGTATCAGTCTGTTATTTGGTGTCTAAGTGGTTGCATGGGTGTGTGAGTGGCTACATGAGTTTCTGTAAGGGTGAGTGATTTGCTGTCTGAATACCTCTATGGGCATCAGAGTGTCTATGTGGGTGGGTGAGCATGTGTATGACTGCCTGTATGGATGAGCAAGTGGGTGAGTCAGTGGCTTTATGAGTTAGTGAGTATGTGTGTGTGAAAGGCTGTATGGGTGAGTGAGTGTATGTATGGCTGTGTCTTTGACCGAGTGCATGTGTCAGTGGTATATGGGTGAGTTACTGGGTATGTGAAAGGCAGTATAGGTGGGTGATGGGGCATGTGAGTGACTGTATGGGTGAGTGAGTGAATGTGAGAGTGGCTGTATGGGTGAGTGTGTGCTTATGTCAGTGACTGTATAGGTGAGTAAGTACATGTTAGTATCTGTATGAGTAAGTGAGGAGGTGTTTGAATAACTCTATGGGTGACTGACACAGAATGTGAGTGGCTGTATGGGTATATAAGTGGATATGTCAGTAACAGTATTAGTGAGTGAGTGGGTGTGTGAGTGGCTGTATGGGAGCGTAAGTGGATGTGTATGTTGATCTATGAATAAGTGATTACCTGTGTAAGTAGTGGCCACCATCCCTGGGAGTGCTATCTATTCCTAATGAGGTTGCAAAATGCACCTGCCTCATTAAAATTAATGAGGCAGGCAATTTGCAACCCCATTAGGAATCGCAAACAGTGTCTGAGACACTGTTGTACATTCCTATTTGCGAGTCACAAATTGCGAGTCAAAAAAAAAAAATGCAATTTGCAACTCGCAAATTGGTAGGGTCGTACATCTGGCCCCAAATCAGTATTTTTTAGCCTACTCATATTGTGATTCAGTAACGTATTACTGATCACAGTTTGGGTTTCAAACATACTAAAATTATTTTTTGCCGTTGCAAATGGGCCATTCCTGGAAATTGACCTGTTTGCGGACATAACAAAGCATAGTATATCTGGCCCTAAGGGCCCAATGTGGTGATCTCAGTGTGCAATCTAGCTGGTGTTTTTTGCATACCAACTGATTTGTGAATGCAAATGCTGTACTAATCAGTCACAACACAAAATGCATATATCTATGAGGTTGCAAAATATCTTTTCATTATTATGTGACCCCTTATGAATTTCCGTGAATGCAGAGATGATGCCTTTGAGGGACCTTAGAGCTCCATCCCTGCCATAAGCGGGAGCATTCAGTGGTTGCCTGGGCCACTGTATAAACACCGTCCCTTCAATGATGCCCTTCACGATCCTTAGGTTTTGCAAATCAGTTATTCCTCTATGTTGGGTGTCATTAACTGATGAATGGCTTGCAAATGCTAGTGCAGTCACACATAATTGAAACATTGCAGTTAGAAAAGCTAAGAAGATTGGGACGCTCCTTTCCTGTCCCCTCCTATTGGCGATGTGGAATGATTTGAAAAAGGCAGTTAGCTATGCAGAAATAATTTTCCATTTGAAAAGCATCTTTAGTGCATTAGAACAGTGATCTTGAGGTCATGAAGATAGTGAGTTTCCAAATTATGGGTTTTGCAAATGCAGTAGAACTTTGTACTTAGGTCCCACATCATATCCTAGAACTGGTAGGAGTTAACAATTTGTGTTGACCTTTGTTCTTTCTAGGACTGAGTCCCTGTATTTGAATCAGAGAACTGATAAATAGGTGCTGTCATCTCTGGCAAAAGCATATCTTGCTCCCCTGCAGTGGCACAAAGGATCAGAAACGTCATGTCGTTTTTTCTCTTTTTGGTTCTGAAGACATATATTTTTTGATGCAAAAGCTCCCAACAAGCCACTTTGAGGTTTATTAGCATTCTGCGTGCAAACTCAATGTTAAGTATCAGACATCAGTTCTGTTTACCCAGCACTGTGGCAGTTCTGTCATCCAGGACAGTGGTGATGGCTTTGCAAGTTAGGGACACAGTCAATTGAAACATAGCCATGTTCAAAATGTGAAGAGGAGAGCTATCGATGACACGGAAGACTAGATTCCTCAGAGACACAAGACTGCAATGAAAAAAACCTTCAGGAATTGGGGTCAAGTTCACCACTTGAAGCAGTGCCCATGGATCCAGCTATTGATCCCATACTAAGTAAAAGGGACCAGGCTGCAAGGCACCTATGAAAAGGGAAACTGAACCCTAAAGAGCTTTAGGTTTGCAGTATTATCTGCAATCTCACCAGCACCAACCAATAAGGTAAAACATTATGTGACATGAAAAGCGCGATGAAGAGTAGGTTATTTTGTTGAAGCATTAATACAGAATCTCAGTTGGTTGTTTTCAGAAGTAATGCCACTGCTGACATTTTATAGCAAGCAGTAAACGGAGACCATATCATTGCTGCAGTATAGTCAGGAAGACAACAGTTTAGCTGTCCTGGGAGATGGGATCTATCTTGGTGATGCTTTTATTGTGTGCTTTAAAACAATATGACGTTCTTACGGCATTTCTTCATCAGAACATTCACATTATATGACTTCTTCTTCCCCCATCTTTCTTGCCAATCCCAACTTCTTTTTGACATTTAATGATCTTTTTTTAAATTTAACGATCCTGTTTCTTCCTACTTGAAGTAGCTTTATCGTCTCAGTCTGTGTTACCAGTCAAATTCTTCAAAAATTTCTCCTCAAACTTTGTCCCCAGATCCATTATCTTGCTCCTCTTTATATTATCACTATCCTTAGCTTCAGCATCTTAATTATATCTAGAATACATAGGCTTTATCCGGTTGTTATATTATTGCTATATGGATTGTTGAAATATATAACTTGACATTGTTCTAGTCACTGTACACTGTTATCTCCGGTTAATTAATATGCACAATTAAGCCTTGATAATGTCCTTTGCCAGCTGCAATTATATGTTTATGGCCCATTTAGGAAGGGACAATACACAGACTCATCAGACAACTGTTATATTGTGCTGAGCAAACGAGATAGTAATATGAGGTTCCCACAAACTGGTAGGAACCCCACACTGTATCAATGAACTGGAATGGAGTGGAAACATTAAAGGTGACCCTTGGTATGCCTCTAGAAACAGTGCTTTATGGGACATTGAGCTTGCTCATAAATAGAGATCTGCTCAGTGTGGATCAGCCAGCCTGGTTACTCAGACCCCAGTTTGAGAGGGCTTAGGTGGATCTCAGAAATATCACATCGCAGAGTGTATTGGAGGAGTGCATAAGGAAAATATAATGTCTCCACATTCTAGATTGAGCATGAAGTAACTGGAATACCACCAGAAGTGTCTGTAAAGTACTCTGGTTAGAGTGGGCATAGAAAAAGACAGAGAGCTGGCAAGATTTCTGCACTCTAAAGCCCTAACAGCATCCACAAACTCATGAATCAACAAAAAACGTGTTTATCTAGTAAGGCTTAGCAGTACCATGCCTATTTGCCTACTAGAACACAATATCTTCCTGACAAAAAATGTCTGATCAATGAACTCATTACAGTCATCCTTGGTAGGCAGAAGAAGTAGTCTTAGTCAGCGACCATACCTAGCTTCATCTGCAGCTCTGAGATAGAGAAATGCTGGAAACAACATCCCTGCCATGTAAATGAACCTGTGGCTTCCAGGGCTGAACTTTCTAGTCATCGTCTGACCCACAAAAGGACCTCAACTCTGCAATATGAGTACCAGCTGGTTGTATTTGAGATTCCACTGAGAGTAGAGTATTTTTCACACACTGCAAATTCCAAAACCTGTTTTCATACAAAATATTTGTATGTTATAAATGAACTTCTTTTATAAACTACACAGATGTTTGTAGGCCTGCCATCAACATGTTATTCTATCAAAATTAATTTCTATGCAGTGAGGGGCTTTTGAGTAGTATCCTTCATCAATTGCTTCAATAAAGGGCCAATTTCATTTTAGCCAAGAGATTGTTAATGTTAGTAGCTTAAAACAGCTACCAGAGCTAATATCAATCCAAATGAATTATATATTTCAGTTATTTGTTTGCATTGGTCAGCATCCCGGACCCTCTTTTGAATAAAGCTATATTCACTATTAGATCAGCATAAAAAGTATTTTAATTTCATTGTTATAGCATTAGGTATTAGATGTCCTACTCTGCATAAGGACTGTTGCCATTACAATGCATGCGAAGCGTAGCATCCATGCACTGCTATGGTGGTACACTCCTTGCATACTACCATCCTAAACCTACACATTCACCTGCCCCTTCACCTGCTCTTACTCCTACTCCTAGTACTACCCCTTATCCTATTAATATCACTAAAGGTGTTCCTACCTTGACTCATACCCACTGCCTACTCCTATCTCAGATCCTCTTCCCATCCCTATAGCTACTCCTACCTCTATTCCCACTCCTACCCCTGCTCTTGGCCCTACACCTGCCCTGACTTCTCGTCCATCCCTACTTTTACCCCCACCATTATTATTACTCATATTAATATTTTGTCCTCTTTGTCTCTTGCTTGTCATACATTTACTCCTATTTACCATCTTGTTGTATTAAGATTACTTTTTCACAAATCTTCATCCTTGCCCAGCCATAATTTAACTGTACACTTCGGAGTGATCCAGTGAAATATTTAAAATCATAATACACAACACAATAATATACAGAAGAGACGAAAGGTTGGAAGTACCTGTTGCATATGGTAGACGCAGTGACACCTGAAACAGAGTCAGGTGTAGTAGAAGCATTGTAAAACCGTGCTTTAAAACTTCAGATGAAGAAAACACATTTATAAGGTGATATTATTACATATAAATAATTTGCAATAATGTTTTTCAAATGCATGTTGCTCATTAATGAATACTGATGACGATTTTGATGTTATGTGAAGTGGCCTAGTGATTTTCATGCTTTATGCTGAGAGTGCACCAGTTAGGAAAATAGGTGCAAAAATATTTAGCTATTAAATACAAGCTTGATATTATGAGAGTTGATAGTAGAGACAATAAAGTTTATGACTATCTAAAAACGGTATTAGAAAATTATATTTTGGAAAACGTGCATTTTTATAAACATGGTACAAATTTCTGGTTGTAGGATATTTCTAACGTTAAACATTCCAATGTAATAATATTTTGGGAAAGTTTATATATTCTTTATTTGATATGATATAATTGAATTATATCTGAAGTAAAGTCAAAGCTTATTTCATGTAAATGTGTGATGCTAACTTAAAGGCCTTCTTTTCGAAATACTTTTCTCTAGTTGTGACGTTTTCCCTTGTTTAATACAATGGATTGTTCTTTGCAATTGAAATGTTGCACATATGTCCTGTACAATTCTACACCCTGATATTCTTGATAGCTTTTTCAATGCTTACAGCAAAATATTTCTGTAGGAATAGAATTTTAGCTATGGCTATGAGTTGAAACCTTTTTATATCTTCTCTACCAATGTTAGGGCTGTGTGGATTCGCTAACTTTTACTTCTCATGACTAGCATGGGAAATCAGTTTGATGTTTCAATCATCTCAGGTGTCAATATGTGAGTTTAGACATGCAATGGTCTTTCGATGGTGGTGTGATGCTATGCCACTTGACTTTGCAGAAACTATGTAAAAGAAGGAACACCAAAGGAGGTGCGACGATCACCCTTCAGATGTTTCCTACTTGGGACCCAGATACTTTGCAGATCGATCTTTATCTTTGGACTGTTTGTCGATGCTACAATCGGCAGTTGATAGACTGGTTCTTTGCTGAACCATTTCAGTTTTCAAATAACTATTATTTATTTAGCTTTAAGCTAATGGACTCACCCCTAATGAACTTTAAGTTTCAACTTTTTTCCGTAGGACCTGATCTACTAGAACTTAGAACTATCTTCCTGCCCTAAGCGGTCGGAGTACTCTGTAACTCTGAATTTTATAATTACTTGATAAAGATTTGCCTAAATGCTTGGTGCTTTAATGCAAGCTCTGATATTCTTGACTGAAACAAATATTTGTCCGAATCTATCATTGAGTCCTGTTGATTCTTCCATTTGACTGTGACTAATGTCTAAATGCATTGTAGGGAGACTCAGCGAGCTCTGACAGAACATCAGCTATTACTTCGATTGTTCTGTGTCGCACTTGCAGAGCTTTAGGTTTGTATAATCTGCACCCAACTTAACTTCTTTAGGATGCTGGGTCTTCCAGTTGCTATTCTTTATTTCTACAGTATGGTGTTGAGTGGTAAATCTGTGAGTTGGCTGTCAATTAATGATCCTCATTGTACAGCTAATGTGGAGTTTGGTCACATAGTTTCCATCCCTTCTATCAGTGGAGAAAGATTCTTCAGAGGACCATTGCCTCTGTGGTAATGGAGGTTTCCCGGACTGTCTAATCATAAAGGGCCCAGCACCGTTAGAAGAGTCGGAGAATGAAAGTACAAATAATGGACATGATTTGCTTGGGGTGGTTGGGCCAGAACTCCTGCACACATCTCTTTCCTCTGACCTAAAAAATTACTAAATAGAACAGTGGCAAGGCAGTGATACCCGCACTATAGCAGACTTTGCAACAATGGTCATTTATTCACCTTAATGGTTTTTGCTACTAAAAGTGATTTTTGCGCTGAAAGTGCTTCCATATTGTTTATGTTTTGCCAAAGTGTGATTTTGCACCTATGTGATTTTCACCTAAATCTGTGTCTGCTTCTAAATAAATTGTGCTCCTAACTGTTTTCCATGCTGATTTGGTTGTCTGACACAATAGCGAGGAAAACACTATCAAACCCTGCAAATATTGGTAACAATATTGATTATGTTACTTTTGCAGTGGTATGCTTAAACAGAGAAAACCATAATATTGACTACAAAAATACCCCGTTATCGTAAACAAAAGTATAGAAACATTAAATATCGCTATCTCAATTCAAAAACACTAAACACAGTGAAAGATTGCTATCTAAAATATTGACAACAAAGATAATATAATTTTTATCAATGAACATATGAAATTAAGCACTTAAACAATATAATTGTCATAAATGAATTCCAATGCACTAATAATAATAATAGTTATACAATAAAAATGATATGCATTGTAATATAAATATTTATTTTAAAACAATAAAATATATATCACCTCCGGATAGTTATAATTAGGATCGTGTTTCAATAGAAAATCCATTTTTTGGTTAGCTTATATCTATGGGGCTGTTTGATGAATCTTATCAAAACATTCCCCAAAAATGTTTTTTCACCTCAGCTCCTTCCTGTAAAGTTTTGGGGTGATCCGTAAAGCGGGGGCTGAGAAAAAGAGGGCAAACACATTTCCCCATTCATTTTTTCATAGGACCTTTCATTTTCGTGGCTTTTTTGTTGTCCTTTGTGTTGATTGGCATTGTGTAGCAAGATACAACATTATGGCAGGTCCACAAACAAAAAGTAATAGTACATGGAATGAACTCAGAAATACAAAGGAGTTAAGAAAATCAGGGTGGGTAAGCAAAGGAAAGGAGGATGGGGAAAAGAGAAGAGATAAGGGCCAATGCATGACAGCATAAGGAAAAGACAACTTATACAATTACACAAGTTGAATAAAAGAATGAGTTAGAGCAACAAAGGGTATTGACCGCTGGCCAGCAAGACAGCCCACTAACTATTGGCTGGTCGGTGTAATATGGAGACTTAGGAGGACATCAGAATGTTCATAACTGAAAGGTGTACGGGCCCAGCTTGATCCAAAAATGGAAAAATTGTTAGCATATGAATGACCGGGGGCCTCAATGGGTGCGTCCGAAGACAGTGATTGTGCTAGTTTGTCTGTAGTACATAGGTAGGCTAATAAAGGTTCCCATATTATGTTGTGGGACTGCAGTGGCATTAATTCCCAAAAATGTGAAAGTTGCTCTGAGCAGTATGTTGCATCTTGCAGGCAAGTAGCAACTGTAGGGACTGCGTGTTGGCCTCAGTTCATAGCTACCCTGCGTTTTGCAAGGAGAACTAGCCAAGCTGTGCCTTCAGTCTGCAACATTCTAGGCACAACTATTCCGAATGAAAAAAGGAGGCTTGAGGAGCAGCACAACGAAGCCAATGAGAATTGGGGACTGAGCCCATCTTTAAGAGCTGTGAAGGGTACAGATTACACGATGCAAGCATTTAAAATGTATCAGGCATAGCCTATTGTTTGGTGAGAGGAGATCCAACTGCCCACAGCAGATTAGCCTGTGTGAATCTGTTAATGGTGCCCCCAAATCAGTTTCCCAAAATGTGTTGGCTTTCGGAGTTGCGATCAGAGAGGAAGACTGCATAGTATTGTATAGGCGGGTTATTATTTTGTGAATGGAGAATGTAGTGAGCATGTGTTCGAGTGGCTGGAGTACCAGTGGCTGGACCAGAAAGTGTTGTGAATAGTGCAGCAAGTGGCCCCGATTTGAGAGTACAGGGAGAGATCCAATGTGGTGGGTGTGGATAAAGCAGTAGCCCCAAATGGTTGCAGGAATGTGCCTTCTGGGTACTGATCCGAAAAAGTGGTGATTTTGTTGCCAAGCGCCCTGGTCTTGCAATGGCGGCATCAGAAGTTTGCGTCCTGTGGGTATGGAGGGTACCTATATGCAAGCTTATCCTGCCTGTTTTCTAAGGACATCCCAACCCCAGTGGAAACATGCCTTGGTTTCAACCTCTGCCCTTGATGCCCTATAGGGAGCATATAACGCTGTGGCCAAAAGCCAGGGGGGCACACGATCCGCTTCAATGACTGGTGATGTGTGACTGGTATAGTATTGAATGTGTCCAGTAGAGTAAAAATTGTGCCTGGACGCATAATGCATTTGGACGAGAGGCAGTGTGAGTATATCCCAAGAGATGCGGGGTTACCCACCAGCCAAGACCAATGAAACTAGATCAGACTGCAGGCACCCCAGGAATTGAGCTGTGAGTGGGAGAGGTACATTGAGAAAATGGTAAAGACATTTGGGGAGTACCACTATTTTGGCAATGGCCATCTGGCCAGCTAGCTAGAGTGGCAATTTGGACCAGATAGGAATTCTGTCTTCGAGCCGCTCAATTACACAACCATAATTGGCCTTCCAAACCTCACTGGATCTAAAGTAAGCCACACACTCAGGTAACGGACCAGGTCAGATGCCGTATTTAAGGGGTAGTCATGTGTGAAAAGTGTGTGTTCTCTCTGAAGGGGAAAGGTGTAGCTTATTACAGTTTATTTGTATGCCAGAGAATCCGCCACAGCAAATAACCTTGCGTGTAATGGGAGCTAAATTCTTGTAAGGGTCACAGATTTATAATATAATATCATCTGCATACATTGAGACTATTAGTCCCTGTGATGTAAAGCCTATTCCCTGATTGATATGGTGTTGCCGGAGTGGGTAGCCCTGTTGCATGCTCGAGTGTTCAGAAACGGGTCTGAGATCAGCCCATTAACTCAGACACATGCCGTTGGGAATGTGTATAAGAGGCGAATGCATCGGATCAAGGTGAGACTGAGTCCCAGCCGCTGGAGAAGAGGACAGAAGTAAGCCCATTCTAGTGAATTGAATGCTTTTGTGGCATCGAGCAGAACAGTGATCGCTGAAACCTTAGGGTCAAGATGGTGCATGGCCGCAAAAATGGTACGGAGGTTGTGTGAAGTGGATTGGCCAGGAATTAATCTGAACTTGTCTGGTCGTACCATGAATGGCAGCAGGGGCAGGAGGTGGTTTGCTAAAATTTTGGTGAGTATCTTATTGTCTATGTTGATCAGCAACAAAGCCCTGTAGGATCACATTGGGAGTCCGTCTAATCTGATTTAAGTTTAAGGAGAGATACAATACCAGGCTCTCTGAGTGGCCTCTACTGCCTGCCCCCAGTGAATCCTCAAGCATTGCCAAGAGGTGGTGAGCTAGTAGGGAGGCTAGTTCTTTGTAGAAAGCTACGAGCAAGCCATCAAGCTCAGATTCCTTGTCTTCTGGGAGCGCGCTAATTGTCTTCACTATTTCCTCTATGGAGTGGGAGAATCAATATATTCCTGCAAGCCCTATCCAGTCAAAGCAACTGAATTATGTTCAGATAGTTGGTGAGCTCGGTCTGGATGTGCACTGGTGTGGCAGTGTATAACTGAGCATACAATGCAGACATTGTGCTTGGGAGGCCATTGAGAGTGTCTTTGAATATGGAGCTTTTGCCAAGCAATTCCACCACATATGTGAAGGCATGTGGCTGGTGGAGTAAGCCCACCAAAATTTAACGTGAGCAGTCTCCCTCCCCATAGCGACAAGCCTTAGCGTTGCGACTGAAATAGTTTCACAAACCGCATCTTCAGAGAATCCTGAATTTTTTTCTTGTATATCTGCTAGCTTGACCATGTCATTAGTTTTAAAGTATTCTGTCTCCAGGTTACATATCTCAGTCACCAGCCTGGCCAAGTGTTTCCGTATGGCCTTCAGGTCATCCGACTGCTTGCGTTGCACACACCACATATCACCACCTTAAATACTTCCCTTAGCATAGATGGGGAGTTTACTGAGCCCTCATTGTGTTCAAAATAGATGGCTCTCTCTCGGTGCGAATCTCATCACAAAACACCGCATTTGAAGCACTTGAGGAAAGCTGCCATGAGAAGACGTGAGGGGGGCCTAAGGAACTGCTAGTTCTAAGAGTACGGAGGCATGATCCCATGGTGTGGAGGTCAAGTGTGCAACTTTTAAGCCCCACGTCTGTACTTTTCTGGACCTGTACCTCTCTGGACACAAGCCAAAAATCAACTCTCGACCAGGCGTTGAGGTGTGAAACAGGTTCCCTCCTGAATCTTCTCATGCGAAGTCCTGCAAGTAATTGTCATGCATGAATGTAATAAGCATGGCTGCGACACTGGGGTGTGGACACCAAGAAGTTCCAGATCGGTCCAGCTGGTCATCTAGTATTACGTTGAAGTCTCCACCCCAGAGGATGGCCCAGGAACTAATGTAGACAACAAGTCTACAAAGGTCCAAGAAAAACTCTGGAGCATCAGTATTCGGTTGTGTATGGTTGGAGTGCAAACCAACATTGCAAGGAAACACAACCTGCCCACCTCCTAAACCAACCCCCAAACATGGATGAGCATCAATGTCCTCCTCCCGCCCCAACATCTCATTAGAATCACTTCCGTTGAACTGGGAAACATCCTGGAGGCAAAGTAGGGCCAAACATTCACCCCGCCATGTAATGGCAGGTGGCTGAATGGGATGGTCATCCCCAATGAGGTGACACAATAAAATCAATTGGAAACAAGTACTTGGAAGATTCAGCGCAGAAGGCCAAGAGGTGTCGCACACAGCCTCCTGGCCAGACAGCCATGCTGGAGCATGATGAAGAAGACAGCTAAGTTGGCACCCCTGCAGTTGCACCACTGTTAATCGTTGTCATTACTAGAGTGGCCTTTAGATGATGTGGAGGGAGAGGGCCGATGTAGCATGTGGATGATTGGCAGTTTGGCAAGATATAGGAGGATGTATTTGATTTCAGCATTCTGGAGAAGTTTCTTGGCAGGCAGTAACTCATGCCTGGCATCTTGCACCAAGATGGTGAAGTCTGGATAGAGAGATGGATTGTTCCCCTTGTGTTGTATGGATTGACATTCTCCAGCCAGGAGTAAGAAAGTGGCCCAGTCCTTATAATTTAGGAGGTGTGCAAAAATGGGGCGTGCTGGACCACCTGAGCGGGGGAACGAGGCCCCAGGTAATAATGCGCCCTCTTCACAATAAAGACTGGAGCCAATGTCTCCCTAAAAAGCTCATGCTGTAGGGTTTCCACAAAGTCCTCCACTTGGTGATCACATTAGTCTCCGGAATCCTTTTGATTCTGAGATTGTTGCATCTTGCTCTCGCTTTGAGATCCTCCTTTTTGGCTTTAATCAGTTCTAGAAGTTTGCCCATGCGCAACACATATTCTTTAGAGTATGCTTGGGCACAATCTGTGCCAGAGTAATGATTTTCAAGTTGGTCCAGTCTAGTCTCACTTTTGTCCACGTTTTGTTTCATATGGTCTAGCTGGCTGGGGAGGATGTCCAGGTTTGCGTTGATAGTCCTGAGACTGGTTTTGACATCAACCAGTAGCTCCAGAAGGTCTATGTCTTGGGAATTAGTCCCCTCTAGGCACTCCAGGGACAGTTACGAATGGGCCCCCTGCTCTACCTGCCATGTGAGGCGCATTCCCTCAAAAGTGAGCTTTGATTGGCGAGTGTCATGTTTGCCCATAATTGTGATCAAACAGTTGACCACACAGACTGTAGGCGGCACCAAAGATTACCCTGCCACACTTCGCTACCCAGCCACAGTGTACCCAGCAACTGCACTCTCTGGAGAAACAAGGAATGAGCCCTCAGCGACAAGACTAGGCCTGGACGAAAATTTTGTTCCGTTCGCGGAAATTGCGAAAATTTCCGCATTCCGCAGCTTAGCGATAATTTGGTTCTTGCTCGCGCTGTAAAATAATACATTCTCGCGCGCGCGTAATCGCCTTACCTGAATCCCTGCGTTCGCCGACAAGTTTTCTTGATCCGGTCGCCTTCTCCATGAGAAGTTGTATTGTTTTTAGCCATTTGTGCTGTCTCGCGACAGTTCGCGTCCGCAGTGACGTCATGCGTCGCGCGATCACGTCTTTCTTCTCGCGATCATGCACCGCGAGACAACTGAAAACAAGATGGCCACGCCCGCGAGCAACCACATGGGTAAGTTGGCGAGCCGCAACCATGCAGAAAATCTCGCGAACATGCGGGAAAAAAACTTCTGCATCTTCGCGATATTTCCGCATGTTTGTGATAATTTTTAGTATTTTCGCGATAATTTGCGAAAGTGGATTTCGCAAATTCCGCCCACCCCTAGACAAGACCCACAATGAGTTTGGTATCCTTGTGTTGGATCCGCAACGTACCCAGAAACACCTGCCAGCATGGGGCCAAGAGCAGGCACAGGACCCAGCAGACTTGTTATGAGTGCAATCGGTCTATATCACACATTTGACACTAAGTGCTGAAGGGTGATTTTCCAGGTAAGGCTGTTGAAGAGGATCACAGGGCGTGCAGGAGGTAGGGTGATTAATGCAGTGCCAGACCAAGGAGCGTGCTGGGCCCATGACATGCCTCTCTGCCACCAGGAAGTCAGCACACCTGTGCCTATGGGTTAAGTGGCTCAGCAACCCTGTCCACACTGCATACACAATAATCGAATAGCACGTGCTGTTGGTTGATTCCCAGCCTGATAGTAAAGGTCCACCACACACTGTACTGATCCCTATGCCGGAGGCATGAGCAGGCTCTTTGGCCTAAGGGACCTTATGTTGAATTGTACTGGCCTGTCATAGTCAGTTGGGAGGCATGCAAGGAATTGTGCTGTGGAAGAAAGGACAGGGAGGTACAAAGTCCAGTGTACCCACCTGTTGAAGTACAGCAGCTGGAGTGTAGGAGAACCAATCTCAATAGATAAATCCAAGGACCCGTAGCGCCCGACTCGTGGCCGCACTCAACTTGGAGTGAGGATGGCGTCCATGTGCACCAAGGCTTGAGCTTGCAAGAGGCAGTGGAGTACTCACAGTTTATTATTCACAGCCCTGGCTGCAGCACACGCAGACCTCCGTATTCAGGCCTTCGAGGTAACCCCAACGTTTGCAGATGTACCAGTGAGGCACTGCCGACTTCAATCTCTGTGCCTGGCCTGAAAGGCCAGGTGGCTCCTCTGAGGTCCAGTGTGTCTTGCCAGCGGCCGCTAGGCTGATCCAAACTCCTCACTGCCCCCAATAACAGATGTAATGCAGCATCCCAGGACCCAGGGAACGGGCAGCCATCAGCACCCATGCTCCGATGTTTACTTCAGCACCAATGGCAGAGCCCCTCCATGAGCCTTCACAGTCATCACTCGGCTGAGCTGTGCTCTGCCTCTGCAGGCCCTACACGGATGCCAATGGTCTGACCTCCCCTACGGGGGCAAAACCATTGCAAACTGGCTTAGACAATACAGCAGGATCACCTGCAGTCGCCACTGCAAAAGGGGGATAGCAACAGGTTTGATGTGTTGAGGATTGTGTAGGATTTAGTCATTTGGATGGCAGAGCCCCTCTAGAGAGCGGCCACTTGCAGCCTGGCTAGGCTACGCCCCCCTACTATAGGACATTAAACACAGCTACAGCCCAAATCATTGAACAGATTTACACCAAATTTAGAAAAAAGCTAGATATTTGTGCAGAAAGAGTCCAGAACGATATATGCAATGTAATAAACCTAACTGACCTTACATTAAATACAGGAGAAATTAGCATTCTGTCACGTGGATTATCTTACTGTGTTTCTGAGATTTTGGACTACGTCCAAACAAGTAATGACTGTTTCAAATTTATATGTAAGTTAAGGTTAGCTAATTTCTTTGCAACCAGCAGGAAAACTGGAATGGCGCAGCAAGAGGCATCAATAGGTAGTGATTGTTTGGTGGTTTCTGATTTTATGTATTACGTGACCTGGACAGTTTATTAGGGGTGGGCGGACTTTGCGTTGTCGCGCTATGCAAAGCTCTGCAAAACGGTAAAAAATCTCTGCGAGCATGCAGAGAGATCCGCGAACATGCATTTTGGAAGTGTGAACAAGCAAAAAATTCCACAAAATCGCAGATCTCGGAATTTTTGGCAATTACGCGTTCTCTGCAGAATGCAAAATTATCCAAATTCCGCAAGCCGAACGGAATTTATCGCCCAGGCCTACAGTTCATCCAGGGATGATGTGACTGAGCTTACAGATGATGTTTTGGTTAGAGAGCAAGATTTAAATGTGTATGGGAGACCGGTCACTACATTTAAACCGAAGTTGGTTTTCTTACCCATGGTCCCAAAAGATTCTATAGACACATTCTCTGATCTGTTAGTTCAGGACCTAAAGAAACGGTATACATTTTGAGGCAGGAGAGACATCTGACCCATCCAAAATAAACTACTTGAGTTTGGTTAAAAAGTTACATTCTCGTCCTGATATAGTGGTACGACAAGCGGACTAGGGGCGCAATGTTGTACTGTGGCCCCTAGCCTTGTATCAAGCAGAGGCAATAAGCCAACTCAGTGACCACATGTGCTATGACAAAGTAGACAGAAACACTTTGCAGGAGATAACCCCTAACTTCCACTCAGACTTAAGCCAATGGAGAGCAGTGGTACTTATCTCACAGGCAGAATTTTAATTTCTAAGAATAGAGAATCCAGTGATACCTGACCTGTACCTAATACAGAAAGTGCACGAAAACATCGATGCACCCCCTGGCAAACCAATTATTTCGGCCATAGAAAGTCTCTTTGAGAACGCCTCCAAATATCTGGATATTTTTTGGAAGTTCCAGTTAAAAAGCTATTGTCACACACTAGGGACACTGGAGACCTTTTGAAGAAGATCTACAATGTAGAATGGCAAAGGGATTACATCATGATCACACTTGATGTAGAATCCCTGTACACCAGCATCTCACATCAAGATGGTTTAAGGGCAGCGCAACACTTCCTTAGCACACGGCCAATAACATTATGCAAACACACAGAAATGCTGTTAAATATGCTTAAGTGGTGTTTATGTAATATCATCTTCATGTTTGGATCTGATCTGTATCAGCAGATGAGAGGTACAGCCATGGGTACCTGCTTTGCCCTCAATTATGCAGATTTGCATATGGGCTGGTGGGAGGAGCAGGTGCCTGTGAAGAAATTTGCCACTGAAATGTCTGAGAATGTAATCCCGTGGTCGCGCTATATAGATGACCTTTTCGTCATATGGCGTGGAGATAAAACTTCTGCCACAAACTTTGTGGAAGATTAAATGGCATTGAGCTTAATCTCTATTTTACCTCATACATAAGTCAGAAAGAGGTTGAGTTCCTCAATCTGACTATATATGTGGTTGAGGAGACTCTGCAAACAAAGACATTTAGGAAAAGTGCAGCTGGAAACACAGTGCTGCATGCCCGCAGTTTTTATCCAACAAAGCTAAAAAATAGTATACCCTATGCAGAGAATCCGCAGATACGGAGAAACTGCAGTGAGGAAGAACAGCTCAAAACTGCACAAACAGAACTAACAGGGATATTCTGAAGGAGAGGGTATAGCAAGGCAACCTTAGAAGTTGCAAAGGTTAAAGCCAATCAGAGTCCCAGTGAAAAGCTAATTTTTACAGAAGAGGAACACTCACACAAGGAGACAAATCCAGGGCAACCCATAAGATTCATCATGGGCTACAGTAATCAACATCAAGAGATCCGGGCCATCTTCCAAAAGCATTGGCACCTGATTTGTAGTGACCAGATATGAGATCTTAGAGTTAAGAAAAGATCTCTACTAACTTTCCGGAAGGCTAGATCCATGAGGAACGATCTAGTAAACAACACCCCAGGTTTGAAATAACAGCAGGGTTGGCTTAGTGGAAGTAAAGGTTTTTGGTACTGTCACCAATGTAGGGCATGCAAGTTTGGGGTGAACACTACTGAGGTACCACTGCCATTTACAGACACGAAGTCAAAAGTTATCCTATGCACATGCTGTTAGTGTTCAAAATGAAAGTTCATCATAAGGTTGGAGCACAACAGATAGTGATGTCTCTTAAGGTCCTTTCTTTGTCTCTTTACTTGAACAAAAATCATCCAGCCAACACGTGTTTCGTCGCATGGGTATTACCCCTCGCCTTCTTCCGGGATGGAAATCATACAACAGGTATCGGATCAACACGAATAAACACAATAAAAGAAACAATATGGTGAGCATAAATCACCTCATTGTTGAAAGGTGAAAACAAATCACCTTTAAAATGGAAACCCTATACATAACTCTATATAGGTTATGAAAGTGACTGTGAAACAATTAGATCAGTGGAGTAGTCAAAACAAGTAATAATGCCAAAATTTGTGTATAAAGGTGAGGTGTGAAATGCGTTGTGTATTCTGTCGTCCACCGTACAACCCACATGAATATACTCATTATAGATAGCTGTAAGTAAGCACGTGGTCCAAGAATAAACATATTCAAGTCTGATGGAAAACTAAAGTATTGTATTGTTCATAGGTATATGGGGGTCCTACCTGTTCAGTTCTTCGAATTTAGTGTAGAGTTATATAGAATTAAGTATACGGGCAAAAGAAAGTAAAAACGGCCAGATAAATGAGAAAAAAGCAAACTAGTAGTCATTGAATATTATCTAATAACAGATATCTCTAACCCCTCAGCCGGTTGTAATTCCGACCGGCTGGTCAATTAAACAAATCTTGACCCTGAGGGCCAAAAAAAGCATTTCATTAAAAAGTGTCAGCTGGATTTGCATAGGATCTGCGAATCCAAGTGAAATTTCCCCCCAAAAAATTAGGTGCAGTCTCCTGTGCTTCGTTTAATTAAGCCCCCGGTTGGGCCAGGTCCCAGGGGCACTGGTGAAATGTGATGCTCTGGGGCAAGAAGCCCCCAGCAGACCTGGGGACCGCCACCTCCCTGAAGCTGTATTTTATTAAAGAAATGCATGGGGGCTCCTGTCCCCCCGATGCAGCCCCGGAGACTGCCACCTCCCCGGGGCGTTAATTAAGAAATGCGGGGGGCACATGGCCCACATTCGGCCCAACTCCCTGGGGCTCACTTTATCAAATTCGGGGAGGCCACGCACCCCCCAGCCTCGGGGCCTGCCATCTCTCCGGGGCAATACATCATATAAGCAGGGGGCCCCCCACAGCCCTGTGGACAGCCACCTCCCTGGGGCTGAATTTAAAATTATAGTGTGGGGGGGACTGTAGCCCCCCCCCACACTGCCCAGGTACCACCACCTCTTCAGGGCACTAATTCTTTTTTTTTTATTGGCATTTTGAGTTAAGAACAAAACACGTACAGTTCAAGGTAGGCATTGCATTTGCATTTCATGAATACAGTAGTATAGCATTAGCAATGGGTTTAAAAAAAGGATCAGTACACAACACAGTATATCTCTCCTAGGAATGGAGGGCACATTAATTACACAACAATAGTTCTGGAGGATGACCCCACTAGTTTGTGGCTTGTCGGTTTAGGCTGTCAGCTATTCTATGCTTGTAAGGCATTAGCTTCCGTGGTGTCTGCAGTCTTCTTCCGGAGGCAGGCAGTGAGGGGCATCCAAATGTCCCGGGGCCCTGAGCGTTGTGGGATTAGCTTGGCATATATGGTGTTTTGCTCCTGACAATAGGTAAAGACTCCAAGCCAGTCCTCAAATTTAGGCGCCCTGCCCCTTCCCCACCTGCATGCGATTTTTCGTTTGGCTATGAGGAGGCCTATTGCTAGGAATCTTTTAGTACCGCCTTTGTATCTAGGAAGGTATCCTAGGAGACCCATTTCAGGGATGAGCTCAAGCTGCTCTCCAATCATTTCTCCCAGGTCCGCTCCCACCTCAACCCAGTATTGTGCTATGAGCCTACATTCCCACACAACGTGAAAAAATCCCGCTCCTTCCTGCCGGCAGCGGTCGCATTTGTCGTTGTCTCACAATTGGAGTTTATACATTTTCACCTGGGTGTAGTACATTCTGTGGAGAAATTTGAAGTGTATTATTTGTAATCTACTGGTGGCTGTGATACGTTCAGTTTGCTGGCAGCAATATGCCCAGGCATCCTCCGTAATTAAATACCTAAGTTCCATTTCCCATCCCTGTTTCGCTTTCAGAGTATAGTGGCTTTGTATATATGCAACACGGCATGTGGTGCCCCGGCATGCAACGTCTGGTGTAGTGGAAGCTGTGTGGGGGGTTCCTCTGGAAATGCAGGCATGGCGGCGCTAACATTCTGTCGCAAGCGGATATATAGAAATCGGTCCATGGTAGTGGGGGGTTGTTGCCGCAAAACTCTGCCACGTCCTTGAATTGCCCCGAGTTGTACATATCTCCCCAGGTGTTCAAGCCCCGTTTGCGAAGCATGTGCTTACATATGCCTTCCTGCGTTACCGGGAGAGTGTGTTGATCATGTAGGGGAAGTAACGGGGATTATAGCATGGGAATCTGGGACCGTTGAGCTATAGCGGGCCAGGCATTATTGGTGCAAGCTACTGTGCACCTTTTTCCCCCTGCTGTTTTATCGTCCGGTCCCAAGAACCCTGCTATAGACATGGATGCCATAATTAAGTCCCTGCTCCACTGGCAAGTGTGTCATAAAGGGCAGTGGCTCGAACCAATACGTGGCATAATGTGCCTGAGCACTGACATAGTAAAGTTCCGGGTCGTGCGCTTCAAACTCTCCCTGAACAAATGGTAGCGTAAGGGTACTCCATTTGAACCAAGGCTGTTTCCCGCCCCATGCCAGACGAATAAGCTGACTCTTCAATTTTACAAAAAAAAGTCGGCCCGGTGGGAAGGGAATGTTTAAACAGAGGTATAAAAATGTTGGCATGATGACCATTTTCATTAAAGCTACGCGGCCAGCAAGGGAAAGTGGTAGAGCTATCCATCTGGTAATCAGGTCTTCCACCTTGTTAATAACCACTCCGTAGTTCCCACTGATCAGTTCATCTTTATCGTTGGTTATATTGATGCCCAGGTAGCGGACCTCGTCTGCTCACCATTGCAACAGGTAGTCCATTGGGAAGGGGCGGTACAACTGGTGAGCGGCATGACCTGAGATTTACCCCAGTTGATAGTGATACCTGAGTAGGCCCCGAATTTTATAATTTCTCGGATCATGGGATTTAAACCTTCTGCGGGATCCCGCACATATAGTGTGATGTTGTCCGCTTAAAGAGAGATTAAAACAGGTTTCGTAGGGTAGTCCAGCGCATACTGTTTATAGTGCTGTCGTAGCATGGCAGCCAGTGGCTCCATTGCTATCGCGAATAGCAGGGATGAGAGAGGACACCCCTGGAGATGTTGAAAGCAGGGGACCATTCAGGAGCAGTGTGGCACGGGGACTGTGATAGAGCAGTTTAATACACATGAGAAATCCAGGCAGAAATCCTATATGTGTCAACACTGCCAAGAGGTACCCCATTCCTGGGAGTCGAAAGCTTTAGTGGCGTCGGGGAAGACCACCACCGCCTGGTCCTCTTGATCGATGCCATGCATTATGGTGAAGAGGGTCCGTAAGTTGTGGGAGGTCGGACGGCCTGGAAAGAAACCAGCCTGATTCGGTCTGATGAGGTTGCCCATTAAAAGCGCAAGCCTGTTTGCCAGTACTCTGGCTAATATCTTGACGTCGCAATTTGTTAGGGATAGAGGCCTGTATGAGTCTGGGGAGTCAGGAGGTTTCCCTGGTTTTAATAGTGAGACCAGCATTGCTTCCCGCATGGTAGGCGGGAGTGTACCCGATTGGGCCGCTTCATCAAAAATCTCTTTCAGGAAAGGGGCCAGCACATTGATGTACGTCTTATAAAATTCAATAACGAGGCTGTCAGGTCCCTGCGCCTTTCCATTCCCTATTTGCATAATGGCTTCCCAGATTTTGTCTACCCCAAGATCAGCCGCTAAGAATTCTCGCTGCCTATTACTTAGCCAGGCTAATTCTATCTGGTGCAAGTATTGCAGGGTTTCAGTTTGACAAGCAGCGCATGTAGAGTAGTGTTTGATAGTGGATGGTGAAGAACCCCATTATAGCTGGGGTATCCCGGTGCGTTATGCCTTCCCCATACCGGACGACCATCACGTGGTTCGCTGTTTTCGGTGATCTGATGGTTTCTGCTAGCGCTCTACGTGGACGCTCCCCATCCCCATATCTGCGCGATGTGTGATATTTGCTGCGGAATAGGCATTCCCGTTCCGCTTCGTCCTGATACTCTGTAAGGAGTTTGTACATCTGAGCCAGGGCAGGACCCCCTTGTGTCTCTCAGGTGTTTGAGTCCTATTGTTTGATCTGATGCTCTAGGCTAGCAATGGTTGTGCGGATGGCTTTTAGGATACCTCCTATTTTGGCTATGCAGTGACCCCTAACTGTGACCTTCAATGCTTCCCATACAGTGGTCAATGATGACACTGAGCCTATATTGAGACGTAAGAATTCTTCTAAAGTGTCCCCCAGCTCCGTCTTAAAGGCCTCATCAAGGAGCACTGTGGGTTGCAGGTGCCTAGCCGGTGTTGGGCCGGTGAGCTCAGTGGAATAAGCCGCATGAGCACCAGGGAGTGGTCCGGGTATGTGCGCGCTAAGTGACGGGTGGAAGTAGCGTGCATTGCTATGTCCTGAGATACAATCCACATATCCAGCCTCGACCAGCTGTTGTGTACCGCTGAGTGGAATGTTCCCTCACACTGGGTAGGGTAGTGATGGCACCAGACGTCAACCAGCAGGTTGTCCGTCATTATTAGTTGCAGTTGTTGTTGTGCTTTGGAGTAGTGGTGCGGCATCGCGTTAGAGCGGTCTTTTGCGGGGTAAGGCGTTAAGTTGAAGTCCCCCCATATGAGATTGGTTGAGCCTATGTTCACTATGCGCGCCCACAAGGCAATGAAATAGTCTTCGTCGTCTACATTAGGCCCATAGTTACACACTAGTGTAATGGAGGCGGACCGTAGCCTACCCATTGTCATGCAGTACCTGTCCTGGGGGTCAGTTGTAGAGCCCTCCTCGGTGTATGGCACCATTCTTTTAATTAGGATAGCCGCAACTCTCGAGAATGCTGAGTACGAAGAGAAGTATCTGAGAGAGGCCAACCTAGAGACAAACAGGGGCTGTTTTGTGGGGATAGTGTGCGTCTCTTGCAGCATTGCAATGTTGACTTGGTACCTGTCCAAATAAGCTGATATGTTTTCCCGGGGTCCCTTAGCCCCTAACATTCCATGTGAGGAAACCCGTGTGCACTTTAGCATCAGCTCGCTGGCCTTCACCCGCCATTGCCTAGTGACGTGTGCATTTGCATGTGTTGTATACATGTGTCGATTTCGGAGTATATACTGTACCTACGTAGCCAACTGTCTTGAGCAAACTTAGAAATGCCCACCCTGATGTCCCACACTTCCTCCCACACTGGCAACTCCAACTTGTCGTGCATCTTTCCCTCCCTCCCAACCCATGCCAACAGATCCCTAAAGCCCCAAAGAATCCGTGTCACAATTTCCCCATTCAAAGACTGCTCCACTCCTAATGCAGCGCTACATGCCGTGGGTGGTTTATAGACTTGTGTACATGATGTCATGGGGGCTCATCCAGTGCAATGGAGAGATAGAGATTAAGACAGCATTTCTGAACATCCCCCCAGTGTAATCACAACAAAGGCAATGGCCTAACAGTTCAGTTCCCAGTCCTGAGAAAAAGGGGAGCACCCTTAGAGGTGTGGATTCCAGGGGGCGTGGCAGCACCTCCCGCTTCAACGTGTCATGCAGGAGGGGGCCCCAGATTACAGGTTTTAGCTCCTGCTGGGTCGCACTGTCTTAATCTGAAGATGGGGCCAGTTCAGGAGAACCCTCAATAACAACATGTAACGTTACCTGTCACTCGAGTTGTACGGCCATGTGTGCAATGTCCCCCTTCAAACCTACATGTGTTGGTCAGCAGGGTCGCAGCTTGGTTTCTAGACCTCCTCAGGATGCGCTGTTCCGTCCCTGTCACTGGACGGTGATTGCGACGCTCTCTTGGCAGCTAGGATAGATTTTTTGAAAAAGTCCACAGCCTGCTGTGGAGTATTGCAGATGTAGTGTCTGTCCTTATAGGTTATTCTTAGTTATGCGGGGTAGAGCATGGCATACTCCATGGGTGGTGAGAGTAAAGTCAGGGTACAGGGATATGATATTGTTCTTAAATATCAGCTCCTTCAGCTCTCTTGCTCTACGTAGAGCAGCATTGCAGTCACAGTAGTTTAGTATTTTGGTATTCTGGCAACTATGGGCCGGGGTGGCGCTCCCTGAGGTGGCCTCGGCGCCAATGTGTGGTGCGCCCTCTCCAAGATGAGCATGCACGAAAAGGACTCCAGCCCGAAGCATGTGGTGAGCAGCCTTTTGATGTAGTCCTTCAACTTCCCAGTATTACTTGTTTCCGGAACTCCAGTGATGCAGATGTTATTCCGCCATGAGCAAGCTTCAATGTCTTCATTTTTTTCTGCGATCACTTTGATGATCCAATCAATGTCTGTGAGTTGCCCAGTTGCCTGTTCATGTCCGTCTTCAAGGGTCGAGATACGTGTTTTGGCCTCCTTTATTCTGCCGTCCTGCTTTTCTATCTTTTGAGTGATCTGATCCATTCTGGCGCACATGGAATCCATTTTCCCTTTAATCGAGGCAAAACTAGCCTTAAATTGTATGGAGCAGTGTCCTCATGTCCACCTTGTCTGTGCTTTGGGTCTCTTGCCCCGTACCATCGTTCCGTGGCAGAAGGCTGCCCTCTGGGCCTTCTACGAGTGTTCGAATGTGAGCTTGGGTTGTTTGCCGTCAGGCTTCCCCATCTTTGTGCCGGCTTGGGTGAGTTGCACAGGTTCTAGAGGTCGCTTAACGGATGGCCCCGGCTCAGGATAGTGCGGGTATGTTCCAGCAGCTGCAGGACGCACAGAAGGAGCCTTGTTTAGTTCCAATAGTTGCTGGGCGGGTCAGCGAGCGCGACAGTCGAGCGCAATATCTGCGAAGCGTTCCGCAAGGGCTAGATTCCCCCGGGCCCCTCGATGGTGCACCAGCAACAGCAAGTGAGTCCAGCAGCACAGGATCTGTGAGGTGTGGGGTCCCCACACGCACTGGACCAAATGGGATGGGAGTGGACCGTCGCTATATCAAGCCCGTAGTACAGCAGCGTCCGGGAGTAATGTCTTGCTTTCCAGCCCCCCGCAGCTTAGGAGAGTTCTCAGCCAGAGTATTACTGTAAAGTAGGGAAGATGTTGGAATAGTAAATCACACTATTCCTTAGCCTAGAGCGCCATCCAGCGCAAGTCGTTGTAACGACTTGCGTTGTAATGACAGCGAAGTAAATGTATTGCGGTGTTTTGACCACGTTGTAAAGGTTGTTCTCCCCAAATGGATATTGCGGCTCACCGGAACGGCCCATGGCCTCAGCCTCGCGTGAGCGGCTCCCCGGCATAGGCGTTCCCCAATCAGACTGCAGGCCCGATGCGCCGGCCCGCCACGCTGCTCAGCCTCTCCTCAGCACCCCTGCCTCACCATCAAATGATGCGCTGGCCCAGCGCAGGTAATCCGCAGCAGGTGTGCACTCTGCTGGGGGAGCATGCACAGCTCGCAGGTGCTGTAGCGGCTTCCCTTCACACTCAGCCCAGCTGGCCGCTCCTTGCCACACTTGCCGCTGATATGACCGGTGTTCAGTCGGGTGGTCTGCCAGCCATCTGCGCTCTGGCAAAAAGAGCTCCGCTGTTGCCACCACTTGCCAGGGGGTTTGCTGCTGGAGATGACCCCGCAGATACAGGATTATTGTTGGAATTCTTTTTCGGGGCGGATGGAGCCTCACTACTGTGCAGCCATCTTGCCCACACGCCCCTTTGCGCCACCCCGGGGCACTAATTATTTAAATGTGGGGGTCCATTGCGGACCCCCAGCCCCGGGGACCACTACCTCCCTGGAGCTTTAAACATGTTAGAAGGGGCCCCCCTGGCCCTGTGGACCACCAAAACCCAGGGATGGCTCCAGCAATGTCCCAGGATGCCCACCCCCGGTACATTGCATTTTGCATGTCTCCTGCCATGCCATAGAAAACTCTGCTTCACTTCATGGAACCGAGAGCAGAAAATCTGCTCTTGCTTCCATGAAGCGAAGCAGATTTGCTTTAGGGCAAAGGGAGCTGCATGTTTGGCTCCCCCACAGTCCATGCCCCGGGAGATGCGTTCGCTGGAGCTGAAAATGGCACAGGGAGGGGGGACCAAGCGGCTGCTCTCCCTTTTTGATTTTTTTAAAATAAAAAATGGCCTGGCCCCGGGGGATGGTGTCCCCTGAGCTGACATCAGGTCATGGAACTGGCTGGCATTCATTATTATTTTGTCTCTCATGATAGGAGTCGTGATCACATCTCATAACTTCGCTGTGGATTTGCGGATCCACCCTAAATAAATAATTTTATAGCATAATATTCAGACGGTAGTGTTGCATTTGTGAACTTTTTATGGAGTTAGTGAGATTGAAGTTAATAATCAGATTAAGTTTGATAGAGTTAGTAATAATATAAAAAAATTAAAAGTTAAACTTTAAAAGTGTATTGTGTTGTAGTACATTGAATTTGTGATTTTGTTTTGTGGATTCGCTACAGGTTTGCAAATCTGTAAAATATTTAAAAAGAGTATGTATGTTAAAAAATAAATAGGATTCAATGTAGGGTTAGAGGATGGCTCTAAAAAGAGCCCTTGTTCTCATTATCACTTTGTTGGAGCTACATGTAAGTGGGGTTGCACAGCTTAAGATTGTTGAGAAACACTCCATTCCCTTCATCTGTGAAGTGAACTCCATCACTTCTGTATATGTCATGCATATCAAAAAGTAGATTGTTGTTATAGATGGAGCCCATTCTATGGTCTCTGAGGTAAGGAGAAACAGCTTTATTGACATTTTTCCTAGCTTTTTCAATCTGTGGACATAATTGATTTGACCACTTCCATTTCTATCTTTGGCATATATTAGAGTGTACTAAGACAGTTTGGGGGTAAAGGAACATCAATTGTGCAAAGGTATCCTTCATGAGCATTTCCAGTCCTACTCCAGTCGATGTGCCTAGGTCATTGCCACCACAGTGCACAATCATGAGGTCAGGGGGTTGGAGATGCAAAAAGGTTTTAACCAAAGGCACCAATTGGTGCCACTTTAATCCTCTCTGTGCAATCCATTTAATATCCACATTTTGCAAACCAAGGTTTTTGTCAATACCACTGTGTTCAGCATACCTTTTGCATCAGAAAACATTGCTGTGCCTTACATTCCATACTTTAAGCATCTTGAAGGGATGTCTGGAAGGAATGAAAATATGCCTGTAGCTGAGGTAGTCAGTTGGTAGAATGAGAGGTATCTAAAATGGCAAAGAAGATGCTGTTTTGAAAAAGCGGATAAGTGATTGGCTGTTCATCAACATTGTGCACTTAAAAATAGGATGCATGTTACTTTGTGAAGAAGTACGTTTCTGATTGTTATTAAAAAAATGTTTGAAAGGTACAGTAGATAGGGTAAGGTATTATTTTGAAAAGTCAACCACAACTGCTGTTTGCATTTGTAAGCTTGTGTGCTGAATTTCAAAATGTGGTGAACATGACACCTTTTGGTACAGTTGAATGTTGCAGAGATTGCTACTATGGAAACTAGTATTAAACAGAATGAGGGAAGGGTTGAAACTTAAGTATGGTTTTAAAATGTGAAATGGTAACTTATATATAAGTGATATGTTACTAAATTACGTTTTTCTAAGTCACTAGTATGTGTAGAAGTAGTGTGTTGTTAAAAAATAATACTAGTATTATTAGAAATATGTATTTGAACTCTCGTAAGGGTTCTCATCTCCATCGTGATGCTACACTGCGACACCACGGTGGAGTCACAACTTCAGAATTTTACAGAACCAGTTTGGGCACTATTAGAAGACAGTTAGAAAGGCTTAATCTGTCTAACCAATAGAAATGTGTTTCACAATTTGAAATAATGTAGGAAGCAATTTGATTTGTTTCTTACATTAATTTGTGAGCAGAAAGAGAGGGAATGTTTGCAATTACTGGTTTTACGTTGTTGAGAGTGGTGCATTACATTTATTGTGTGCAAAAGAAAATCTTTTATGAGTTTCTGATATTTCATATTCTGCAATACTATTTGAAAGGTGAGGTACACATTTGTAAAGTGTGTTATGTATTGTGTAGTAGTGCTTCACTCTTTGTAGTGATTTGAAAAGCATTATTTTCAAAGTTTAGAAATTTTTAGGGAAGTGTGATGTTTGAAATATGTTACAAAATGTACAGATGTGTATTGTAGTTTGTTTTATTGTACTGAAATGAGATTGAAATAGTTTGTGCATACCAATATGTGTACATTGGTAGATGGATTAGTGGTTATGGTAGATGTGTCTGTTGAAAGGTACAGTTGAAGTACGCCGCATAAATCTAGGTGTCTCTTTGAAATGGAAAGTGCAGTCTGTCAAGTTTTAAGGTCTGCATGCTCTACTTGCACATGAATGTTCACATGTGTTATGCATCTGAAGATGCTAAATGTATGAAAAACAGGTATACATCTATTTGTATTTTTCTTTTAAATATGATGCCACTAGCAAAAGGTACAGACACATGCATGCGTTCTTTCAGGGATATGGTGAGACTTAGACCAGTGAAATGTGAAGGGTTGCTGGTTTATATTTGGATAGGCCCAGCACTCTCAGTAGTCACTGAATAGTGAAGCTGCAGCACAATAGTGAGGTTTTAGACGTGTTGCAGATGGAATAGTGATTAGGCTACTTCGTATGGGTCTGTGAAAAGGTACACTTGAAGTACGCCACATAAATGTAGGTGTCTCCTTCAAATGGGAAGTGCAGACTGAAAAGCTTCAAGGACTGCATGGTCTTGTGACTGAGGTATGTCTCTACTTGAACATGTATTCTCACACGTGTTATGCATCTGAAGATGTTAGATGTATAAAACACAGGTATGCATCTATTTATACGTTTCTTTTATATATGATGCCACTAGCAAAAGGTAGAGGATCATGCATGCATGCTTTTAGGAATATGGTGAGAGTTATAACAGACACATGCGAAGGGTTGCTGCTTTATATTTGGCTAGGCTTAACAGTCTCATTAGTTGCTGAATAGTAAAGGTGCAGTACAAAAGTGAGGTTTAAAAGATGATGGCGGAGGGAATAGGCTACCTCGTATCAGTATGTGGAAAGGTACACTTGAGGTACGCCACATAAATGTTGCTGTCTCCTCGAAATGGGAAGTGCAGTCTGTCAAGTTTAAGGGAGTTTATGGTCTTGTGACTGAGGTATGTCTTTACTTGCACATGTATTCTCACACGTGTTATGCCTATAAAGATGGTGTACATGTAAAACACAGATATATATCTATTTGTATGTTTCTTTTATATATGATGCCACTAGCAAAAGGTACAGAATCATGCATGCCTGCTTTTAGGAGCATGGTGAGAGTTATAACAGACACATGCAAAGGGTTGCTGCTTTATATTTGGCTAGGCCTAACAGTCTCAGTAGTTGCTGAATAGTGAACCTGCATTACAAAAGTGAGGTTTAAAAGTTGTTGGCAGAGGAATTAGGCTACCTTGTATCAGTCTGTGGAAAGGTACACTTGAGGTACGCTACATACATTTAGCTGTCTCCTTGAAATGGGAATTACAGTCTGTCAAGTTTAAGGCAGTTTATGGTCTTGTGACTGAGGTATGTCTTTACTTGCACATGTATTCTCACACGTGTTATGCCTATAAAGACTATAGACATGTAAAACAGGTATATATCTATTTGTATGTTTCTTTTACATATAATGCCACTAGCAAAAGATACAGAAACATGCATGCCTGCCTTTTCTTTTTTTTTTTGTCCTCATAAACAAAGTTTTTTTGAGTTTTGGAGGAGTCGGGGGCCCCCTTGAACACTCTAGTTCCGATGCGCCCATACCTTAGAGTGTAACGTAGGGGGATAGATCTGGTCTTAACCATTGGGGCCCCTTTTTGTCCATCTCCTGGCACAAGATTATTGGCATTGGGGGGAGCTAGTCACGATGACCACTCGATTCAAGACCCTGCTTGAAATCTTTGTTACCATTGCCTTAATCATCGGACACCCTGTTGTTTGCTTGACTATAATATTCCCAAATTTTCCAAAAATTTTTGTTCTTGATTTTTTTCCCTTGTTTATCTAATTTGTACACCCTTAGTATAGACGCCAGCCACTCTCTGTGAGTTGGAGGTGTAGTTTTTACCCAGTTAATACAAATCTCCCTTCTGGCAAACTGAATAGGAAAAGGATATTTTCCTGATCCCTATTCAGTGAGGGATAGTCTGTGTTTTGTTGATTAATCACAAAAATAACAATTTCCATGCTTACCTCTATGGGCTGTTCCAGCACCTCAGAAAAGGTCTTACCAATTTGTTTCCAGAACTCTTCCAACTCAGCACAGTACCGGAACATGTGGAGATCATCCACTCTTTCTTCCCCACATTTAGGACACTTCTTTCTCATGTCGCTGTTGATTTTGGACAGCCTTTTGGGTGTCCAGTATGATCTGTGTATCGTGAACAAGTGATTCTTCTTCAGTGGGGCTGATTTTACCACACGCCCAAGAATTGCCATCGAAGTTTGACAGTAATGAGGAGTGTCCAAACTTGGAAACGCTTTTCCCCAAATTTCGTTCGGGACTTTATATTCTGTTTCACCTGCTCTTATAAGGGCCCAGTACCAAAATGATATCTCCTTTTTGAAAGGGTTTGTGTTTAACAACTTTTGTTCAATGAAAACAGTGGTTCCAGACAACGGCGGACACGGTGACGGCACTACCCTGTGTTGTACCCTTTGTTGTCACTTGGTAGTCAAATGTGGGGTGAGCGTGCATGTACCAACTCCGGCACTCGCCGTCGTTGAGTGCCAACTGCTATGCAGAAAACTGATAGACTGGGATTTGGTGGAGTGGTGCACAGCTCGTAAATACAACAGTGGTGGTCAAATAGTCAATGAGTCCTGATGTGTAATAAATCTTTTTTCTTTTTTATTTTTCTCAAAGATAGTTTGCCAGCCAACGCGTTTCGTACAAAAATTGAACTTCTTCAGGGCATGAGTGAGCATTCTTGTAAAGTCAAAAAGGAAAGGTGGCAAGTGTTCAGCGTGGGGGCCGCCTTGATAAGGGCCTGTGTGCGCTAAATCTTTCAGGCGAGCTGGAAGTGGTGCTCTCCGCTTACGGGTGTAGCAAATCTGGTGTTCAATGTCGTAGTCCCCTTGTAGGTTTTCCTTAATGTCTTTTACCCAACTACTAAGTTGGTAATATTTAAATCTTGCTAGTCAACCTGTAGTCTTTTTTTGCAGGGTCTCCCATTATATAATTTTGTTGTTTTCTATTAACTGTCCCCAATAATTTATGTTTCCTTTTCTCATGGGGGTCACTAGACTGTCTTTTAGGCACTCAGGGGTGCCTGGTGAATCCCAAATGGGAGCATTTATGCTTTAGTAGGGAATTTTCAGAATCTTTCTTATTCTGTACCAAGTTCTTGCGGCTGAATTCAAGGTCTTTAGTTTGATCTTTGTGAAAAATTTTGGGTGACCAAATTTATAAAGGAAATGGTCTCCGTCAGATTCGAAGAGGGCTTCCATGTATGTAGGCCATGTTTCCCGCTTACCCAGGAGTTTCCTTATGTTCTTAAATTAGAAAGCTCTACAATACTCAAGTATATCTGGGCTCGCGATTCCTCCTTGTACCTTATTTCTTCTCAATTTTTTCCATCCAATCCTAACCCCCTTAGGCGCCCAAATAAAGCTGGATATCTCCACTTGCAACTTTTGTATCTGTTCCATCTTAAAATTTAACGGGATAGAATTGAATAAGTATGTAAATTTGGGTAGTATATTCATTTTAATCAGGTTGGATTTACCCAGGAAGGACAATTGTAGACCCGACCAGGCTTTAAGAAGTTTTCTTGTATCTTTATGAATTCTAGTAAAATTCATACTAGTTATCCTGTCAAGATCTTTTATGTATTCTATTCCTAAGTATTTTATTTTTTACTTTACTAATAGGTTACCTGAGACTGTGTTGCATTCTAAGATTTCCATTTTTTAGTTGATTAACAAGGTATCCTGAAACTGCCCCAAACAGATCTATAACTTTTTCTGTCTTTGGAAGTGAGCTATTTAAGTCGCCAGTAAATATCATTAGGTCGTCGGCATATAATGCTACTTTCTTTTCCCAGCCTCCATGTTTAAAGGGTGCTATCCCCTCTTCTCTTCTCAGAAGGCAGGCTAAGGGCTCTATATAAACATTGAATAGTAGTGTGGAGAGGGGGCACCCTTGTCTTGTGCCTCTTTTTATCTTTATATTATCTGTGAGGGCGTCATTAACCAGTACTTTAGCTGTTGGATTTTTATATATATTTATGATTGCACTCTCAAAATTATCCCCGAGATTAAATTTGGATAGGGTAGCCTTCAGGAAGGGCCAACTGACCCTATCGACGCTTTTGCAGCGTCGAATGTTATCACTGCCAATGGTATGGAGTTTTGAGTTGCAATATCGATTGCACTGACTAGCTCATGTGATAATTCGTAAATTTGTCTGCCTTTCATGAACCCTTTTTGATTTGGGTGAATCAGGGACCCTCTGTGTATAGATCTTGTAGTCTGAGTTTAAGAGTGAGATAGGACGATAGGATTCACATTTGGCGGGGTCCTTTCCTGGTTTTAGTAAAATACTTACTATGGCATCATTCCATGAAACTGGATTGTCTTTTTTCCCAGAGAAGATATTATTTAAAAGATCTGTTGGGGGGATATTAAGACTTCCTTTAGGGTTGAGTATAGTTCGTTTGGTAGCGCATCCGGGCCTGCAGCTTTTCCTTTTTTTAAGCCTTTTATTGCATCCAAGACTTCTTCTCTGGTGATCTCCTGATTCAGGGCTGTTCTCTGCTCAGGGGTTGTTTCTGGAGTTGTTATTCCGTCTAGGAAGCTTTGTATTTGTTCTTTAGTTCTAGATATCTCTTCCATATCTAGTTTATCAAAGAAATCCTTAAATTCTCATCTAATTTCCGTATCTTCCGAATAGCAGCCAGGTGGAGATTCCTTCTGAATTTTCGTAACCCTGTTACGTATTGCTTCTGTTTTGGTTTACCAGGCCTTCCACACCCTTCACCATATTCATATTGTGATAATTTACTGGCCTCCCATCTATCTCTAACCTTTAAATCAAGAAAATCTGCTAGTTCTACTCTCTTCTTTTTCTTTTTTTCCTCTATTACTTCTTTTTCTTGTGCAGTTTTTGCTTTCATGTGTTCTTTATCCAATGTTTCCAAATCACTTTCAATTTGTTTTATAAAGGACTTATTCTCCTTGTTTCTATGACCTGTGATGCTTAAGATCCTCCCCCTAATATAGGCTTTATATGCGTCCCAGGCTATCTGTTTTGTTGTGCCTTCTTTATTTATTTGGAAAAAGAGATCTGTGTCTTCAGCCAGCTTATCAATGCAGGATATGTCTGCAAATATAGCTCTATTCACTGTCCATCTTTGATTACACGGAGAGGTTTTTAAGTTAAGACTGAGTTGCACCGCTGAATGGTCTGAGATGTGTTCTGGAATGTGTTCAACCTTGTTTGTGCAGTCCACCAAACTCCTATTGATCAGAAAAAAGTCGATTCTAGATGCATACCCTAGCATTTTATTCTGAAGGGTGAATCTATGATTTTTATTTCCCTTTTCCTTCCAGATGTCTACAAGCCCCAAATCTCGAATGCACATCCCAATCCATTCTCTCATTTTTGGTAGATTAGGAAGACTTTTTACTGGGTATCGATCTTCCTTGGGATTTAAAATTATGTTAAAATCCCCACCCATTATTACCGGGGCCTGTGTTGTTATTAAATGTGAATATATTTTTTGCAGGGGCTCAGGATCGTCTATGTTTGTACCGTAATATCCTGCTATAGTGTAAGAATTATTGTGTATTTTTGCTTTAGCAATTATCCATCTGCCTTTTTTGTCTATTTCCGTTTTTTCAATGATCGCTTTCAAAGATTTTTTTAATATTATTGCTACACCCTTTATGTTACAATCTCGGTTAGTGCATACACAATGATCCACCCATCTTTGATTTTTGCAGATCACTGCCCATTCTTCTTTTACCAAATGGGTTTCCTGAAGTATGATTATTTCACAGTCTATATTTTTTATATATTCCAGGATCTTCAATCTCCGTTTTTTTATCCTTAGCCCATTTATATTCCAAGATAGAACGTTGAGCCTCTTTTCTTTAGCCTTGTTACCTATGACCGACATCTTTGTCTTTAATCTTTTGTAGTTTACTTAAAGGAACCCCTTCTCCTCCTGCATTTGCTTTTAGAATTTTTTTTTCTTTTTTCCCCATTTTGCTCCCCACCTCGTGTTATGATTTTTTTCTTTTTATATAGATTTTTTACGGGAGCCCCCCCCCCACCCCCTTCCCTGGTGAAGCCTCCCTTCTCTTCTTTTTCCTGGGCAGATTTACTGCCCTTTTGAGCTCCCTGCCCTTCACCAATTTTTACTGTGTTTGCCGTCTTATTAGTATTAAAGATCTAATTATAGCCCATGTCTTATGGATTAGGGGTGACCGTTCCTTTGTGCTTTTATTTGTTCTATGAGTCCTTCAACCTCCTTCGGGTCTCTCATGTTATGCATTTTGTTATCCCACATAATTCTCAGGGAGGCCGGGAAGCGCATTTGGACAGTAGCACCAAGTGATCTTAGTTGTGGCATATGTTGACCCAGTTCCCATTGCCTATCTTGAGTTGTTCTAGATAGGTCGGACGTGATTCTATATGACCAGTCATCTTTGGGAAACGAGCCTCATTCAGGATCCTCTCTTTCAGGGAGTATGTCTTGAAATTGATTAAAATTTTTCTGGGATTTTTCCTCGCCTTCCCTTTCCTAAAAGGATCTCGGTGTATCCTTTGGATATCTTCTGCAAGATTAACTGATTTTGTCCAGGGAATCTTCTCTTCTAGTAGTTGAATCATGAACCCTTTTATATCTTTCCCTTCAATATCTTCATGTACATTTAAAATTTTAAGGTTGTTCCTTCTAGCGTGGTTTTCCAGAGATTCTATCCTCTCGCTGATCTCCGTTTCTTTAGTTTTCAATCTGGTTATCTCTTCACGATTGGTCTCTGTTTTTTTGTTCAGTAACTCTACTTCTACCTCCACCTGTGATACTCTATCAATGAGTGTATTTATTTTTTGGTCAACCACTTCACAGGCTTTTTGTATTTTTGTTTGATTTCTCTCTGAAACCGCAAAGTTAATTCTCATTTCCTTCATCATTTCCTCTAAGATGTTGGCTGAGTGATGACTCACAGAGGCTACTGAGTTTTGACTGATGTCTGGGATGGTTCCTGACCCCTCCTTGGCTGTGACTCCTTTTGCAACACCTTCTGTTGCCTCTCCACCGGTTTCTAGTTCCTGATTAGAGAGGATTTGGAAGCTATTGCTCAACCCTGTTTCTGTATTTCCCACCTTAATTTTCTCTGCCATTTTTATAGCTTTTGGTTCAGTAGCTACTACCGAGGGAGAACAAAGCAGACAAGATAATTCTGTGGTGTTATTACTTGTGACTTTCACCAGTGTCTTTGGTCCTCTCCTTCCTAGAACTGGCTCCTTATCTTGAACCCTGAAGTAGGATCTCAGGGAGGGGGTGATTTTCTGTATTTTGCCAAAGCCCGGTGCTTTCAAATTAGCGCTACTTGCTCTCGATAGTGGGGCTTGTGGCTGCCCTGAGATATACTTTTTGTTCAGACTTCTTGCCACTTTGGGTGGTGCGTTAGCCAGTGTTAAAATGTTCTCTTTGCTGACTTCACTGACTCCGGTACCTTTAACAGCTGGGGGGGTCTTGAGGTCCGTACTCCCTTTAGCAGGCAATTGCCTGCCTCTGAGGCAATAACCCTCTCCTTCGATGTACCCACTCTTAAAACCTCTATTGGTAATTGGCGGGGTTTGGTGCCCTCCAGGATCCCATCCACTGCTACCCCTTGTTCTCCAGCTAACCCTGGGGAGGAATCCAGAAACACCCTTAAGGAGATCCCTCCCTGCCCTGCCCCCGTTTCTGCTGGCACTTTATACAATTTTAATTCAGAGCCAGAGCCTAGTACACTTACCGGCTCATATATGCGCTGTCTTTTGAATTTCTGGTCAGTGTTGGTTGTGCAGATTGTTCTCCCAGAGAGTGGGCTGCCCGTGCTACTGTAGTTTACCTTGGTGGAGCAGCACAGCGTTCTTCTCCTCCCGTGTACTGCCACAGTCGCTACGACAAATCTCCCCCGGAAGGAGACTCTATCAGCGGCCCTGCTGTTGCTGCAATGCGCTCCAGCAGCCTCCGCCCACACTCCCGCGGACCTTCGCTGCGAGACCTCCAGTGTGCTCTTCCCGCGGACCTGCGTTGCGAGACCTTCAGTATGCTCCAGTAAGCTCTCCCGCATTAGGGCCGGGCGGAACCTCACGGTGACAGGCGGCAACAGTACGCTACCACTGAGATCGACGCTGTGGCGAGGGCACGACGCTGACACCGATGCGGACGCCTGTAGGTCACAACCGGTCTCGATGTTTCGTTGTTTTCGCCAGTATGTTTTTCTTCTTCTCCTTTTTTTCCAGATCTACTCCCAATCCATATCCATATAATTTCGATCTTTTAGACCCACTTTACATTTCTATGTCGATGGCCATATCACGATTCATTTGATGAGGTTTTCAGGGCAGGGAGCTCCCGACCGAGCTCCTCAGTCAGCCGCCATCTTCTCCCCAAGTATTTGTATGCTTTTATTATGAGTGATGGCACCAGCAAAAGGTAGAGATGCATGTATCCATGTTTTCTAGAACATGGTGAGACTTACAACAGTAACAGTGCAGAGATAGCTGATTTGCATTTCTTGAGTTCTCTTGCTTCTTTCTGGACTTATCTTGACTGTTTCAGCACCTCTTTTGATCTTTTCTGCATTTACTTGCCTCTTTCTGCACCCGTCTTATCTCTTTCTGCACCCCTGTTGATTCTTTCTGCACCTCTCCTGTTTCTTTCAGCACCTCTTCTGCGTCTTTATGTAACCCTCTAATGTCTATCTGCACCAGTCTTTCCTCTTGCTGCACCTCTCTTATCTGTTTGTCCACCTCTCTTGCCTCTTTTTGCACGTCTCTTGAGTCTTTCTGCATCTTCTTTTGCCCCTTTCGGTACCTCTCTTGTCAATTTGAGCAGCTCTATCGCTTCTTTATGTATCTGTCTTGTTTGTTTCTGCACGTCTGTTACTTTGATCTGTACCTCTTTGCATCTGTGTCCACCTGTCTTGCCTTTTTCTGCACCTCTGTTGCTTCTATTAGCATTCCTCTTGTCTCTTTCACCATTGTTCTTTCCTCTTTGTGCACCTCTGTTGCTTGTTTTTGCACCTGTTTACTCCTGTTTACACCTCTCCTGTCTTTTTCAACACTTTTTTTCTGTCTTTCTGCACTTGTGTTGCATGTTTTTGTACTTTTCTTGCTTGTTTCTCTACCTCTTTTGACTATTTATTTACCTCTTTTAGTTCTTGGTACGCCTGAGTTGCTTGTTTCTGCAGCTCACTTGCTTCTTTCTGCACGTCTTCATCTTTCTGCAGTTGTCTTGCTTCTTTATACACTTCTGATGCTTTTATGAACATTAGTTGTTTCTTCATAAACTTTTCTTGCTCTTTTCTGTTCCTCCCAAGCGTCTTTCTGCACATCTTTGGCTTTTTTGCACCAGTCTTTTCTGTATTGCATTTGCATTGCTTCTTTGCACATGTCTTTAGCCTGTCTTGCATGTTTGTGCACTTCTGTTGTTTCTTTTTGGACCGCTATTGTCTCTTTCTGCACCTTTGTTGATTCTTTGTGCATTTCTCATATTTTTTAGTAGCTGTGTTTTTGTTGGTGTATATCTTTTCACTTTTTCTAAACCTTTCTTTTTTTCTGTCCCTTTCTTTCTCTGTCAGCACCTTTTCTTCTCTTTCTGCAGTTGTCTTGCTTGTTTCTATACTTTACTTTTTTTATTTGTTAAAAATACAATAGCAATGTAATTGTAATTAATTGCTTACTAGTTACTATCAATATTGAGATGTAATTAATATAAAATTGTTAATTGATGTAGCAAACTATTCAAGCTATTATTTGCATTTTACAAAATTCTTTTGTTTGGATTATAAATTGAAGATGGCAAGAAAACATGAATAGTGAAGAGAACAAAGAAAACAGAAGTACTTAAACAAAAGTAAAAAGAGTGCACTAGAAAAAGACCAAAATGTTACTCAGGATAAAGTCTGTTCTGGTAAGAGTACAATTTCTTAAAATCGTTGCAGAGAGATTAAAGAAAGACAAAAGTAATGAAAGGAAAAAGAAAAATTGTACAACAAAGCACTAGGAAAGGAAGAATTGTAAAGGTTAAAAACATTAATTTTTGGAAAAACAACACATGTCACAAAAAGACAAAAACAATTTAAATAGATACATGTATGAATGTTTGGAAGTAGTGTAATTCAAAATGTATTAAAAGACTGTAAAAAGTATGAAAAAAGATCAGCATCATATAAGAAGAAGCAATACATTGACAGTGTAGTCGATACTGCTTTTAAATTGAAACAAAAATTATTTATATTAGTATTAAAGAGAAGGAAAGCATTGAATAAAACAATGCTGTCTATGAATGAGAAAATCAAAAGAAAAAGACTGGTTAATAGAAGTATCTTTTGTAAAACTTTTACTGTTGAGTGGAAGCACATTTCTAGTACTGAGCCTTTCTTTAATGAAGAAAGCTATTTTCAACAGAACACATAAGTACATGCAGTTGATACTAGTGGTCGATGCTATGAGATGAAAGATGGTTGTCCCATTACATAAAGAAAAATGGATGTTAGGAATGCATCTGGAGAACTCTGTTCCTTGAATCCTGTAAATGCCTCCAGGTATTTTAACCCGAGTTTTCAAAGTATGATGTCATTTATCTGCAATAAAAATATTCCTCCTCTTGGAGAAGTTATTGAATTCTTTTGGCAAAAAGAGTACCAAGCCTGAGGTGCTCCTCATATACACATGCTATTCTGGATAAAGAATGCTCCAAAGTTTGGAACTGATACTGGTGAAACAGTTTTGTCTTTCATTGAACAGTATGTTACATGTGCCATTCCAAGAGAAGGAGGAGAAAAGAGCTTGAGGCAACAGGTTTTACGGTTTCAAACTCATCACTGTGGAAAATACTGTCGACGAAAATACAAATGTAAAGGGAAATTTTATGCAAAATGTCGTCTTGGATTCCAGGGTCCCATAATTTCTAAAGGTAGAGTAAATAGTAAATAGTTAGCAATAAGACATACAATAACTCAGAAATCTCAGATGAATACATACAACTTAAAAAGAACTGAAGATTCAAAGTATAATAATGACTACAATCCAGTTATTTTGAAAATGTGAAATGCAAACATGGATATACATATGTTGCAGATAATTCAATTGCTGTTGCTCGCCATGTTACATCATATTTGGTTACATAGATGAAAGAAATGCGAGAAGAAATTTCACAAGAGAAGAGTCTCAGCATGAAATTGTACAGCTTTAGCTTGAAAATGCTTTCCCATCAAGAGATTGGATCCTATGAATGTTCGGATTGCTTGAGCTCTGCCAGTTTATATTTAAAATAAAGAGGAATCATTGGATAAGTTTAGGTCTTGCCACCACACGAAATAACGCATTGAAATCTTTACAAGAAATTGAATACTTAGCACAGAATTAACCAGAAAGTACAGATATTTTTAAAACTAATATGTTGGATACATACTATCCCAAAAAGAGGCCACATCTGTAAAACCTATGTCTGTATGAAATACTTCAACATTGCAGCTTTCAAAGAAAAGTTACGGAAAATATAAAAGAAGAAAATTATGCAGTAATTGGATGTGACGGATGTTTAGTAAAACATGCCAAAATAATTCTTATTGACCACAGGAAACTCAATTGCGAAAGTCCAGGTAAGAGGCAATGTTTCTATTTAGCACTTCTCAACTGTTCAAACCTTGGCATAGTGAAACTGAATTACTTGGAGATTTCGACTGCTATGAAGATTCTTTTAATGCAAGTAAAGATAGCATTCAATGCACAATTTTCCTTACATATCTACAAATGTTAAATGATGAGAATGAACAAGAAAGTACTATTGCAGCTGAAAGAGCTAGAGAAAGTTCTCAAGATAGTCAAAGTTCTGGACCAATGAGTCAAGACAACCAATTATCAAAAATGAAGCAGCAATAGCCACGAATGAGGTAGAAATTGAAATGCAACAAGCACATCAGGATACTATTCAGTTGGAAAAGTTAGAAGAACAACTAAATATTCAACAAAAATAAATATATCTACAAGTGATACAACACAAACAACATGGTTTGCCGCATGAAAAAATAATGCCAATGTTCATCATCTAAACCTATTCTAATGTGCATCAGTGGTCGAGTTGGAACAGGAAAATGTTTCTCAAATAAAGTTTTGACCAGTTGTTGACACAACTCTACAGAATCACATTATCTTTTTGTAACAGCTCCAACTGGATTAGCAGCTCACAACATGAAAGGGATTACTCTACATAGATTACTTACACGTCCAGCTGAACATGATAATAAATTGGAATATCAGAAGCTATCTGGAGAAGCTTGTTAAGAAGTGTCAAGAGTACTGAAGAAAATGAAACTTTTAATCATTGATGAGGTGAGCATGGTCTCAAACGTAATGCTTGCCTTGGTACACTTGAGAATGCAACAGATTTTAAAACCAGATTACTCTGTTCTGTTTTGAGGAAAACCTTTAATTGTATTTGGAGATCTACTACAACCAACTCCTGTAAAAGCACAAGCTGTTTTTAAAACACTTGTCCATGATGACACATGGAAAGCTTTAGGAAGTATTGGAAATGTGAACATTTGGTTACATTTTGCATATAAAGAACTTATTATGAATATGCGACAAGCAAGTGATGAAGAGTGTGGAAATATTCTTCAAGACATAAGAATCGGTGTCTTGACGAAACATGGTAAACAAGCTTTACAAAGTCGGCTACTACGGAACTTGTTTACAACTGGAAACAAAGCGGCTGAAGTATTGTACAATACGCTTGGAGAAAAGAAGTCTATAGTTTGACAAATGCCTACAGTGCAAGAGTGTTCTACATTTAATCAACAACTTTTCAAACTGAAAAAACCAACAAATAGTGGAAACTGAAGCTATTGATTAATTTGAATAGCAGGGAGTAACTATTCTTCTTACAGAGAAACAACAGGCTAAATTGGATTCTTTGGAAAAGTCTGTATCTAAAACTGCAGGCTTAGAAAAGACTTTACATGTGTGTTGGGTAATTTAACTGCATATTTTGAATGTAGAAGAAGGTTTAGTAAATGGAAAAGTTGTTGATTTTGTAAAATTTCAGAATAGAGATGGAATAGAATTTTTGAAAATACAATTTGATCAGATTAAAGAGGTAAGACAGATTGGGTGTTGTGTTGTACCTTTTTTGCTTTTAAAATATTTGTATGTTCACAGACAACAGTTTCCTCTGTCTTTAGCATATGCTCTAACTATTTATAAATCTCAAGGTTTAAGTATAGATACTGCTTTTGTAACCATTGGAAGTACAGTGTTCAAAGAGGGAATGGCATATTTTGCATTGTCTCGAGGAAGAAGATTGTCTGGTTTGTATTTGATAGATTTTGATGACAAAAAGGTTTGTGCAAATTGTGTAAGAGAGTACAATTGTTTAAAAATACTTGATACTCCTGATTTTGGTGAATATCACATATATGAGAAATGTATAGTGTGTCCAAAACAGAAATATGTCAAAGATGCAATTGAGGTTCAAAAAAAGAAAACAAATGAAGAGAAAGAAAATGGAAAGGGTTGATGACATTGTAGGATACCAGTTGGAAAACAGTTCAGGTATCAACTGTTATGCTAATGTGATTCTGAATGTTGTGTTTTATCTACCAGATCTTCATCATGAAATCATGGGAATTCGTGAATAAAGATTTTGTTCTTTACTAATTCATGTATTTCAACAGTTGGTAACTGACAGAAGTAAAATGCATACTGCTTCTGGCATTTGGCATCTTTTGGATATATGTACTGGTTCTTTGACATTTACTCTCAATATACAACAAGATGCACAAGAATGCTTAATGCTTATTAGAACATGAAGGAATACAGACTGAAAACTTATTTGGACTAAGTTACAGATGGGATCATAAATGGGAAGAGTGTTCATTTACTTCTACCACTGAAATGCAAACAGAACTATTCGATACCAGACTGCAAATCAGTACCTTTTAGCAAATTTATAAAAACAGCCAATCAGGACATGAGTTATTTGCATTGTAGATCAGAGATATTGTCTACATTACATAGAGAAAGATTTGGAAAATATACATTTTAATGCTACAACATTGTAGAGCAAATGGAAGATAACTGGAAACCAAAATGAAAACGTTTAATGCAAGTCAAATAGCTATTTCATGAAGAACTTTTTAGCTGTGGCTATTATTTTCCATGATGGACCTACTACAACATCTAGACACCATACTGTGTATTTAAAATGTAATAAAGGATGTTCACATTGCAATGATGCCCACTTGGAATTCAAACCTAGATTGCCTTATGAATTACCAAATTCATATTTGATATTTTTGAAGCCAAAGTTTTGAATACATCATTTGGCCTATTGGTAAGATGTAAACAGAAAGTAGACAGCACTACAAACAATTAGCAATTATAATTAGTGTTTGGATTATTATTTGCGCTAACTGATATTATATTTGGAAAATTGTGTTTAAAAGCACATAGCTATATATTTGTTGTCTATATTGTACCAGATGTAAATGATAGTCTACATTTTGGCAAATGTATTCAAAATAAATAATAGAGTTACTGTAGATGCAGGAAGTAATTAACAAAGTGTAGATAGAAAAACACATATTTATTTTATTTATTTATTTAGTAGTTTATAGAGCGCTCAGCTTCCTCCAATGGAGGTGTCCCGGCACTGAAGACAATATCTCGAAAGGGTCAGAGGGATGTGGAAGGGAGTGGGTAGATTAGATAAGGGAAAAAAGCCAGGTCTTGAGTTTTTTCCGGAATAGAGGCTCTGACGTCAGAAATCTTAGCTCTATAGGAAGCTGGTTCCACAGTTTGGAAGTGGCCACTGCAAAGGCCCTTCCTCCTGTGCGTGCCAGGCGAAAACGGGGGCAGATCATAAGGCGGAGATGGTTGGATATGAGGTTTCGTGGTGCTTGTGAGAACTTCATTCTGCGACGCAGGTAGGTAGGGCCTTGATCATTAAGAGCTCTAAAAGCCAGGGTTAAGGCTTTAAATTGAATGCGCAGTCTCACTGGGAGCCAATGAAGTTTGATCAGATGGGGTGAAATGGAGTGGCGGTAGGGGATGTTGCAAATCAGCCTGGCCGCTGCATTCTGGACTCTCTGTAGTTGGTTTATGAGGTATGCCGGGGCACCTGCATACAGGCTATTTGCGTAGTCCAGATGAGTGGTAATAAGGGCATGGACTACTGTCTTACGAGAGTCTAGTGGAAGGTAGGGGATGATTTTTTTTATCATGCAGAGCTTTCCAAAGCAAGACGAGGTGACTTTATTAATTTGAGTCTTACAGGAGAGGGCAGTGTCAAATTGGAAGCCTAGGTTACGGGCAGCTTGGACTGGTTCCGGGGGAGGGTTGAGTTCAGTCGGCCACCAGAGAATGGAAGGTGTGGGGGATTTCTGATTAAAAAACAGGACCTCAGTCTTATCTGTATTAAGTTTTAAGTTATTAGCAGACATCCAGGAGGCGATATTCATCATGCAGTTTACGAAAGTTGTGGAATGATTTTTCGGAGTGGTCTTTGAAGGAGAACACTAGTTGGGTGTCGTCAGCGTAAAAGGATACTTTGACGCCCCAGGATTCCACCACTTTTGCCAGTGGTTTTAGGTACACATTGAATAAGAGCGGACTGAGGGCGGAACCCTGCGGAACGCCCCAAATCAATGGTTTCTTGAAGGAAAGAAAGGAACCCAGCATCACCTGTTGGAATCTGTTCGTAAGGAAAGATTTAACCCAGGTGAGGGGAGTTCCGCTGACACCTACCTCCTGCAGGCGAGCACGTAGTTTGTCATGGGAGATGGTGTCAAATGCTGCGGATTGGTCGAGGAGGACCAGCATGGCCTCCTATCCCCTATCCGTGCATTCTCGAATCGACTCGGATACCTCAAGCAGAGCCGACTCTGTACTATAGTCCGGTCTGAATCCTGATTGGGAATCATGGAACAAAGAGTTTGATTCTAGGTAGTTGGACAATTGCTTTTGTACCGCTTTCTCGAGCACCTTGGCGGGCTTGGGTAGGAGCGAGATTGGTCGGCAATTGCTTAGGCAGGTAGGATAAATGCCAGCTTTTTTTTGGATTGGAATTAGCATTGCGTGTTTCCAAGCGGAGGGGACAACACCTGAGAGTAAAGAGGAGTTCCATATTTCGAGTAGGGGGTTAATAACTAAAGGGGCAATTTCGTTCATGATTAAGGCCGGAGTTGGGTCCAATGGAGAGCCTGATTTACATTTCAAGAATAAATTCAGAGCATGTTCCTTGGTAAGAGGTTGGAAAGCAGTAAATGCATGCTTGCAGATGATGGCAGGGTCTTCGGTAATGTTGGTACCGTTCTGAAGGATAGTTGCCGCAATGTTGGCTATTTTTTTTTCAAGGAAATCTGATAGGTTTTCACTCAGGGTACTGGGGTAGACAGAGCACTGGGATTAGTAAAATCTTTAACAATGTTAAAGAGGGCTTTGGTCGAGTTTTTTGCATTGGCAATAGTTCCTGTGAAATAGATGCTCATGGAGTTGCGTTTGAGTTTGCGAAACTCTTTAAGGACTTGTCGATAAAGAGCCTTGGCTTCTGGGTCATAGTTCTGTCTCCATTGTCGCTCCATCTTTTAAACCTGCTTCTGTGTTCCCTTAGTTCCTGAGTGAACCAGGGGGCTGAAGGTTTTTGTCTGCGGGAGGTGAGGGTTTGTAAGGGGGTTACTTTCTCAATAGCAGTCGTGAGATCATTATTAAGTATAAGAACCGCCTCGTTGAGATCATCAGGGAGAGGGTTTAGACTGTTATGGTATTGTTGCTCTAGGGCAGTAAAAGAGATCTTGTGCCATTTTCTGCCTTGTGTTCTAATGGCAGACTCCCTCTTGACAATATGGGTTGAGGATACCTCGAAAGGGATTAAAAAATGGTCAGACCATGTCAGAGGTAAGGATGGGAGAGTTATTAGCTTCTCGCAGTTTGAAAAGATAAGGTCCAGGGTGTGTCCTGCGGTATGAGTGGGGTCCTTTGTGTCAGATTTATATTTTGCATGTATTCCAGGAGATAAGTGGCGCGGTTGCAGCTACTTACATCAACGTGATGTTTGAAGTCTCCTAGTACCGTGAAGTGGGGGTGTTTAATAGAGAGATCTGCAGTGACTGCCAGTAGTTCTGAGATGGCAGGCTGAGGGGTGTTCGGGGGGTTGTAGACCAAGATCCCTGAAGAAATGGCTGTGGTGGAGTCCGTGACAGAGAAGTATAGTGCTTCAATAGGCTTAATGTTCGTAATTTTTCTAGAAGTGATTTTCAGGTGATTCTTTAAGATCACTGCGATTCCTCCACCTGTTTTTGAGCCTTCAAGGCTTAATCCAGTAAAGCAGTAGCCGGTGGGTACGGCGAGAGAGATGTCTGGGTTGGAGGAGTCTTTAATCCAGGGCTCAGTTAAAAATAATACGTCCCAGGATGTGGAGGACAATAATAGCCAAATGTCACTGGCGTGGCAAGGTAAGGAGCGACAGTTCACCAATGCCATAGAGTAAGTTTTGGTGGGTGAGGACTGATTAGTTGCGGGCTCATGGGGGCGAGTCCAGTAGGGACATAGAGAGAAAGGGCAGTTGTGACATTTGTACAGGGAAGTGCTAGGTAAAGGGAGGTTGCACATAGCTACATATATTGAAAATGATGCTCTATGTTGATTTTTTTTCCGACAATTTTCCCCACTGTTCAATGACGATACTACATTGAAATCACTGTGTATGATGAAGTTAAGTGGAATGTGAGAACAGAAAAAAAGGTAAACTGAAAATGTAATGTAATTCTAAATGTATGTTATGTTCTTGAATTGTAATATTGTAGTTTCTCTAATATATTATCATTAAATAACAGTTTTTCTTCTACTTCTTTATAGTAGCTACTGTTGAAGTTTCAAAAAAGTTATAATGCTGTTTAGGTAAGAATAGATAGTATAATATACATGCTAACATGAAAAAATGTTTGAAGTTTATGTATATGTTATTTGTTTTTAATATAAATAATGTGGATCATTTACACTATTTGAAAACGACCATCACGTTGCTCATGTAATCAGCCAGCCAGTCATCATTTCATGTAGACACTACCTATGCTGTCATCCAATCTCTCTTGCACTAATAGGATGACCCAGGCATTACCCTTTCATTCCACCTTTCACACAGACACTACCCATGCACTCTTCCAATCACCCATGCAAAACCCCTGCACGTATGCAATCACCCAGGCACTGCCCATGTACTCATGCAAGCACTCAGAAACTATTCTTGTACTAAACCATCTACCTAGGCACTACCCATGCACTTATGCAATCACTGAGGCACTACTCTTCCACTCATCCATTCACACAGGCATTACCCATGCACTCATCAATTCACTCAGGCACTACCCTTGCACTCATCCAATGATCTAGCCATTATCCTTGCACTCACACTTTCACTCAGGTACGTATCATGCACTCATCAAATCACCCAGGCACTATCCATATAATCATGAAATCACTCAGGCACTACTCGTGCACTCAACCATTCACTCAGGCACTACCCATGCACTCATCCATTGTCTCAGGCACTACCTGTGCACTCATGCAATGACCCAGAGCTTACTCTTGCAGTAGTTATTTTACTCAGGCACTACCCATGCACTGATCTAAGTTGCCAGATATTACCATTGCACTCATGAAGTCATTCAGATACTACCCATGCACTCATCCAATCACCCAGGAAGTAACCATGCACTCATGCAATCACCCAGGCACTACCCATGCACTCATGCAATCATGCAGGCACAACTCTTACACTCAACCATATACTCAGGCACTACCCATGCACTCATCCAATGACCCAGGCATTACCCTTGCATACATCCTCTCACTAAGGCACTACCCCTGCACTCATGCAATCACCCAGGCACTAACTACGCACTTATCCAATCACCCAGGCATTCATCCAGGCACCATGCAATCACTCAGGCACTACTCTTGCTCTCACCCATTCACTCAGGAACTACCCATGCACTCATCCATTCCCTCAGGCACTATCCATGCACTCATCCAATGACCCAGTCACTACCCTTGCACTCATCCATTTACTCAGGCACTATCCATGCACTCATGAAATCACCCATGCAGTACCCCTCCTACTCTTGCACTCATCCAATCACTCTAGCACTACCCATGCACTCACCCAGGCACTACCCTTGCACTCATCCATTCACTCAGGCACTACCCTTGCACTCATCCAATAATAATAATAATAATAATGGGTCTTGTAGAGCGCAATGGTGACGCACAACGGCGTGTCCCCGCGCTGAGAGTGTGAGCGTGTTCAGAGGGAGTCCTGCGGGGAGGGCCACTATCTGGTGTACAGATATGTTTTCAGCTTGGCTCTGAAGATAAGCTCTGATGGTTCCAGACGCAGTGCTACTGGAAGTTTATTCCAGCATGATGCGGCGAGGTACCTGAAGGACCTGCCACCCATCCTTGCTCTGGACACCTTTGGGATAGTTAGGCGCCCTGAACCAGAGGATCTCAGCGCGCGGGATGGCTCGTATTGTGTCAGGAGACCCTGAAGAGGAGGGGGTGCCCTGCCATTAATGATCCGGTGACAGGTGCAGAGGGCCTTGAATTCTACCCTGCTCCTGACCGGAAGCCAGTGCAAGGCTTGGAGCGCGGCTTTGGAGGCTGATCTTCTAGGAAGTTTGAGAACTAGCCGAGCAGCGGCATTTTGCAGGACCTGTAAGCGGCTCAGATTCTTCTCGGGGATACCTAGATAGAGAAGGTTGCCATAGTCCATCTTGGACGTGACTAAAGCATGCACTAATGTTCGGCGGGCTCTAACGGGAAGGAGCTCCAAAACCTTCCTGAGAGTCTTAAGGATCCCGAAACAGGTGCCGACCACCCGGTTGACCTGGGGGCCAAAGGTAAGATCGGAGTCGAACCAGACACCTAAATTCCTCGCCTCCGGGCAGGGGGTAGGTGTTGGTCCCAAGCAAGGAGGCCACCACGCCGACGTCCACGCCGCCCGGTCTCCCCCTACCACCAGCACCTCAGTCTTGTTGCCGTTAAGTTTAAGGCAGTTGGCAGACATCCAGGCAGCAAGATCTTGCATGCATGCTCTGAAGATGTCCGCCGCAAGGCCGGGAGTACGCGATAGGGAGATGACCAGCTGCGTGTCGTCGGCGTATGACACCATGCGCAGACCGTAGCTCTCCACTATGGAGGCGACCGGGGCCACATATAGATTAAAAAGCGTTGGGCTTAGGGACGAGCCCTGTGGAACCCCCTGATCCAGTGCCATTCGCCTGGAGTAGCAGTCACCCTGCCTGACTTGGAAACCACGGCCCGAGAGGAACGACTGAATCCATTTTAGCGCTGCGTCACCCATCCCTGCTTTGTTCAGACACTGTAGCAAGGTGGAATGTGCTACAGTGTCGAACGCAGCGCTGAGGTCCAGCAGGATCAGGGCCATAGTGTGGCCCTCGTCGGCCCCCTGTCTGATGGATTCGGAAGCCATAAGGAGTGCTGACTCAGTCGAGTGTCGAGGTCTGAATCCAAACTGGGTGGCGTGAAGGAGATTAGACTCTTCCACAAACTGCATTAACTGCTGGTTCACCAACTTCTCCGCCACTTTCGAGAAGTAGGGAAGGAGGGAGATGGGACGCAGATTCTCCAGTTTTTCGAAGCTGATATTAGGCTTCTTGCGGAGGGGGAGCACCACTGCTTGTTTCCATTCCCAAGGCACAGTGCTGGACCTGAAGGAGATATCCAACAGGTGCCTAATGTATGGCTCTAGTGTTGTCAGGCTGTCGGCCAGCCGTTTAGGAGATGCTGGGTCCCGTGGGGAACCTGATTTCACTGATCTACATATGTTGATCAGGTCTTCAGCTTGCGGGGTAGAGAAATTGAGCAGCAACTTGTGACCATCTTCCTCTCTAACTGACGCCTCGAACTTTCCATCTGCCGCTGGTTGGGCAGGGAAGGTGGTATAGATTTTGGACACTTTGTCACTGAAGTAATCAGCAATGCGGTTGCAGGCAGCCACAGAGCAGTCCTCTGATCCCAATCACTCAGGCACTATCCTTGCACCCATCCAATGACCCAGTCACTACCCTTGCACTCATCCATTTACTCAGGCACTATCCATGCACTCATGCAATCACCCATGCAGTACCCCTCCTACTCTTGCACTCATCCAATCACTCTGGCACTACCTATGCACTCCTCCAGTCACCCAGGCACTTCCCATGGACGTATGCAATCATTCAGGCACTACTCTTGCACCCGATCATTCACCCAGGCACCACCCATGCACTCATCCATTCTCTCAGGCACTACCCATGCATTCATCCAATGACCTAGGCATTACCCTTGCACTCACCCTTTCACTCAGGCACTACCCATGCACTCATCTAATCACCCAGGCATTACCCTTGCACTCATGAAGTCACTCAGGCACTACCCATGCACTCATCCAATCACCCAGGCAGTACCGCTGCACTCATGCAATCACCCAGGCACTACCCTTGCACTCATGCAATCACTCAGGCACTACTCTTGTTCTCAACTATTCATTCAGACACTACCCATGCACTCATCCATTCTCTCAGGCACTACCCATGCACTCATCCAATGACCCAGGCATTACCCTTGCACTCATCCTTTCACTCAGGCTCTACCCATGCACTCATCCAATCACTAAGGCACTACATGTGAAGTCATCTATGGACTCAGGCACTACCCATGCACTCATACTATCACCAAGACACTACCTTTCCAATCATGCATTCACTGAGGCACAACCCATGCAGTTATGCAATCACTCAGATGCTACCAATGCACTCATCAAATTTGTATTAATTTATTTGAGGTTTTGTATAGCGCGAACATGACCGGTTAGGGTATCAGAGCGCTTTACAGGGATAAACATGTTACGTACAGGTTAGGCATAGGCAATATACAAGAATGGGGGTAAGGGAATTGATTACAATAGGACAAGGCCAGAGTTATATACAATGATCAGTACAGTACCAAAATTGGTGTAAAGAAATTCACTACAATAGGACACAGGCTAGGGTTCTTTACAATAATCGGTACAGTACAAAAGTCACGACATGTCGGCGATAGAAGGAGAAAACCAGCAATTGTAATAGAGCGAACCAAAAGAAATCAACTGGCGGAGAGAGCTGGCAGAACATTAGAAGGAGTGGGAACTGGTACACAGAGAGGGCCAAGCATTACAGGAGTTATGCACAGAAACCAAAGCAGTGAAAGAGGTGGAGTGCGCAACAACAGAAAGTTAATGGAGGAATTTGCTCATAGGGAAGGTTTTGGTTTCCTTTTTGAAGAAACAGAATTTTCCTGATAGAGGAAGGTAGCGAGTTCTAGATTCTTGGTGCACCCCCAGAGAACACTCAGTTGTAAGTTTACTCTTTGCAGAAGCAGGGTGGCTGGAGTACACGGTACCTGGCAGACCAGGAGTTTCTGGAACTCCCAGATACCACAAGTTTCTGGGCGAGATATGCCGGGGAGTTTGTGTACAAGGCTTTGTGTGTGATGCAGGCCAGCTTAAGCTGGATTCTGCCTTCAAGAGGAAGCCAGTTCAAGGCCTTCAGATGTGGTGAAATGTGGTCGAATTGTTTTGTGACAGATAAGAGTCTAGCTGCTGCGTTGAGGCAAGCCTTTAGGGGGGCCGTGGAAGTCTTTGGTAGGTCAGATAGGGTAGAGCATCCGTATTCAATTCTGGAAATATCTAACGCCTGAACAGCGGATTTGAAGTTGGCAGTTCAAGTAGCTCAGATGGAACCTGGCAGTTTTGGCTATCAAATTGATATGTTCACACATACTCAGGTTGCTGTCAAAGATTATCCCGAGAGATTTGGCTACGGTCGGTGTGCAGTTGAGTGCTGTGATTGAGTTAATCCATTTCAGGATGCCGTTGGATTTTTTTGAGGGGGAGATGAGGAGGAACTCCATTTTTTGGATATTTAGTTTGAGCTGGTTGTTGGGAAGCCATTGAACAGTCCGTTTCAGGGCATCATTCAGATAGGTAATCTCTTCAAGAAAAGACATTTTGATGTATATCTGAGTATCGTCAGCGTACATGTGGAAGGATACATTAGCTGTGCGAAGAATTTCAGCTAATGGTTCAAGGTAGAGATTGAAGAGGGTAGGGAACAGAGTAAAGCCTTGTGGGACACCGATGGAAATCAGGGAAAGAGCAGATAGGTTGCTATTGACCAAGAGTCTCTGTGTTCTGGAGGAAGGAACCAAACCATTTGATGACGGTACCTCCTAGACCCATCCTATGTTTGTGGCATTCAAGAAGTTTCTCATGGATGACTGTGTCAAATGCCGAGGTAAGATCCAGAAGGATCAAGAGACAGGTTTTGCCTTGGTCAAGGGCTAGAAGGGCATCGTCAACAATGTGAAGAATGGGCGTTTCAGTGCTGTGCCCCCGGCCTGAACCCAGATTGGAAATCGTCAAGCAAGTTGAAATTAGCGATGTGCTGGCTCAGTTGTAGTTGCACACATTTCTCCAGTACTTTTGCAAGAAGAGGTATATATTCGAAATTGGTCTGAAGCTGTCTGAAAGTTCCAGATTCAGAGTGGGTTTTTTTAGGATGGGGATGACTTGCCCGGTTTTCAGAGAGTCATGTATGGATCCTTGAAGAAGGGAAGTGTTTGTAATTGAAGTCCAGATGGGAACGATGAGTAGGGAGGTCGCTGCCAAGCAGTTGGCGGGGAGGGGGTCGTTTAAGTGGGTGTTCGGTTTTAAGGAGGATAGAATTTTCGAGATGGAATGGTCATCATAAAGTTCGAAGTTGGACCAGTGAGCCTTGTTTTTGGGTGTTCTTAGGAGGGGACGAGAGGATAGATGGGACTCGGTAGGAGGAGGAGGGGCGATTGAGATAGCATTAAGTTTGATTCCTAGCGAGTTTATTTTGGTTGTGAAGAAGGAGAACTCATCAGAGGTAATTAGGGATTTAGTCGTTTCTTTGGATGACTTCCCTAGCTTGTTAGATTGGAGTTTGACTAATTGGAAGAGTTTGCGGGGTCTGTTCATGGCATTTTCCAGTTCTGACCTGAAGAACTCTTTTTTGGACATGAGGATATTCTTGTTGTAGGTATTTCTGGCCTGGCAAAGAAGTTTAAGTTGGGAGGCTGAGGAATGCTGTCTCCAGTTCCTTTCTTTGAGTCGGAGAGCTCTCCTTTCGCTTTTGAGGGGTCCGCTGAACCAGGGTTTTTTGTCTTTGGTTAGGGACCTTTTGAGTTTTAGCGGGGCTAGATCATCCAAAATGTTGGTCATAGTCGAGTTGTAGTGCTCTGTGAGGTCGTTGACAGTAGATAGATTAGGGGGGGGTGTAGGTCGTTCTTGCAGCGAGTAGTCAGCTTCTCGAGGTCAAGGTTCTTAGTGTCTCTGAGCCAGCGTTTAGGTGTCACCGGTTGCCCAAGTCTTTTCATACGGTAGTCAGGTATTATGAAGGTGATGGCGTGGTGGTCTGACCAGTCGCAAGGCTCTATAGAATTCAGCCTGACCGCCGATGCCTTAGCGATTATCCAGTCCAAGGTGGCACCTTTTGAGTGGGTGGGCAGTGTGTATGCCTGGGTATGTGATTGGTCAGCAAGGTACACTTTGACAGCGCTGACCTGGGAGTCATTGGGGTCATTCCAGTGCAGGCTAAAGTCACCAAGGAAAATGCCATTGGTGTGGAGGGAGACCTTAGCGGTAATGATTTCCATGAGGAGATCAATGAATGTGTCGTTCTTGCCTGGGGGGGTGGTAGAAGATGTGCAAATTGCATAACTGAGTAGAGTTGTTACTAATGGAGAGAGCAAGATATTCGCAGGAGTCTGTGGGTTCTGCATGGAGTTCCGTGATACAGACGTCTGAGTGGTAGATGCATGTAATGCCTCCCCCTTTTTTATTTGTCTATCCAGTCTAATGATGTTATAGCTGGGTGGGACCAATAAATCAAGGTAAGGAGATGAAGACTCGTTGAGCCACGACTCGGTAAGGATAGCTACATCTGTATTGTGGCTTAAGGATGAGGGCGGCAATGTCAGAGGTGTGTCTCACAGCTGAACGGCAGTTAAGAAGGAGGCCAGAGAGAGGAGCGTTCATACGAATGTTGTAAGAAGGGGAGGATAAAGGTACGTGTGTTAAGTTGTTGCTGTCTACTCCTCTGTTACAGAGGGATGAGGATCGATTGGTGTTGATTGCGATAGTAGGGATTGGGCAAACGATTTTCTTGTCAGGAGGAAAGGGGACGCTGGGGGAAGCCATGTAGGATGAGAGGAGGGCTTGAGTTTCCTCCTCAGAGAGGTAGTGAGGAGGCTTGCGAGGGTGAGGGTGTCTGGAGGCCAACGGCATGGGTTGGAGGGTGGGTACGGTGAGCAGGGGAAGGGCTGAGTTAATGGAGGGCTTTAAATCTAATAGGGATTTCTGGATGCTCTGGACTATGAAGGATGCTCTGGTGTTCAGGATTTCAAAATCCAAAAGTGCAGGTTGTGCTTGCGGACAAGGGACCGGGGGGTCAGGACAGACTCTGGTGGCAGGAGTGGGAGGCCCAGCTGGGGAGTTCGATCCCCCTGAGTCTTGCTTACTGGGAGGAGCGGGAGGCCCAGCTAGGGGAGCTCGATCCCCCTGAGTCTTGGTTACTGAGAGGAGGGGAGAGAGGAGGGCTAGGCAAGCTCGGAGAGGAGGAGGTTGTGGGATTGTTGTGGGGAAATATAGGTTAGCTGAGGATGAGGAGATTGTTGTTACTAAGCGAGAGGGCGAGGAGCAAGGATAGGTGGTGGGGGGCGGCAGCGTAGACTTATTGGCGGAGGCAAGAGGTCGGGGGAGGTGGAGGGAAGTGCTATCTCTGAATATGGACTGATTAGAGAGCACGTTGCGAGGATTCGCGCCAATCCAACCTGTAGGAGGGAGAGAAGGGGTAGGAGGGGGAGTGGCAGCAGCATTAGTAGGTCTAGATGGGAGGACCTTACCCTTAGAGTTGGAGTTGAGAGGACCGGCGCTGTGAGAGCAGTCGGGGGCGACGGTAAGCCCAGGGGGTGCATGGAGGAGTGAAGTACTTGTTTCTTGAGGATGGAGAAAAAGGCAGCGAATTTAATGAGATCCGAGTCTGAAGCTTGGATCATGATGATGCCGTTTTTGTAATCAGTGATGGTAAGGTCGGTTTTAAGGTTATGTGAAGGCACGATCGTGAGTTTGGAACCATGGGGGATGTTCCTGGCAGTGTGTATGCTAAGAACGTTAAATATGGTCGTGCGCCAGAGAGATGTTTTCCTAGAAAAGAAAATAAGCTCATTGGTGATGATGCGACTTCTTGGGGTTGAAGTACAGGTCAGAGATCAGAGTCTCGGGATGTCTTCTCAGGAGGGAATGTTTAAAGGAGTTAGAGGCGCGCTTGGAATGGTTGGGAGGGTAAGCGATGGTGAAGGAGTTGCATCCAGTTGCAATCAGGTCAGGTCTTGCCATCCTGGGAGGATGGGCTGGTACGCTGGAAGTGTGGGAGGTAGTTCAGGCACGCAAGAGGTCAGCTGATGCAAGGCAAAAAGGCGTTTCCCCACAAAAAGTGGTGGAAAAGGTGCAGAAAAACATTAGTTCACCTTAAGTTGGTTAAGGAGAAGGGCAGCGAAGGAACAGAGGGAGAATCATTCGGGCAAGGGATAAAGGTGGCCAGCAGGGGCCAGCGGGGGACAGGGAGCGAGCAGACCAAACCGGCACTATTGGTATATCCGGGATGTACAGTAAGGCACAGTGATAAGTCTATGCTTTCCTTTCATGTTTGGATATCTATTCTTCTGCACTCCAGCAAAATCTTATATAGTGCTAGAAAGTAGGGGTTGAGGTGGCCAGCAGGAGGCAGCGGGAGAACGGGAGGCAAAGAGCGAGTAGCCCAGGCAGACTGCCGGGATCCTAAGTGTGCAGAAAGAATTGGCAAACGACTAAGGCAGAGTAGGCAAACAATGAGGCGGCCAGCAGGGGGCAGCAGGAGCTGGGAAGTAAACAGCAGCAGTCAGCCCAAGCAGGGGGCCGTGTTCGGAGTACAGCAAATAAATTGGCAAATGAGAAGAGCAGTATGTGCTCACTTTGAGGCATTGAGGTGGCCAGCAGGGGGCTGCAGGAGCCGGGGAGTAAACTGCAGCCAGCACTAGCAGAGGGTCGTGTTCCAAGCAAGGCAACAGGAATTGGTAAATGAGTAAAGCAAAATAGTCAAACCTTTGGCAAACGAATAAGCAGAAAAGTCAAACCTTGTGGTGCACTGCTGGGGCAAAGAGAGATCAGTGTGTAACGGAGGCTATGCTCTGATTGTGGGCTGCACCCAGTGGAGGCGATGGAGAAGGGTGATGCGATTCCATCACAAGTCGCGCTGCAAAGGTGCCATAGAGCGAGGGAGAGAGGGAAACGGCTGTGGGAAATGCCAAAATCAAGGGTGGGGGAAGGGGCGTCCTCACTCCAGGCTGCAGGCAACCCGCCCGCCCTTGATGCAATCAAATGAGCTAGGTGGTACCCGTGCACTTATCCAATAACCCTGACATTATCCATGCTCTCACCCAATCATCCGGCAACAATCCATACACCCATCCAATAACTCAGGCATCACCCTTGTACTCATTCATACAATACATACAAGTTTGTCTATATTTAACCAAATAGGCGGCTCTAAAAAGAACCATTTTGTATCTGATTTCTTTTTTATTTTGTTTGTGTTTTTGGGGGGATGTTTTAAAAAAAATCAGATAAAAAAACAGGGCAAGCAACTGCAGTAAAGTAATGAAAACATTTTGCAATTGAAACGCCATTGCAAACACAACAAAAAACTAACATTTATGATTTTTTGCAGCTACAATAACTGCTGCAATAAACTACTCCCCAGCACAAAGTAGTTTTTGGTACTTTATGCAGTGTTGCTCTAAACCAGCAAACTCAGGTACGAGCAATGTTGTATCTGCTGTCACGGTAGATCCCGCAGATGTACTGGTTCCTGGAACTTCAGCATCCTGTGATTGTATTTGTAGTTCTTGTTGGTGCTGTTCTCCAGCGAGATCGTTTAGATACATTGTTTGTAGATGTTTCATCATTGATGAAGTTCCACAGGAGTATTTTTTGTCGGAGCCCGAGGTAAAACCTTTTCACACACTGTGCAAGTCATTTTGCGTGCATTTACATTTTTCTCCCCAGGTGGAATGGATAAAAAAGTCCAGTAAACACTTTCCTTCCTTTTTTTTTACAGGTTCTTCCAGCTCTTCCACATCTTCAAGTACATCTGTGGGTGGATTACCACATGCCATTTCCAGTGTTGAGTAAAAACACCCCAAAAATAAATGCAGAGTGAGAGAGAACACAAGAGGTGTTTTTACTAAAGATGCTCCTGAAAGAAAGAAAATATTGGGTGGGGTCCTCCAAGTAGTAGAATAGAAAGCTTCTTAACCAATAGAATCCTTTCTTTTGAAGTCACAAGGTGCCTACCGTACTGGATGTGTATTCACTGTGCACCGAACGTGATTCTGGAAATGTCTAAACAATATTATCTATTTATTCCAGTTACAAATAGAGTAGATTAAAAAAAATTTAAAGTAAATCTGTTGGTATAATATATATTATAAAATTATATATATGTATGGTATTTATAACTACATCATTTGATCTGGAGTCGCGAACCTATCATGGACCCGGAAATACGTGCAAGAGGATACTTGGGAGTGTCGCGGCTTCCGTAACATCATTATAATAACTCAAATATTCAAAATATTTATATTAATATACTTTTATAACGCTTTCAATAAAACACAAACAATTTATTTCCAAATTATATAGTATATAACGGATTTAAATTTTAAACAATTGAAAAATTTGGGAACTGCGCATCCATCATGCACCCTATACGCATTCTACTCAAACATACAAATATGGCAGCAGAATGCTTGGATTCGCGCGGTCGGTGTGTGATTCTCACAGTTTAAAATATATATATATATATTAGTTGGTAAATTTACATATGAAATAGAGTTAAAAAATTATGTTACCTTTATGAATATTTTGAACAAGCCTTCTTAACACGTACTGTAACTTATACACACTGCAATTAATCAGAAATGGTTGCACATGTAGCGCCATTGCTTTTCCACTCCAAAAATTTGAACACTAGTTACAAAACCTTAGGAATTCACTGAAAAAACCACAGGTTTCAGGGACAATATAGTTAGAAATTAGCATTTAAAAAACCTTAGAAATTCACTGAAAAAAACACAGGTTTCAGGGAGGTTATAGTTGAAAATTAGCATTAAAAAATCTGAGGGGCAGATTTACAAGAACTGGCACATCTCTGCATATTAGCAGAGATGCGCCAGTTAATTTGTGACACTTAAAAAAACCCTTGTGCCACCATGCATGCGTCGCATTTACAATGCGGCACACCGTGGCACAAGGATAGACAGACGGGTGAAGCATCTTTTGGCTTAAGGGCAGCGCATTGCTGGACTCGTGTCGCAAGCACTATGCAACTACAGCAATGGTCAGGAATGCCTATTCCTAACTTGCTGCGTCACTCCTTATGCCTGCTTCAAGCAGGCGCAAGGTTTTGATGCAGCGGCGTCGTAAAAGTGACTCAGTGAAATCTTATAGATTTCACTGTGTCACTTTCACTAGGCTTTCTTGCATCGGAATGCCCACCCTGCATTCATTATACCTGAGGCAGGTAAAATGTAGCGCAGGGTTTAACAACTTGATGCATCTTCCTAGATGTGTCACATTGTAAATATGCCACAACGTGGCGCATTGTTTATGACGCCGCTGCATCATAGAAGTGATGCAACTGCAGTGTAAAGTTGTAGCAAGGGGCTTGTAAATTTGCCCCTCTGAAATTCACTGAAAAAAACAGAGGTTTCAGGGACGTTATAGTCAGTCTGACATTTCACTCGTACAAAACCAGAGAAACTCAGCCTTATAGTTACCTGAGCTAACTATAACTTGTGCCCCCGCAATGCACTGCTTATGACCTCTCTTATTACATTACTCATGACATCTCAAATGATATCACTGATGACATCAGCCACAGAATTAATGACACACCACTCAGCCCACCATGCAACCTTTCATACACGCACTGCAACTTCATTACTAGCATTCTTGAAACCATTGACATGCCCATACCAGTACTTAAGCACCCACTCACTGACTGATAGCTCTACACACACATCCACTCACTCCAACCACACGTACACACCTCACTTAAGAATACAGCCACTGATATATCCCATTCAAACAACAATACAGTCACTGACACACTTTCTGTCACTCAAAGAGCTACTCACACACCTACGCACTCACCTATAAAGTCAATCAGAGAACCAATTAATCACCTATGAAGTTGTACACACACCCAGTCAGTTATTCATAGAGATGTCATTTGAGATGTCATCAGTGATGTCATCAGTGATGTCACTGACCATGTCATGAGTGATGTAATATGTGACGTCATCAGCAGTGTATTGCGGGGGCGCGAGTTATAGTTAGCTGAACTAACTATAACGGGGGAATTTCTAGGGTTTTGTACGAGGGAAATGTCCAGCTAACTATAACACCCCTGAAACCTATGGTTTTTTCAGTGAATTTCTAAGGTTTTTTAAATGCCAATTCCTAACTATAACTTGCATGAAACCTATGGTTTTTTCAGTGAATTTCAAAGGTTTTTTAAATGCTAATTCTTATCTATAACTTATCTCTAAAGCTATGATGTTTAATGATTTTCATTGGATTTCTAAATTTTTCTATTTCAGTGTGTCAATTCCTTTAATTATGTTTTTTTTTATATTGGTTTTACACCATTTTTGTAACTTATTTTCTCAATTAATTCTTTTAAAAATAAAAAAATATTATTTGTTTTTAATGTTTTTTTATTGTGAAAAAAATGTAAATATTTTTTTATATTTTTTAAAATATTATAAACTATATTTTCAATACTTTATTATTTTTTTTATACATTTTTTGGGGGATTCGCGCACCCTATGCGCTCCTTTCTCGATCCCTGCGTGCAAGCATCTGCGTACGGTATGCGTTGGGTAGGTATTTTTGAGCGCAATTGCAATGCGACCGGTACGCGACTCCAAGCCTGTACGCGACACGTACGATGCACGTTACGCGATGCTTGCGCGCTTCCGCGATACGTCATGTGCGTGTATGATGCGGTGATGCGGTGGGTGCGCGAATCCTGCAAAATATTTTAAATGTCAAAAAACATATATATATGTATTTCATGTAAATATTAATTGAAGACAAACTCTAAACTACTCATAAAAGTTACATATTTTTACTTCTAATCCTATATTCCTTTTAAATTCAATTTCGCGGATTCGCGCTCGGTGCGTGCTGCCTATGCGCACGGTGCACGGATCCCATGTGACCTGAAAAAAAGAGATTTGATTGGTTCATTGCACTTCCTATTCTAACTATTGAAAGACAACATCCATTTCAATCATTCTTCTTTGACCTTCTTTGGAGGAGCATCTCTCTGTAAAGAAGAACCTTTTTTGGACTAAGTTTACACTTAGCTCTAACTTTTTTTTTAAAACAATGGCTTCAGGGCAGGAGGCATCTCCAGGATCTCCTCATTCATCTGTGGATGATTTTTTGGTAGAACCACCACGCCCACCAAGATATTCATCTGTGGTGTGGAAATGTTTCACTTTTCCTGAGGGGCAAACCAAAACCAATGCCACCTTAGTAACCTGCAAGATCTGTCAGCGAGTGCTCTCCCGTGGGGATCCCAACAAAAAATATTCCTGCGGAACAGCAAGTATGATGAAGCATCTGAGGACCCTCCATCCGGTGAACCTTGTTCGAGAGGAATATCTCAGAATAAAAGTTCCTCCAGCTCCATCAGATCCATCGCAGCCAAGCACATCAAGGGTGGATCCATAGCTGTATTATGCTATGGAGAGCAGTCGATTGATCTTATCTGTCGAAAGCAAGAGAATCATCATTGCTAGTTTTTTTTTAGTTTTTTTTCCCCTGAAGTTCATTGTTTTGTTCCTCCAGTTCTGTTTTTTCCTTTTTTTTTTCAAGAAAAACCACAAAAAATTAGAAATTGTTCAAAAAACCAAAAAAATATATAAAAGAAAAAAGAAGAAAAAAAAAAGTTCTTCTAAGAACTAACTTTCCTGGTTTAAAAAAAGAGCTATATTTGTTTGTTAGTGTGTGAAAGTTTAGATGAATGTATGTGTAGTACGTAATTGACTGAATGAATGCATTAGTACCTTATGGTGAATGCATAATTGCAGAACTATGAGCAAGTGCTGCAGCATCACCCACTAACCTCTTTAACTGCAGTGTGCTGTAGTACTTCCGAAGCACAGGGATGCAACATATGTACATAAATATGTTGCAAATCTATGCTTCTCTCTGCACGGCTGCTTAAACTGCAGTCATGTGGTGACACAGGCACCCTTGCACCATGGTGCAAGGATATCTGTGTCAGGTGGTGTTTGTTTTTGTGCAGGAAGACACACCTTCCTGCAAAAAAACAATCAGAAAACGCATTTTTCTCCTTCAATGTATGCTGAACATTTTAGCATGCATTGAAGATTAAAAAATGAGGAGAAATTAAAACAATTCTCCTTGTTGTGCTTTCCTACACCAATTGGAGAATGGTGCAGCATTCACACACATATTGAGATTCATGATTTCTGATAAATCTGGAGATGTGTCTTCTTCTATGATTATTCAGTGCAATCACGCACAACACTTATAGAACACCCTTTCAACGCAAAGTGGTGTGTATGATGAGGTTGTATTTACATGGAGTAGAAAAAGTTCACAGAGTGCCTTTTCCTCTCTTTGTAAATATGAAAGAGTGTCTTGCGCAATAACTATGTTACAAAAAGTGACATATATCTGTTTGGAAAAGTGCTTGCGAATGATAGAAGGTAAGCACAGAGTTTTGTCTGCAAAGATGCTCAAAGAAGAATGATTGAAATGATTGCGGTCCTTCAATAAGTACAATGGGAAATATTATGAACCACTCAAATCTGTTTTTTTGGAGGTCACATGATATCCGATGACAGAGAGATTTCAAAACTACATAGGTATAAACAGTGTTTTTAAAAACGTGTTCAAACTTTGTAGCTTCTTGCAGATCTGCCCATTCTGCATATTAATACTTAGTTAAACTTACCTTCACAGTAATAGAAATTAAAAATGGTACACATTTTTTTCAGATTTTTTTTGTAATGTAAATTGGGGTAAATTGCTTATTTTAGAATTAGGATCTGTGAAAGAAAAGAAAAAATAGTTATAACATTTAATAATAAATTTTTTACAACACAGCATAATTTAAACAAAGTAATTTGTTTGCCTTTTTTGCTGTTCTCAGAATATATTGAAATTCACTAGAAATAGTGATTTCAATCATACTCATCACTTAACAGCGGGCAAAAAAAAAACAATCAAAAAGATTGTTTAAAAAATCCCAACATACTATTCACAGTAAAATACCAGAAAATACAAATCACACATATATGAAATGCTTATGGCTAACAAAATGTTATAAATTTAACTTATAAAAACTGTAAATGTTGTCGCTTTTAAATATTCACCTGGTCAATGAGCATGAAAAAGTCCATAGTTCAAACATATACCTTTCCTTGAGGCCAAATGGTATTTTTGCACTCCTTTTTATGTAAATTGTCCAATGGTAATCCTATTAAATTATAATAATAAATTCCTCAGAGAGTGAATTATCTTCCTAAAACTTTGACTTGAAAAATATTAGGTAGGAATTTGGGAATTCCCTAGGCAAACGTTGTTTGAAAACCAACTGGGAATCATTACAAAGTGTCCAGCCTTTGTCACATTTCAGATAGGCAGTGTAATGTCCAGATGTTGTGGAAGGACCATCATGGAAAATTATTGCAATTGCTACAAAAGGCCTTCCTGATATTGATAGTTGTGTTGCAACAAATTGCTTTATTAAAGTATCCAATTTTCTTCCACTAGCTGTACAACGTTGCATCATTATAAATTATGTATTGTCCATATTTTGTTAAAAATAATGTGGATAACATTTCTGATTTACATTGGCTACACTCCGTTAAATACAGAAATCTTTCAGTGCCTACATTAGTGGTACATGTATACATACAATTTTCACAATGATGTTCCCATTTGTAAGAAAGGCCAAAAATATTTTCTATTTCTACACCTTCATTTTCAAAAATGGTAAGCATATACATTAATAATTCCTGAGCATCTTGTTGGATATTTTGTGTAAATTGTGTAGAACCAGAACACACATCCAAAAGATTACGAACATCTGAAACAGATTGTATTTTACTTGTATCTGTTGTCAATTTTTCATAAACAGAATGCAACAGAGAGCACATTTTTTTTGCCGATTTTGCATAATTTGTTCTTGCAAACCTTCAAGATCAAAAACAACATTGACCTCTACATTAGCATAGCAGTTGACACCTGAACTATTTTCAAACTGATAACCAACAATCTCTTCAATAGTGTCCTTTTTCTTTTTACTTGCAATCACAACATTATCTTGTTCTTTGCCCTTCCGTACACCTTCAGTACAGATATTCTCATACCTTCTTTTTCGACCAACCACACGCTTTTCAAATACAGGATATTGACCTAAATTGGGAGCATACGCCCTTCTTAACCTATTATACTATTTTACACAGTTTGCATCTGCAGTTACCTTTGTCTCATCAAAATCAATCAAAAACAAGCCAGATAATGTTCTGACTCGCGACAAAGCAACATATGCCATACCCTCTTTAAATACGGTAGATCCAATGTTTACCAATGCACTGTCTACACTTAATCTTTGAGATTTATGAATATTCACTGCATATGTCAGAGAAAATGGAAATTGTTTCCTACGGACATATAAATCTTTAACAAGCAAAAAACGAACTGAACAATGACCAATTTCTTTAACTTCTTCAATCTGATCAAATTTAATTTTTAAAAATTCAATTCCTTCTTTTTTCTGATAATTAACAAAACCCACCACTTTACCCATTGCTCCATTAACTAAACCTTTTTCTACATCCAAATTACGCCTTAAAATTACCTGACAGTTTACACATGCATATAGTGTCTTTTCTAAACCAGCTGTTTTAGATATTTTTTTTTCTAAAGAATCCAGTTTTGTTTTCAATTTTCCCATCAAAATAATAGTGATTCCTTCATGCTCTATTTTATCGATGGCTTCCATTTTTATAATTTCTTCATTTTCCAGTTTCAATAGTTCTTCGTTGAATATAGAACACTCGCGCAGTGTTGGCATTAAGCAGATCACTGATTTATTTTCTGCAATTTTCATGTACACTTTCTCAGGAACTACATTTTCATTTGGAAACAAATTGCAAAGTAATCGACTCTCCAAAGCTTGTTTGCCATGTTCTGTCAGAATTCCAATTCTTATATCTTGAAGAATACTTCCATATTCAGCATCATTTGCCTGTCGCATATTTGTTGTCAGTTCTTGGTATTCAAAATAAGTCCAAATGTTCACGTTACCAACACTACCAAGAGACTTTCTGGTATCTTCATGTGAAAGTGTTTTAAATACCGGTTGTCCTTTTACCGGAATCAGTTGCAGTAGATCTCCAAAAACTATGACGTGTTTTCCTCCAAATAAAATGTCATACTCTGTTTTAAGAATTTGCTGCATTCTTAAATGCACAAAGGCAAGCATCAAGTTTGAGACCATGCTTACCTCATCAATAATGAGAAGTTTCATTTTCTTCAGGACTCTTGAAACTTCACAACAAGCTTCTCCAGATAGCTTGTGGTATTCCAATTTGTTCTCATGCTCTACTGGTAGCATTAGTAAACAATGTAAAGTAATTCCTTTGATGTTATGTGCTGCCAACGCAGTTGGAGCAGTGACAACACAAGACAAATGCGACTCAGTTGTTGTCTGCAGATAATTTGTAATTACTTTAATTAAGAAACTTTTTCCTGTTCCAGCTTGACCACTCACATACATTCGGATAGGTTGAAATGATGTACATGAGCACCCTTTTTTTCATGAAGTAATCCATGGTCAATCTGCTCTTTCACTTGTTGATATATTTATTTCTGTTCAACATTTAGTTGTTCTTCCAAGTTTCCTAACTGTATTACATCTTCTTGAGCTTGATACATTGCTGTTTCCACCTCATTCATGGCAATTGCTGCTTCATTTTCAACAATTGGTTGTCCTAGTGGATCTTGACTCAGTGCAGCAGAACTTTGACTGTCTTGAGAACTGTCTCTAGCAATCTCAGCTGCAATTGTAGCTTCTTGATCAATTTCATCATTCAACATTTTCACATAATTTGCAAAAGCACTGCATTGTATGCTATCTTTACAAGCATTAAATGAATCTTCATAGCTCCCAAAATCTCCAAGTAATTCCAGTTCTAAACGCCACGATTTGAACATTTTCAAAAGGGTTACATAGTAAAATTCCCTTTTGTCAGCAGTGTTGCAACTCAGTTTCCTGTGATTAATTAAATTTCCTTTCCTTTGTTTCACCAGACATCCTTCGGAACCAATCACTGCATATTGTCCATCATTGATGTTCTCTGTAGTAATATGTGTCCAACATATTTGTTTTCAAAATATCTTTACTTTCTGGTTCTTTTTCTGCTAAATATTAAATTTCTTGAACAGATTTCAGTACCCGATTTCGCATTGCTGCAAAGCCTAGACTCACCCAAATGATTCTTCTACTTTTGGAATATAGACTTGCAGATGATAACCGATCTGAGCATTCATATGCTCCAATTTCACGATGCGATAACATCTTCAAACTGAAACTGTATAATTTCTTACTCAGAGTCTTCTCATGAGAAATCTCTTCCCACATTTCTTTCAATTCCGTCTTTTCTGATTTAGTAATGTAGGATGTTACATATCGAGCAACAGCAATGGAATTGTCCACAACATACTGAATATCCATGTTAGCGTTCCACATGGATAAAATAACTGGATTGTAGTCATTTATGTATTTTGATTCTTCGCTTCTTCTTAAGTTGTAGGTATTTTTTGGAGACTTTCTTGTGATGGTATGTCGCATAGCTGACATAAAACTGTTCACTCTTCCTTTGGACAATACAGGACGTGGAAATCCAAAACTACATTTGGTATAGAACTTATCCTTTGACTTGTTCTTTCGTCAACAGTATTTTCCACACCTGTGGCTTTGGAATCGTAAGAATTGTTGTTTTAAGTTTTTATCTTCTCTGCTATTGGGTACGGCACATGTGGCATAATCATCAATGAAAGACAAAACAGTTTCATCTGAAGCTGTTCCAAATTTGGGGGCATCCTTGATCCATAACAACATATGTATATGAGGTGCTCCTCTTGCTTGATACTCCTTTCTCCAAAAGAAATCCACAACTTCTCCAAGAGGATGATTCTTTTTATTGCAGATGAAAGACATCATAGCTTCAAATCTATGATTGAAATATCTTCATACATTAACAGGAACCAAAGAGCACAATTCTCCAGGTGTCTTGTATTCAATATTTTTTATATTGGAATTTGCCTCTCGAAGAAATTCAAGTAAATCATCCCAAGCATACTCAGCACAGCTTAGTGTAACAAACCATGTAGGAGTTCCCAAGTTCCGTAGCATACATTTCAGTTCTCCATGATGACGGTACCAATATTCATTAGTCCCACGCTGACATGCCATCAGATTAATCAACTGAGATTCTAAATGATCATCTCTCTGATGCACTTTATCCATAAAATCCTTTGCAGTTACATTTTGCAGATGCATTCCAGTTTTTAAAATGTGATTTACTGCATATGAAAGTCCAGACAAGTCACTTTCAAACAGAAGATGAAACATATAAGGGATACATTGTCGAAATCTTGGATCTTCTGCATATAACCTTGTTGTCCGATATTCAGATGCAGGAATCTGCACAGGAAGTTCATCATATCGTCCACCTTTTCCTGTTGGAAACAACTGCGGGAAACCATGAGCTTCCAAGCTCTCTTCCCATACACTCATGGGACTTCCTCTTGCTTTTTTCATTTGGAACAACTCAATCGTTTTCCCCATCACCTCTTTGGAATGAAGGGGATGTACACTGTAATGTTCATAGATTTCTTCACATCTGGACATGTCCACTTTTTGAATTTGTCCACTTAATGTTTCAGTATCTTCTGCTAAATCTATTTCTTCTTCTCCTACAAACACATTTCTATAGTACTCATTATTTTTTATCAGATACAATGATGCCTTTTGCACTTTTCTAACATCCACTAACTCTTGCCAGATTTTCTTGTTCTTAGTAGGAACACCATTAACTAGAATGACTAGTGGTTCATCTTCTGCATGGTCTACACCAATAGTTTCAATATTTTTCTTTAAATCTAACGGTAAATACACAACTCTTCCTCTCAATCCTCTTTGTAACTCTGATGGAGGTAATTTACCTATTTTAGGCTCCATACGAACAATAGCCTGAAACGGGTGCACACATTGAATGAGAATAGACTCATACGTATTTAAATCTATCAGCTCTGGAGGAATAGCAACCAACTCTAGATTATTATGGACAGCTCTAGCAGGCATTTTATTCTCATCTAATTTGTTATAACAATATTTGCAAATACGCTGCTCAGATCCCAAATCAAAATAATACTCTACCAACAAATAAGTTGCAAATTCCTTCCACTTATCATTATCTTCTATTTCACTTTCTAAATACAGATTGACACCCCTAGTCGGATTTTTATAGTGACTTCGCCGACAACAAATACAAGAAACATTTGGTCTTTCACCTGAAATAACCTTAAACTTGTGATTTCATCCTCAAAATTTTTTGTAGTCACGGGTTCTACATTGTCTTCAACATTTTGTTCTACTAATGCGTCAGCTTCTGCACTCTCTTGCTGAGGACCAAAGTAACAAAACTCAATATCATCACAAACCTTCTTCACATCTGATACTGACCCACGCAAAAGAGCACTGTTCAACTCATTTAACTTTAGTGCTGGACTTTTTGCATAATACAATCTTCTCACTAACTTCCGCATTTGAGTATGATGTACTGCCAACATCCTGAAATTGTGGGAACTGTATGAATACTGTCTGGGATATTGAAGGTGTGAAAGACAAGTGTATAGGTGGCTAGAGACCTACACGCATAGTGGATAGACGTTTGAAACAGTCCATAGAGTAACACTTGGATCACTGCAAAACTACCTGAGTACTGACTGAATCCTTAGAGTACTACAAACAGAGTGACTGGGTGAATCTTTTTAAGTTTTTGGGTTTTGGTGCAGTGAATAGATTATTACTTAGCACCAAATGAGTCAGTGGAGGTGTGCAAATTAAGTGACAGAGTGTTTATTGAAGTTTATAGATACTGACTGGGAAATTGAAGGTCTGAAAGACAATTGTGTTGGTACTTAGAGGCCTCCATGCATAGTGGAAACATGTTTGAATCAATCCATGAGCTAAGGCCTGCCTCACTCCATTAGTACTTAGGTACTGACTGAATGATTAGACTATTGCAAGAAAAGTGCCTCGGTGAATGTGTAAGTGTTTCAGTTTTGGCGCAGTGAATGCATTACTACATGGTGCTGAATAAGTCATTGGAAGAGTGCAAGAGGAGTGACAGGGTGTTTGCTGGAATTACATGCATACTGACTGGGGAATTCAAGCTGTTAAAGACAAGTGTATAGTAGGTTAGAAGCCTGCATGCATACTGGATAGACCTTTGAAACCATGTGGTAATGCACACTTCACTGCATGAGTACCTGCGTTCTGACTGAATCATTAAACTACTGCTAGGAGAATGCCAGGATGAAACTTTTAAGTTTTTCGGTTTTGGCGGAGTGAATTGATTAGTACATGGTACTGGATCAGTCACTGGAGGAGTGCAAGATGAGTGACAGGGTGTTTATTGAAGTACAAAGATACTGACTAGTTAATTAAAGAAGTCAAAGACAAGTGTGCAGGTGACTAGAGACCTGCATGCAAAGTGGATAGACGTTTAAACAGTCCATGAGCTAAGACCTCAGACACTGCATGATTACCTGGGTACTGACTGAATCATTACACTACTGCAAGGAGAGTGCCTGGGTTGATCTTTTTAAGTTTTTGTGTTTTGGTGCAGTGAATAGATTACTACATAGTGCCAGATGAGTCAGTAGAGGCGTGGAAGTGGACTGAAAGAGTGTTTACTGGAGTTTATAGATACTGACTAGTTAATTGAAAAAGTGAAAGACAAGTGTGTAGGTGACTAGAGGCCTGCATGCATACTGGACAGACGTTTGAAGCACTCCATGGGCTAAGCCGTGGGTCACTGCATGAGTACCTGGGTACTGACTGAATCATTAGAGTACTGCAAGGAGAGTGCCTGGATAAATCTTTTAAGTTTTTGGGTTTTGGCGCAGTGAATAGATTAGTACATGCTGCTGAATGAGTCACTGGAGGTGAACATTGAGTGACAGGGTGTTTATTGGAGTATATAGATACTGACTGGGCAAATGAAGGTGTGAAAGACAATTGTGTAGGTGGTTAGAGGCCTACATGCATAGTGGATAGTCATTTGAAGTAGTCCATGTGCTAAAACGGGGTTCACTACATAAGTACCTGGGTACTGACTGAATCATTAGAGAAGTACAAGGAGAGGGCCACTGTGAATTTATAAGTATTTGGCTTTTGGCGCAGTAAATGGATTAGTACATGGTGCTGAATGGGTCACTGGAGAAGTGTAAGGGGAGTGACAGGGTGTTTGCGGAAACTGTATAAATACTGACTGGGATATTGGAGGTGTGAAAGACAAGTGTGTAGGTGGTTAGAGGCCTGCATGCATACTGGACAGACACTTGAAGCAGTCCATTATCTAAGGCCTGGGTCACTGCATGAGTACCTGAGTACTGACAGAATCATTAGAGTACTGCAAGGAGAGTGCCTGCATGAATCTTTTAAGTTTTTGGGGTTTGGCGGAGTGAATACATTAGTACATGGTGCTGGATGAATCACTGGAGGTGTGCAAGGGGAGTGACAGGATGTTTATTAGAGCATATAGATACTGACTGGGCAATTGAAGGTGTGAAAGACAATTGTGTAGGTGATTTGAGGCAAGCATGCATAGTGGATAGACGTTTGAAGTAGTCCATGTGCTAAGGCGTGGGTCACTGCATGAGTACCTGGGTACTGACTGAATCATTAGAGTACTACAAGGAGAGTGCCTCGTGAATTTATAAATGGTTGGGTTTTGGTGCAGTCAATGAATTAGTACATGGTGCTGAATGAGTCACTAGAGGAGTGCAAGGGGAGTGACAGGATGTTTGCTGGAAGTGTATGGATAATGACTGGGGAATCGCAGGTATGAAAGACAAGTGTATAAATGGTTAGAGGACTACGTGCATAGTGGATAGGGGTTTGAAGCAGTCCATGTGCTAAGGCCTGGTCAATGAATTAGTACTTGGGTACTGACTGAATGATTAGAGTACTGCAAGGACACTGCCTGGGTGAATTTATAATTGTTTGGGTTTTGGCGCAGTGAAAGGATTAGTACATGGTGCTGAATGGATCAATAGAGTAGTGCCAACGCAGTTGGAGCAGTGACAACACAAGACAAATGCGACTCAGTTGTTGTCTGCAGATAATTTGTAATTACTTTAATTAAGAAACTTTTTCCTGTTCCAGCTTGACCACTCACATACATTCGGATAGGTTGAAATGATGTACATGAGCACCCTTTTTTTCATGAAGTAATCCATGGTCAATCTGCTCTTTCACTTGTTGATATATTTATTTCTGTTCAACATTTAGTTGTTCTTCCAAGTTTCCTAACTGTATTACATCTTCTTGAGCTTGATACATTGCTGTTTCCACCTCATTCATGGCAATTGCTGCTTCATTTTCAACAATTGGTTGTCCTAGTGGATCTTGACTCAGTGCAGCAGAACTTTGACTGTCTTGAGAACTGTCTCTAGCAATCTCAGCTGCAATTGTAGCTTCTTGATCAATTTCATCATTCAACATTTTCACATAATTTGCAAAAGCACTGCATTGTATGCTATCTTTACAAGCATTAAATGAATCTTCATAGCTCCCAAAATCTCCAAGTAATTCCAGTTCTAAACGCCACGATTTGAACATTTTCAAAAGGGTTACATAGTAAAATTCCCTTTTGTCAGCAGTGTTGCAACTCAGTTTCCTGTGATTAATTAAATTTCCTTTCCTTTGTTTCACCAGACATCCTTCGGAACCAATCACTGCATATTGTCCATCATTGATGTTCTCTGTAGTAATATGTGTCCAACATATTTGTTTTCAAAATATCTGTACTTTCTGGTTCTTTTTCTGCTAAATATTAAATTTCTTGAACAGATTTCAGTACCCGATTTCGCATTGCTGCAAAGCCTAGACTCACCCAAATGATTCTTCTACTTTTGGAATATAGACTTGCAGATGATAACCGATCTGAGCATTCATATGCTCCAATTTCACGATGCGATAACATCTTCAAACTGAAACTGTATAATTTCTTACTCAGAGTCTTCTCATGAGAAATCTCTTCCCACATTTCTTTCAATTCCGTCTTTTCTGATTTAGTAATGTAGGATGTTACATATCGAGCAACAGCAATGGAATTGTCCACAACATACTGAATATCCATGTTAGCGTTCCACATGGATAAAATAACTGGATTGTAGTCATTTATGTATTTTGATTCTTCGCTTCTTCTTAAGTTGTAGGTATTTTTTGGAGACTTTCTTGTGATGGTATGTCGCATAGCTGACATAAAACTGTTCACTCTTCCTTTGGACAATACAGGACGTGGAAATCCAAAACTACATTTGGTATAGAACTTATCCTTTGACTTGTTCTTTCGTCAACAGTATTTTCCACACCTGTGGCTTTGGAATCGTAAGAATTGTTGTTTTAAGTTTTTATCTTCTCTGCTATTGGGTACGGCACATGTGGCATAATCATCAATGAAAGACAAAACAGTTTCATCTGAAGCTGTTCCAAATTTGGGGGCATCCTTGATCCATAACAACATATGTATATGAGGTGCTCCTCTTGCTTGATACTCCTTTCTCCAAAAGAAATCCACAACTTCTCCAAGAGGATGATTCTTTTTATTGCAGATGAAAGACATCATAGCTTCAAATCTATGATTGAAATATCTTCATACATTAACAGGAACCAAAGAGCACAATTCTCCAGGTGTCTTGTATTCAATATTTTTTATATTGGAATTTGCCTCTCGAAGAAATTCAAGTAAATCATCCCAAGCATACTCAGCACAGCTTAGTGTAACAAACCATGTAGGAGTTCCCAAGTTCCGTAGCATACATTTCAGTTCTCCATGATGACGGTACCAATATTCATTAGTCCCACGCTGACATGCCATCAGATTAATCAACTGAGATTCTAAATGATCATCTCTCTGATGCACTTTATCCATAAAATCCTTTGCAGTTACATTTTGCAGATGCATTCCAGTTTTTAAAATGTGATTTACTGCATATGAAAGTCCAGACAAGTCACTTTCAAACAGAAGATGAAACATATAAGGGATACATTGTCGAAATCTTGGATCTTCTGCATATAACCTTGTTGTCCGATATTCAGATGCAGGAATCTGCACAGGAAGTTCATCATATCGTCCACCTTTTCCTGTTGGAAACAACTGCGGGAAACCATGAGCTTCCAAGCTCTCTTCCCATACACTCATGGGACTTCCTCTTGCTTTTTTCATTTGGAACAACTCAATCGTTTTCCCCATCACCTCTTTGGAATGAAGGGGATGTACACTGTAATGTTCATAGATTTCTTCACATCTGGACATGTCCACTTTTTGAATTTGTCCACTTAATGTTTCAGTATCTTCTGCTAAATCTATTTCTTCTTCTCCTACAAACACATTTCTATAGTACTCATTATTTTTTATCAGATACAATGATGCCTTTTGCACTTTTCTAACATCCACTAACTCTTGCCAGATTTTCTTGTTCTTAGTAGGAACACCATTAACTAGAATGACTAGTGGTTCATCTTCTGCATGGTCTACACCAATAGTTTCAATATTTTTCTTTAAATCTAACGGTAAATACACAACTCTTCCTCTCAATCCTCTTTGTAACTCTGATGGAGGTAATTTACCTATTTTAGGCTCCATACGAACAATAGCCTGAAACGGGTGCACACATTGAATGAGAATAGACTCATACGTATTTAAATCTATCAGCTCTGGAGGAATAGCAACCAACTCTAGATTATTATGGACAGCTCCAGCAGGCATTTTATTCTCATCTAATTTGTTATAACAATATTTGCAAATACGCTGCTCAGATCCCAAATCAAAATAATACTCTACCAACAAATAAGTTGCAAATTCCTTCCACTTATCATTATCTTCTATTTCACTTTCTAAATACAGATTGACACCCCTAGTCTGATTTTTATAGTGACTTCGCCGACAACAAATACAAGAAACATTTGGTCTTTCACCTGAAATAACCTTAAACTTGTGATTTCATCCTCAAAATTTTTTGTAGTCACGGGTTCTACATTGTCTTCAACATTTTGTTCTACTAATGCGTCAGCTTCTGCACTCTCTTGCTGAGGACCAAAGTAACAAAACTCAATATCATCACAAACCTTCTTCACATCTGATACTGACCCACGCAAAAGAGCACTGTTCAACTCATTTAACTTTAGTGCTGGACTTTTTGCATAATACAATCTTCTCACTAACTTCCGCATTTGAGTATGATGTACTGCCAACATCCTGAAATTGTGGGAACTGTATGAATACTGTCTGGGATATTGAAGGTGTGAAAGACAAGTGTATAGGTGGCTAGAGACCTACACGCATAGTGGATAGACGCTTGAAACAGTCCATAGAGTAACACTTGGATCACTGCAAAACTACCTGAGTACTGACTGAATCCTTAGAGTACTACAAACAGAGTGACTGGGTGAATCTTTTTAAGTTTTTGGGTTTTGGTGCAGTGAATAGATTATTACTTAGCACCAAATGAGTCAGTGGAGGTGTGCAAATTAAGTGACAGAGTGTTTATTGAAGTTTATAGATACTGACTGGGAAATTGAAGGTCTGAAAGACAATTGTGTTGGTACTTAGAGGCCTCCATGCATAGTGGAAACATGTTTGAATCAATCCATGAGCTAAGGCCTGCCTCACTCCATTAGTACTTAGGTACTGACTGAATGATTAGACTATTGCAAGAAAAGTGCCTCGGTGAATGTGTAAGTGTTTCAGTTTTGGCGCAGTGAATGCATTACTACATGGTGCTGAATAAGTCATTGGAAGAGTGCAAGAGGAGTGACAGGGTGTTTGCTGGAATTACATGCATACTGACTGGGGAATTCAAGCTGTTAAAGACAAGTGTATAGTAGGTTAGAAGCCTGCATGCATACTGGATAGACCTTTGAAACCATGTGGTAATGCACACTTCACTGCATGAGTACCTGCGTTCTGACTGAATCATTAAACTACTGCTAGGAGAATGCCAGGATGAAACTTTTAAGTTTTTCGGTTTTGGCGGAGTGAATTGATTAGTACATGGTACTGGATCAGTCACTGGAGGAGTGCAAGATGAGTGACAGGGTGTTTATTGAAGTACAAAGATACTGACTAGTTAATTAAAGAAGTCAAAGACAAGTGTGCAGGTGACTAGAGACCTGCATGCAAAGTGGATAGACGTTTAAACAGTCCATGAGCTAAGACCTCAGACACTGCATGATTACCTGGGTACTGACTGAATCATTACACTACTGCAAGGAGAGTGCCTGGGTTGATCTTTTTAAGTTTTTGTGTTTTGGTGCAGTGAATAGATTACTACATAGTGCCAGATGAGTCAGTAGAGGCGTGGAAGTGGACTGAAAGAGTGTTTACTGGAGTTTATAGATACTGACTAGTTAATTGAAAAAGTGAAAGACAAGTGTGTAGGTGACTAGAGGCCTGCATGCATACTGGACAGACGTTTGAAGCACTCCATGGGCTAAGCCGTGGGTCACTGCATGAGTACCTGGGTACTGACTGAATCATTAGAGTACTGCAAGGAGAGTGCCTGGATAAATCTTTTAAGTTTTTGGGTTTTGGCGCAGTGAATAGATTAGTACATGCTGCTGAATGAGTCACTGGAGGTGTGCATTGAGTGACAGGGTGTTTATTGGAGTATATAGATACTGACTGGGCAAATGAAGGTGTGAAAGACAATTGTGTAGGTGGTTAGAGGCCTACATGCATAGTGGATAGTCATTTGAAGTAGTCCATGTGCTAAAACGGGGTTCACTACATAAGTACCTGGGTACTGACTGAATCATTAGAGAAGTACAAGGAGAGGGCCACTGTGAATTTATAAGTATTTGGCTTTTGGCGCAGTAAATGGATTAGTACATGGTGCTGAATGGGTCACTGGAGAAGTGTAAGGGGAGTGACAGGGTGTTTGCGGAAACTGTATAAATACTGACTGGGATATTGGAGGTGTGAAAGACAAGTGTGTAGGTGGTTAGAGGCCTGCATGCATACTGGACAGACACTTGAAGCAGTCCATTATCTAAGGCCTGGGTCACTGCATGAGTACCTGAGTACTGACAGAATCATTAGAGTACTGCAAGGAGAGTGCCTGCATGAATCTTTTAAGTTTTTGGGGTTTGGCGGAGTGAATACATTAGTACATGGTGCTGGATGAATCACTGGAGGTGTGCAAGGGGAGTGACAGGATGTTTATTAGAGCATATAGATACTGACTGGGCAATTGAAGGTGTGAAAGACAATTGTGTAGGTGATTTGAGGCAAGCATGCATAGTGGATAGACGTTTGAAGTAGTCCATGTGCTAAGGCGTGGGTCACTGCATGAGTACCTGGGTACTGACTGAATCATTAGAGTACTACAAGGAGAGTGCCTCGTGAATTTATAAATGGTTGGGTTTTGGTGCAGTCAATGAATTAGTACATGGTGCTGAATGAGTCACTAGAGGAGTGCAAGGGGAGTGACAGGATGTTTGCTGGAAGTGTATGGATAATGACTGGGGAATCGCAGGTATGAAAGACAAGTGTATAAATGGTTAGAGGACTACGTGCATAGTGGATAGGGGTTTGAAGCAGTCCATGTGCTAAGGCCTGGTCAATGAATTAGTACTTGGGTACTGACTGAATGATTAGAGTACTGCAAGGACACTGCCTGGGTGAATTTATAATTGTTTGGGTTTTGGCGCAGTGAAAGGATTAGTACATGGTGCTGAATGGATCAGTAGAGTAGTACAAAGGCAGTGACAGGGTGTTTCCTGGAAGTGTATGGATATTGACTGGGGGATTGAAGGTGTGAAAGACAAGTGTGTAGGTTGTTAGAGGACTACATGCATAGTGGATAGGTGTTTGAAGCAGTCCATGTGCTTAGGCCTGGCTCAGTACATGAGTACTTGGGTACTGACTGAATGATTAGAGTACTGCAAGAAGAGTGCCTGGGTGAATTTATAAGTGTTTGGGTTTTGGCGCAGTGAATGGATTAGTACATGGTGCTGAATGGGTCACTAGAGGAGTGTAAGTGGAGTGACAGGGTGTTTGCGGGAACTGTATGAATACTGACTGGGGTATTGAAGGTGTGAAAGACAAGTGTGTAGGTGGTTAAAACACTACATGCATAGTGGTTAGGCGTTTGAAGCTGTCCATGTGCTAAGGCCTGGCTCACTGCATGAATACTTGGGTACTGACTGAATGATTAGAGTACTGCAAGGAGAGCGCCTGGGTGAATTTATAAGTGGTTGGGTTTTGGCACAGTGAATGGATTAGAACATGGTGCTGAATGGGTCACCAGAGGAGTGCAAGGGGAGTGACAGGGTGTTTGCTGGAAGTGTATGGATACTGACTGGGGAATTTAAGGTGTGAAAGACAAGTAGGACTGCATGCATAGTGGATAGGGGTTTGAAGCAGTCCATGTGCTATGGCCTGGCTCACTGCACGAGTACCTGGGTACTGACTAAATGATTAGAGTACTGCAAGGAGAGTGCCTGGGGGAATTTATAAGTGGTTGGGTTTTGGCGCAGTGAATGAATTAGTACGTGGTGCTGAATGGGTCACTGGAGGAGTGCAGGGGAGAGACAGAGTGTTTGCTGGAAGTGTATGGATACTGACTGGGGAATTGAACGTGTGAAAGAGAATGGTGTAGATGGTTAGAGAACTGCATGCATAGTGGATAGGCATTTGAATCAATGCATGTGCTAAAGACTGCCTCACTCAGTTACTACTTGGATATTAACTGAATGTTTACAGTATTGCAAGGACAGTTCCTGGGTGAATACATAACCAATGACTGCCTTCTAATTCTACCTAAACTTGAGAACAGGAAAGGTTTTTAAGCAGTTATGTGTATGCAAAGATATGAAGTACCCAAATGCTTCTCTCACAGTGGTTCCCAAATGCACACAGACTCACAGTGTGATTCTAGACAAGCAGCACTATCCCTAGGAGTTTACCAAAACTCATTCACTACTGTGGAAGGGGTAAGGGTACTGCACACAATCTACATATTTCAGTACTGCACTTTAGTGTCAAAGCCTGACTCATTTTATCAATGCATAAGCAAAGACTGGCTTCTAATGCTACTAAAACTTGACACCATGACAGGTTTTATAACAGTTATCTGTCAGCAAATACATGATGTTACCAAATGCTTCTCTCACAATGGTTTCCCAAATGCACACAGACTCACGTTGTGATTCTAGACAAGCAACACTATCCCTAGGAGTTTACCAAAACTCATTCACTACTGTGGAAGGGGTAAGGGGACTTCACACAATCTACATATTTCAGTACTGCACTTTAGTGTCAAAGCCTGACTCATTTTATCAATGCATAAGCAAAGACTGGCTTCTAATGCTACTAAAACTTCACAACATGACAGGTTGTATAACAGTTATCTGTCAGCAAATGCATGATGTTACCAAATGCTTCTCTCACAATGGTTACCCAAATGCACACAGACTCACAGTGTGATTCTAGACAAGCAACACTATCCTTAGGAGTTTACCAAAACTCATTCACTACTGTGGAAGGGGTAAGGGGACTTCACACAATCTACATATTTCAGTACTGCACTTTAGTGTCAAAGCCTGACTCATTTTATCAATGCATAAGCAAAGACTGGCTTCTAATGCTACTAAAACTTCACAACATGACAGGTTGTATAACAGTTATCTGTCAGCAAATGCATGATGTTACCAAATGCTTCTCTCACAATGGTTACCCAAATGCACACAGACTCACAGTGTGATTCTAGACAAGCAACACTATCCTTAGGAGTTTACCAAAACTCATTCACTACTGTGGAAGGGGTAAGGGGACTTCACACAATCTACATATTTCAGTACTGCACTTTAGTGTCAAAGCCTGACTCATTTTATCAATGCATAAGCAAAGACTGGCTTCTAATGCTACTAAAGCTTGACAACATGATAGGTTTTAAAACAGTTATCTGTCAGCAAATACATAATGTTACCAAATGCTTCTCTCACAATCCTTACCCAAATGCACACAGACTCACAGTGTGATTCTAGACAAGCAACACTATCCCTAGGAGTTTACCAAAACTCATTCACTACTCTGGAAGGGGTAAGGGGACTGCATACAATCTACTTATTTCAGTACTGCACTTTAGTGTCAAAGCCTGACTCATTTTATGAATGCATAAGCAATGACTGGCTTCTAATGCTACTAAAACTTGATAATATGACAGGTTTTAAAACAGTTATCTGTCAGCAAATACACGATGTTACCAAATGCTTCTCCCACAATGGTTGGCCAAATGCACACAGACTCACAGTGTGATTCTAGACAAGCAACACTATCCCTTGGACTTTACCAAAACTCATTCACTACTCTGGAAGGGGGAAGGGGACTGCGCACAATCTACATATTTCAGTACTGTACTTTACCATCAATGCCTGACTCATTTTATCAATGCATAAGCAAAGACTTTCTTCTAATGCTACTAAAACTTGACAACATGGCAGGTTTTAAAACAGTTATCTGCAAGCAAATACATGATGTTACCAAATGCTTCTCTCACAATGCTTACCCAAATACATGCAGACTCACGGTGTGATTGTAGACAGCCGACTATCCCTTGTACAAAATACATTTACTAGTCTACAAGATCTAAGGTGATCCCCCCACGGTCCCAGCCAGCTCCCCGCATCCTGCGGGAGCCAGCATTGCTTTTTCACATGGGGAGCAGCTAACATGCTGCTCCCCATGTGGAAAAGCAATGTGCTTTGCTATTTGGAAGAGAGAGCAGGTTTCCTGCTCTCTCTTCCAAATACCAAAGCAGTTTGCAATGACAGGGTGGGAGCCGCGAGGCTCCCGCCCTGCCATTGCAAACAGCAGTGTCCCAGGGGTGGGCACCCTGGGACACTGCAGGAGCCAGCCCTGGGGGGTGGCGGTCCCCAGGGCCTGTACAAGGATCCAGGAGGGGTGCTGCACGGCCCCCCTCCCATCATTTGAAAAGCCCCAGGGGGTGGTGGTCTCCGGGGCTTGGGGGTCCATAACGGACCACCAAATTAAAAATGCAGTGCCCCGGGGAGGTGGCAGTCCCTGGAGCATGTGAGAAGGCTTGAGCCCCCCACACAGGTTATGTTTTTAAAAAATAAATTCCCGGGGGTGACGGTCGCCGGGACCGTGCAGGGGCTGTGAGCCCCCCAATTCATTTATTAAGCCCCGGGGGGTGGCGGTCCCAGGGGCTGGGGGGCCTGAGAGCCCCCCAACAAAGAACATGAAGCCCCTGGAGGTGGCGGTCCCCAGGGCTGGGGGGGCCTGAGAGCCCCCAACGAATATTAATAAGCCCCAGGGGTGGCGGTCCCCGGGGCTGGGGGGGCCTGTATACTTGGGTACTGACTGAATGATTAGAGTACTGCAAGGAGAGCGCCTGGGTGAATTTATAAGTGGTTGGGTTTTGGCACAGTGAATGGATTAGAACATGGTGCTGAATGGGTCACCAGAGGAGTGCAAGGGGAGTGACAGGGTGTTTGCTGGAAGTGTATGGATACTGACTGGGGAATTTAAGGTGTGAAAGACAAGTAGGACTGCATGCATAGTGGATAGGGGTTTGAAGCAGTCCATGTGCTATGGCCTGGCTCACTGCACGAGTACCTGGGTACTGACTAAATGATTAGAGTACTGCAAGGAGAGTGCCTGGGGGAATTTATAAGTGGTTGGGTTTTGGCGCAGTGAATGAATTAGTACGTGGTGCTGAATGGGTCACTGGAGGAGTGCAGGGGAGAGACAGAGTGTTTGCTGGAAGTGTATGGATACTGACTGGGGAATTGAACGTGTGAAAGAGAATGGTGTAGATGGTTAGAGAACTGCATGCATAGTGGATAGGCATTTGAATCAATGCATGTGCTAAAGACTGCCTCACTCAGTTACTACTTGGATATTAACTGAATGTTTACAGTATTGCAAGGACAGTTCCTGGGTGAATACATAAGCAATGACTGCCTTCTAATTCTACCTAAACTTGAGAACAGGAAAGGTTTTTAAGCAGTTATGTGTATGCAAAGATATGAAGTACCCAAATGCTTCTCTCACAGTGGTTCCCAAATGCACACAGACTCACAGTGTGATTCTAGACAAGCAGCACTATCCCTAGGAGTTTACCAAAACTCATTCACTACTGTGGAAGGGGTAAGGGTACTGCACACAATCTACATATTTCAGTACTGCACTTTAGTGTCAAAGCCTGACTCATTTTATCAATGCATAAGCAAAGACTGGCTTCTAATGCTACTAAAACTTGACACCATGACAGGTTTTATAACAGTTATCTGTCAGCAAATACATGATGTTACCAAATGCTTCTCTCACAATGGTTACCCAAATGCACACAGACTCACGTTGTGATTCTAGACAAGCAACACTATCCCTAGGAGTTTACCAAAACTCATTCACTACTGTGGAAGGGGTAAGGGGACTTCACACAATCTACATATTTCAGTACTGCACTTTAGTGTCAAAGCCTGACTCATTTTATCAATGCATAAGCAAAGACTGGCTTCTAATGCTACTAAAACTTCACAACATGACAGGTTGTATAACAGTTATCTGTCAGCAAATGCATGATGTTACCAAATGCTTCTCTCACAATGGTTACCCAAATGCACACAGACTCACAGTGTGATTCTAGACAAGCAACACTATCCTTAGGAGTTTACCAAAACTCATTCACTACTGTGGAAGGGGTAAGGGGACTTCACACAATCTACATATTTCAGTACTGCACTTTAGTGTCAAAGCCTGACTCATTTTATCAATGCATAAGCAAAGACTGGCTTCTAATGCTACTAAAACTTGACAACATGATAGGTTTTAAAACAGTTATCTGTCAGCAAATACATAATGTTACCAAATGCTTCTCTCACAATCCTTACCCAAATGCACACAGACTCACAGTGTGATTCTAGACAAGCAACACTATCCCTAGGAGTTTACCAAAACTCATTCACTACTCTGGAAGGGGTAAGGGGACTGCATACAATCTACTTATTTCAGTACTGCACTTTAGTGTCAAAGCCTGACTCATTTTATGAATGCATAAGCAATGACTGGCTTCTAATGCTACTAAAACTTGATAATATGACAGGTTTTAAAACAGTTATCTGTCAGCAAATACACGATGTTACCAAATGCTTCTCCCACAATGGTTGGCCAAATGCACACAGACTCACAGTGTGATTCTAGACAAGCAACACTATCCCTTGGACTTTACCAAAACTCATTCACTACTCTGGAAGGGGGAAGGGGACTGCGCACAATCTACATATTTCAGTACTGTACTTTACCATCAATGCCTGACTCATTTTATCAATGCATAAGCAAAGACTTTCTTCTAATACTACTAAAACTTGACAACATGGCAGGTTTTAAAACAGTTATCTGCAAGCAAATACATGATGTTACCAAATGCTTCTCTCACAATGCTTACCCAAATACATGCAGACTCACGGTGTGATTGTAGACAGCCGACTATCCCTTGTACAAAATACATTTACTAGTCTACAAGATCTAAGGTGATCCCCCCACGGTCCCAGCCAGCTCCCCGCATCCTGCGGGAGCCAGCATTGCTTTTTCACATGGGGAGCAGCTAACATGCTGCTCCCCATGTGGAAAAGCAATGTGCTTTGCTATTTGGAAGAGAGAGCAGGTTTCCTGCTCTCTCTTCCAAATACCAAAGCAGTTTGCAATGACAGGGTGGGAGCCGCGAGGCTCCCGCCCTGCCATTGCAAACAGCAGTGTCCCAGGGGTGGGCACCCTGGGACACTGCAGGAGCCAGCCCTGGGGGGTGGCGGTCCCCAGGGCCTGTACAAGGATCCAGGAGGGGTGCTGCGCGGCCCCCCTCCCATCATTTGAAAAGCCCCAGGGGGTGGTGGTCTCCGGGGATTGGGGGTCCATAACGGACCACCAAATTAAAAATGCAGTGCCCCGGGGAGGTGGCAGTCCCCGGAGCATGTGAGAAGGCTTGAGCCCCCCACACAGGTTATGTTTTTAAAAAATAAATTCCCGGGGGTGACGGTCGCCGGGGCCGTGCAGGGGCTGTGAGCCCCCCAATTCATTTATTAAGCCCCGGGGGGTGGCGGTCCCAGGGGCTGGGGGGCCTGAGAGCCCCCCAACAAAGAACATGAAGCCCCTGGAGGTGGCGGTCCCCAGGGCTGGGGGGGCCTGAGAGCCCCCAACGAATATTAATAAGCCCCAGGGGTGGCGGTCCCCGGGGCTTGGGGGGCCTGAATACTTGGGTACTGACTGAATGATTAGAGTACTGCAAGGAGAGCGCCTGGGTGAATTTATAAGTGGTTGGGTTTTGGCACAGTGAATGGATTAGAACATGGTGCTGAATGGGTCACCAGAGGAGTGCAAGGGGAGTGACAGGGTGTTTGCTGGAAGTGTATGGATACTGACTGGGGAATTTAAGGTGTGAAAGACCAGTAGGACTGCATGCATAGTGGATAGGGGTTTGAAGCAGTCCATGTGCTATGGCCTGGCTCACTGCACGAGTACCTGGGTACTGACTAAATGATTAGAGTACTGCAAGGAGAGTGCCTGGGGGAATTTATAAGTGGTTGGGTTTTGGCGCAGTGAATGAATTAGTACGTGGTGCTGAATGGGTCACTGGAGGAGTGCAGGGGAGAGACAGAGTGTTTGCTGGAAGTGTATGGATACTGACTGGGGAATTGAACGTGTGAAAGAGAATGGTGTAGATGGTTAGAGAACTGCATGCATAGTGGATAGGCATTTGAATCAATGCATGTGCTAAAGACTGCCTCACTCAGTTACTACTTGGATATTAACTGAATGTTTACAGTATTGCAAGGACAGTTCCTGGGTGAATACATAAGCAATGACTGCCTTCTAATTCTACCTAAACTTGAGAACAGGAAAGGTTTTTAAGCAGTTATGTGTATGCAAAGATATGAAGTACCCAAATGCTTCTCTCACAGTGGTTCCCAAATGCACACAGACTCACAGTGTGATTCTAGACAAGCAGCACTATCCCTAGGAGTTTACCAAAACTCATTCACTACTGTGGAAGGGGTAAGGGTACTGCACACAATCTACATATTTCAGTACTGCACTTTAGTGTCAAAGCCTGACTCATTTTATCAATGCATAAGCAAAGACTGGCTTCTAATGCTACTAAAACTTGACACCATGACAGGTTTTATAACAGTTATCTGTCAGCAAATACATGATGTTACCAAATGCTTCTCTCACAATGGTTACCCAAATGCACACAGACTCACGTTGTGATTCTAGACAAGCAACACTATCCCTAGGAGTTTACCAAAACTCATTCACTACTGTGGAAGGGGTAAGGGGACTTCACACAATCTACATATTTCAGTACTGCACTTTAGTGTCAAAGCCTGACTCATTTTATCAATGCATAAGCAAAGACTGGCTTCTAATGCTACTAAAACTTCACAACATGACAGGTTGTATATCAGTTATCTGTCAGCAAATGCATGATGTTACCAAATGCTTCTCTCACAATGGTTACCCAAATGCACACAGACTCACAGTGTGATTCTAGACAAGCAACACTATCCTTAGGAGTTTACCAAAACTCATTCACTACTGTGGAAGGGGTAAGGGGACTTCACACAATCTACATATTTCAGTACTGCACTTTAGTGTCAAAGCCTGACTCATTTTATCAATGCATAAGCAAAGACTGGCTTCTAATGCTACTAAAACTTGACAACATGATAGGTTTTAAAACAGTTATCTGTCAGCAAATACATAATGTTACCAAATGCTTCTCTCACAATCCTTACCCAAATGCACACAGACTCACAGTGTGATTCTAGACAAGCAACACTATCCCTAGGAGTTTACCAAAACTCATTCACTACTCTGGAAGGGGTAAGGGGACTGCATACAATCTACTTATTTCAGTACTGCACTTTAGTGTCAAAGCCTGACTCATTTTATGAATGCATAAGCAATGACTGGCTTCTAATGCTACTAAAACTTGATAATATGACAGGTTTTAAAACAGTTATCTGTCAGCAAATACACGATGTTACCAAATGCTTCTCCCACAATGGTTGGCCAAATGCACACAGACTCACAGTGTGATTCTAGACAAGCAACACTATCCCTTGGACTTTACCAAAACTCATTCACTACTCTGGAAGGGGGAAGGGGACTGCGCACAATCTACATATTTCAGTACTGTACTTTACCATCAATGCCTGACTCATTTTATCAATGCATAAGCAAAGACTTTCTTCTAATGCTACTAAAACTTGACAACATGGCAGGTTTTAAAACAGTTATCTGCAAGCAAATACATGATGTTACCAAATGCTTCTCTCACAATGCTTACCCAAATACATGCAGACTCACGGTGTGATTGTAGACAGCCGACTATCCCTTGTACAAAATACATTTACTAGTCTACAAGATCTAAGGTGATCCCCCCACGGTCCCAGCCAGCTCCCCGCATCCTGCGGGAGCCAGCATTGCTTTTTCACATGGGGAGCAGCTAACATGCTGCTCCCCATGTGGAAAAGCAATGTGCTTTGCTATTTGGAAGAGAGAGCAGGTTTCCTGCTCTCTCTTCCAAATACCAAAGCAGTTTGCAATGACAGGGTGGGAGCCGCGAGGCTCCCGCCCTGCCATTGCAAACAGCAGTGTCCCAGGGGTGGGCACCCTGGGACACTGCAGGAGCCAGCCCTGGGGGGTGGCGGTCCCCAGGGCCTGTACAAGGATCCAGGAGGGGTGCTGCACGGCCCCCCTCCCATCATTTGAAAAGCCCCAGGGGGTGGTGGTCTCCGGGGCTTGGGGGTCCATAACGGACCACCAAATTAAAAATGCAGTGCCCCGGGGAGGTGGCAGTCCCCGGAGCATGTGAGAAGGCTTGAGCCCCCCACACAGGTTATGTTTTTAAAAAATAAATTCCCGGGGGTGACGGTCGCCGGGGCCGTGCAGGGGCTGTGAGCCCCCCAATTCATTTATTAAGCCCCGGGGGGTGGCGGTCCCAGGGGCTGGGGGGCCTGAGAGCCCCCCAACAAAGAACATGAAGCCCCTGGAGGTGGCGGTCCCCAGGGCTGGGGGAGCCTGAGAGCCCCCAACGAATATTAATAAGCCCCAGGGGTGGCGGTCCCCGGGGCTGGGGGGGCCTGAGAGCCCCCCAATGAATATTAAGAAGCCCCGGGGTGTGTCGGTCCCTGGGCTGGGGGACCTGAGAGCCCCCGCCCATAATTAAATAAAGCCCCGGGGGTGGCAATCCCCGGGGCTAGGGAGCCCCTCTGGGCCCCCCTTTACATAACTATTGCCACCAGGATTTGGCCCGCAAGGGGCCAATTATGAAAGAAGCGCGGGATCCGCGCTTCTTTATTTACTTTTTTTTTGGCTGAAATTCACACTGGGTGCGCGAATCTCGACGATTTTCTTTTTAAAAAAATGCTTTTTTTGGCCCTGGGAGTCCTTGTGGGATCCCCTGAGCAGGCCTAGGGGGTCAGGGTGTTTCTACCCTGCCCCCTTTTTGTGTTTTTCGCATTTGTTTTTTAGGTTTCTTGTGCCTCCGTTCTACCGAGGCACAAGATGGCTGTCAACACTTCCTGATTTGGAGTGTTGACAGCCAATTAGAATGCATCTCGTGCACGGCAGGGTGCGCGCTATGGGTGCGCATAGGGTGTGCGGATCCTCCGAGGCCATAGATATATATGTACTTTTGAATGTCATTTTCTCAGGAACTACTGAACGGATTTACACCATTTAAGCAAAAGGCACAATTCTGAACTAAGGACTACCTCTTTGCCAAATGTGGTGTAATTCCGTTGAGCAGTTCGGGCTGTAGCTGTGGCTAAAGTTCCTATGGGAAACTCTCAGGATAGGAGCAGACCGGAGCTGGCCAAAAGTTTTGAAAATTTTGCAAAGATTCGTCAATTGGCGCCAAAGTTATTCCAAATAGAATGTTGCAGATTTCCTATGAAAATAGTTCCTAACTACGCCAGTAGATAATATATATATGCCATCATTTAAATAAAATGGAGTAAACTGACCCCCTTTGGAGTGCTGGATTATTTCCGTGTATGGAAAGAAAATTGGTAATTGGATATATACCAGTAGGCAGTTATAGTTAGGACCTAGTTTCCATAGGAGAAGTGTTTTTTGTTTTCCTAATAACTTTGGCGCCAGTTAATGAATCTTCACAAAATTTTCAAAGCTAGTGGGGCGCTCTGGTCAGCTCCTGTCTTGAAAGTTTCGGGGTGATTTTCCAAGCGGGGGCCAAGTAAAAAGGGGGTTCCAAAACGCGTTTTCCCCATGTTATTTTCCATAGGAAACTTTAGACAAAGCTACAGCCTGAACTGCTGAACGGAATTAAACCAAATTTGGCAAAAAGGTAGCCCTTCATTCAGAAAGAGTCCTTTTTGTTAAATGGTGTAAATCCGTTCAGTAGTTCCTGAGAAATTTGAAAAAGAAAAAGTTTTGCGAACCCTCCCGACCACGAGCTTCACTCTAATTGGTTGCCAAGAATCCAAACCAGGAAGTGTTGGCAGCCATCTTGTAACTCGGTAGAACCAAGTCACAAGAAAATAGTAAAACACAGACAAAAAACACCCTGACCCCAGGCCTGCTCGGGGGGTCCCACAAGGACCCCCAGGGCCACAAAAAGCATTTTTTAAAATAATTTCGGCAGAATTCGCGTTGTGGTCGTTAATCGCACCAACATTTTTTTTTTTAAACGAAGCGCGGCCTCCCGCGCTTCATTTTTCAAAGCCCCCGGGTGCGCCAGGTCCCGGGGGCACTCGCCGATAAGAGGTGACGTGTGTTCTCATGGTCTGGCTTTTTGTACCCTTTCTCTTGCTGAGCACAATCACACTTGCTTTGTATTCACCCGCACCCACACTACCCTCTGATAGGCATGAAGTGGCCCACCTCCCAACGGGCAGAGTTTGCCCTGAATGTCAACCTCGAGCTCTGCATTTCCACCTGACCTACTGTTAGCTCAGTGCACCCATCATTTGGCTGCTTCTATTAAATTTCCCACATCTCACGGACCTTTTTCCTTTTGGTTCCCTGCCCGTACGTCCTTCTTTCCTTACCGAACAAAGAAAAAAAAAGCTCTTCACCCGAAGAGAGCCTTCCCCATTTAGCGTGAAACAGGGGAACTCGAGCATTAGTGACTTAAAAGATGCAAAAAAACAAACATACTCTATTAATAAGCTTAGGTGCATACCCTCGAGCCAGAGCTGTAGATCCGAAGCAAAGACCTACTGTATTATCAATTTATTTTCTTATATTTAGTATGTAGTGCTTCACAAAGCGCTGTGTGTTGTCATTGCGCCGCACAGCATTTTACAGACGCACACCCAGATGCATGCCTACAACGCCATCATTCCAAATGAATAACTCGGTAGCCCAGTGCATCTTTACATGTTCTTGGCTGCACGGCATCCAGATGCAAACTGACGGACTCCTGGACAATCCAGACACATTTATGCAAACATACATTCATTTCTATCATTTCCAAGCAGCCAATAAAAGCTGGAGATTCGTACTGTGCTTGAATAACTGTAGCATCCCCCAGACTGGGTTTTTCACAGCTAACTGTAAGTAGTATGGGCCTTCTTGATGAAGATTATGTACTGATTAGGAAACAGTCAACGTATTTGGTTAATCAGATTTAAACCAATTAGATGCACACAAGGCCGTTTGAAATGGAGCCCCAGTGTGTTTGACAAGCCACGTAGAAAATCCGCCTGCTTCAGTGTCACGCTGGTGACAGTATGTAAACACGGTCATGCGAAGGCACTGTGCCACTCCAGTAGAATACCTCTCACTAAATCAGTGGTGGCAGCTGAACATGGGCACGCACACGGATAACTATTTGCAAACAACTGAGAAAGTAAGTGAATACATTAAAATGATCACAGTAAGCAGTGTTAGTGAATATATCCTAGGCATTTCCATGGCAAAAGTAGGATCTCCCGACTCCCAATGCTGACGGGCAGAGCGGGTCAAGAAACATTTCCCATATTTACAGGCAGTCGAGAGAAGCAGATCTTCTTCTATCAATTAATCATCTGTATTGTGTGAACATTTTGAATTTCCTCTGACATAAAGGATGTGAAAGAGATGTTAAGGAGATATCTCCTTATGAATATCAAAGGAGAGGTTAAATACATTTTCGTGGTGGCAAGAGACAGTATAAAAATCGCAATGTTTTTCCTGGTAATTAAAACATTTCATGAGAAAATAGGGGTTTGAAATGGTAACTAATATCATTCTTCAAATATTGCAAAACAATTTACCATAGCTTTCAGTTCACCATTGCCTTGTGGTTAGCATCAAGAATTCTCTCAATAGTATTAAAAGTATTTGATCCACTGGCTTTCCCTCATTTATCCTATATGCACTTTACTCACTGTGACTATTATTTTTTTAATCATAATCCTTATGAGTGTTGGAATTTTCTTTATAGTCTCGTTTATCTGTCAGTCTTGTTAATAACTCTGCAGGGAGTTTTCCAGATGTGTTTTGAAGATTTGTATATTAATCTGTGTATATAATTTAAAGTCTGGAAGGGGTGGGTTTCTCCAGGTGCTAGCGGACTTGGATCAGGGCTTTGGAAGAAAGGGTGGTCCCCTCTCAAAGGAATGAAGTCCATATTGACCATCAACTGTACTTTATGGTGGACCTTGACAAACATTTCACCATTATCTGTGCAAGAAGACAAATGAAACACAACTTGCACTTAATGACCCCTGTGACTTTTAAAGATACCTGAGGTTACAATACAGAATGGCCAAACTGAAATCAATCATTCATTCAGTGCTCTGAAAGGTTCAGATGGGGGGAGGGGATCTAGGAACTAGAGTGTAGGGCTGGGTTAAACCCAGCTCTGGTGAACTATAGACTGTCTCCATCTTAGACTCATCTTTAAACTTTGTATTGGCACCTGGGGTTGTCTTACACGAGTGCATGTGGCCTTTTCTCCTACCTCCCTTATCAACACTGTCTGGTGGTCCTTGGGGCCCCCCTTACAGGTATCATCGGCTTACAAGAACAACCTTCATTACTGAAAAATCCATCTGATGGCGTATTACCACTCTCCTAAGACTTAGCCGGTCGTAAATAATGCTGGTGGTAAGCAGTGCCGACTCTAAACCTACAACACGCAGCTGTAATCACATCTAGCAACTAAACAAACAGTGCCAGAGACAAACTTTCTCTTCGAAGTTGAAAAAATTGCACCAGCCCCAAATATGTAAATTGCCAGGGCAGTGACGGAGACCATGCAACCAAAAAATCTTGGTGTTAGGTGATCCCGATAACCCAACACTTAAGGGAACAGTCATTGGCTGTGTTTTTTTTTTCTTTCATGACACTGGTTAAAAAATCACCTAGTCTTCGTGTGCCGAAAATATGCGTGATGCCTGGTTCTTCGTAAAGCGCCCTAATGCCCTCGGGGCTGGCTCGTGCTATAAAACAAATGCTAAAAAAGAAATGTTACTGTAATGGGAATTGCCCACCACAGTAATGCGTTTACCACCAATGTTAATGTTATTGCTGTTAGGGTACTCAGGAGTGACTTTTACAACAGGGCAGAACATTTTTCCTTTAAAAAAACCTGGTGCATACCATCATTGTCATTCCTAGCGCTCCTTACAAATGGGGGCTTTATTTTGTTAGTGCGCTAGGGTATATGGCCCTCCGTTTTCAGGTTGGCCACCATCTCCATTCCATTGGAACTCATCCATCATAGATGGCGATCCCGCCTTCACTTTCTTTGTTTACTTTCACTTAAGTGCATTTACCACATGTGCTTAACCATATGGCAGACAGCGAGCAGTGCAGGCGGCAGCTTGCCATGCACAACAACCCCCCCTAACCCCCCAATCCGCCCCTCCAGCAACCCACAGAGCTAATGAAGGTCAGTGGAGTGACGTTTATGCCGCCCCTCATGAACACATTATAAAGTTTTATACGGCTTCATTGAAGCCGGGGCTTCTACAGTACAGTGTGAAAAACAATCTACAGACTGACAAAACACACAAAGGAGGTTAGGTGAGAAGTCAGGATCACTGCAGCTGCGGGGTTTCTCCTCCAACCCAGATGTTCAGCGGCAGAAGGGAACACAGGACATTGACACTGGACTATTCTAAATATGGTGCAGATAAAACAAAGAGGAAACGCGCGGTGGATTGAGATACCTAAATTAAGGGCAACGATATTGTCAGGGGCGTAGCTTGCTTAGTAAGATTGAGGGGATGTGAGCTTCAGGTTTCCCAACATTCATGCAGGCATATAATGTTAAAATACGCTATAGTACAAGCCAGGGTGCATGAGAGGGTCTTAAGAGGCAGTGGAAAGGGAGAAGAATGCAGATTGGTAGGGGTACTAAGTAAGGGAAAACACAATATTTTGTAAAGTAGCCAAAATTATTTAAGACTTTCAAAATAGAGGGAAAGAGTGTGTGTGCTTGTTTTGTCTGTGTGTATGTAAAATCCAACAGACACATCACCATGCTTGACCGAAAACACCTGTACCCAACTATTTACCTGAAAATACATTTATTAGGGGGTGTAACTCCCCCTCTAAAGCTACGCCTCTGAACCCCAGTGAGATAGCTCAGCCCGAACTGACAGACTATGTACCCTTCTGTAAAAGAACACACATATATATGTATATATATATATATATAGGAATGGGGCCATGCTAATTTGGAATCTTCGGCTAAATTACTGCAAATATTTGTTAAATACGCTACTATCGATAGGGAAGCATTGATGGTAGAGATTCAAGAAATCAATGACCTATTGGCAAGATTTGAGCCTAATGCTCTAATTACTGAAACGCGCAAATCAATTAATGAAAGGCTCGTTAAACAGGAAGATAAGATCAAGGTGCGAAAGGTGTATAAATTTGCCCGCGACAAGGAGGATTATGCCCAGGGCCGTATATATACCTTCGCCAAGAAATTCGAAAATGCAAAAAGATCCAAATTTGCACAACAGTCACAACAGACAAAATCTACAAGGCCCATAGATCGTGTAACAACATTGAGTTCTGTAACACCTAATGAAGCAACCAATACAAACCAAGAGTTGAGTGATGTTGAATCATTAACAAGTGGGCCTTCGTCGGACGAGGAAGGCTGCAGCTCATGGGACCCTAATGCCATTGTTTTAGATTTGGGAGAAGAGGTGGATTTTTTAGTGTCGGACAGGCTCCAAACACTTCGACCACGAACCAAACCACCACCCAAGGCTCAACAGCAAAAAGAACAAGATGTAACAAAAGGAGGAGTGAATGTCGGAAAAAGCATAAAATCGCCCAGAAAACAAAAAAAGCAATATTGGCGAAAAAAGTATTAACAAACAATGAAATTATAAATCTATCCACAGTCACCCTCACTGAAGCCGAGAAACAACTTTTAAGTCTTGGATTAACATACTGTCCGGTTTCAGACTTCAACTATACAAAAACGAGAGTTGATATTTATCTCTACATCAGAAAACTTAAATTAAAAAAGTTCTTTTGTGTCAAAGAGGGTCATAATGAGAATGAAAAGGATTCTACCATTGACACTGCTGTTGCAATGAACCCTTTAAATTTACATGCGAGAGATACTCAAACCTTTTTGACAATGCATCAACTGGCTACTAATAATACAATTGATCTTGATATGGCTTCCACTCAGGAGGAGCTCAGAATGGCTTCGGTTGAACAATTGGGAGCTAACCTGAGTCCTTTTAGACCCAAATCGAAATTTATCCCCACAATGCCTAGGGATTCTATTGATGTTTTTCAAGATGTAATTGGGGACGATCTCAAAAAGCTATACCATAGGATTAAGCACAAAAAAAGATATAAAAGCCAACATGAAAAGAACTATGCATTGTTAACCAAGAAATTGAGTGATGATCATAGGATTATTGTGGCCACTGCGGATAAAGGAGGTAACGTGGTTATCTGGCCACAAGAAGCCTACATCATGGAAGCAATGAAGCAATGAATCAACTTAATAATCCATCATGCTATTCCAAGAGCACCATTAAGGACTTTAATGAAGCTAGAGAAGTTTAAAAAAAACTTCTGTTGAAATGGAAAAGAGAAGGCATGATTTCCAAACAGGAATTTGAGTTTCTACATGTTGAGCACCCTTTATTACCAAAATTATATCTTTTACCCAAGGTCCACAAACAAGTTGTTCCAGTACCTGGGAGGCCTATTATCTCTGCCATTGCAGGAGTAGCGGAACATGTGACTGAATATATCGATTACTTCCTGCAGGATTTGGTAAAAAGCCTTCCCACTTACATCAGAGACACTGGGGACTTCATTGGTAAAATCAAAAATGCTGGTTGGAGCGATGATATGCTATTTATCACCTTAGATATCGAGTCGCTTTATACAAGTATTGACCATGCATCTGGGCTTAAAGCTTTGGAATTTTTCCTAGGCAAGAGGCCCATTAATTGTTACAACCATAACAAATTATTGATGGAACTTACCAGTTGGTGTCTTAATAACAACTTTTTCTTATTTGGCAATGACATTTATGTTCAAAAGCGTGGTGTTGCGATGGGGGAATGCTTCTCTCCCAGCTATGCATGTTTACATGTAGGCTGGTGGGAGGAGCATGTCCTCAGACTAACACATTGTGATATATATAATGAGCATGTGGTACTTTGGATGCGATTTATTGATGATGTTTTTATCTTATGGCGTGGTGATATTGCGAGTGCGACTAATTTTGTTACTGCCCTCAATATTAATCAGCAAAATCTAAGATTCACCTCTTCCATTAGTGAGTGTGAAGCTGAATTTTTAGATGTTAAAGTGTTTGTACATCAGAATCATTTGGCCACTAAACTTTATCGAAAAAGCACTGCTGGAAATAATACTCTTCATGCCAGCAGTGCACATCCCAGACATGTTATCGTTAATATTCCGTATGGAGAATTATTGAGGCTCAAACGGATTTGCAGTGAAGCCGATGATTTTAAAATTTGTACAACTGAAGCTCTGGAAAGATTCAGACAAAGGGGCTACAGGGAATCAATATTGAGGGATGCAGTTCTTAAAACAGAAGCCAGAACTCGCGAATCACTATTCTTAACAACATCTAACATTTCTGTTGACAGTGATTCTGCAAATAACAGCCAGACCCCCAGGCTTATTATAGCCTATAGTAAACCGGCGAGACAAATCAGGTCCATTATTCAAGAACGATGGCCGATATTAAAAACTGATTTGGTCTTAAAACCAAGATTACCGGATGGGCCAACAATTACATACCGGAGGGGACCCTCCTTAAGGACCCATGTCTGTCATGATTTTCCTGAGCTCAGAAAGCAAGAAGAGTGGTTGAAATCCCGGCCGGGGTTCAAGCGCTGCTCCACATGTAGAGCGTGCAAATTTGGTAAAAACACCAACCAATATTGGACACCTTTTAGCCCAGATCCATTTGATATACGTGGATCTTTTACTTGCAAAACTGAATTCGCTATCTATGTACTAACTTGTACATGTGATCTCAGATATGTCGGGAGTACCCGACAACCAGTACATGTCAGAATTCTTCAGCATTTACGTGCCATTGTAAACAATGATGCATCGTATCCGGTGGCGAGGCATTTTAAGGTTTGTCACAATAACAATCTACAATGCCTAAATTACTTTGCAATTGCCTCGGTTCCTAAAATCAAGAGAGGTGGTGACCGTGATAAAATGCTTAGAAGATTAGAATCTGAATTTATTTTAAAACTAGATAGCAGATTCCCAAATGGGCTTAATATAAATGAGGATTTACATGTGTTTCTTTAACATCATATTATGTATTATATATGGATAAGATTTCTTTACAGTGTATTGCCCTGCCTGCTTCCACGCATATATATTATGAATTTCCACTTCTGATCCCATTTTTTGTTTATATTCACATTTTATCCTTCCCTTTGTGTTTAATTACATGATTCAGGGATATATAAAAGTGTTTTTTTCACTTTCACTTATTTGACATAGACTCTTTGATATGTCTGTTCAGACCACAAAATGAATAATAGTGAGTTCACTCACATTGTTTTATAACATTTTAGAATTTAAACATTCAAGCGTTTCAGCAAAACATAATTATTACTTAAACATGCTAATTGCATTATATGCTTTTGGACACATTCCATTTTGACCTCCATGATTCGGTATCTAGATCTAGGAAACATTGAATTATTGACAACATTGCATTATTTGCACAATTTTTTGTGTTTACATCTTTGCGTAATTTGCACATTTTTGGTATTAGTTTTTATAAATCAATGATATAATGAATTTTAATCTACAATATTTGCACTTTATTGCGTATTTTGCTCAGTCAATTAAGATTGGATACCTTTGAAACAATAACCATGGAGTATATGCATTATATGCTAAATAACTATGCACATTTATATATGTTTTCGTAATTGTTCAGTTAGAACATATACAATCTGAATAATTGACTTACGCTTGATGCCTTTGGATTTTAACCTGTCATTGCACAATGTGGTCTAAAATGTAATTGTTTGGAAAACAGACTATCTGACTTTGAGTAGTGTGTCTTCACTTTCTAAATGTCACATGGTGTAAAAAAATGGTGAAAAAAATGCAGCCAATTGAAAGCCTCTATGTATAAAATGGGCTCATTTTATTTAACTGATTGTCTGTGAGCAAGGGCGGATGCCCGAAACGCGTCAGATTTTGTGAAGACTCGGCTTTGAAATAAATTAACAACTATTGTGCATTACTTTGGATTTGCATGGTTTCTATCTTCCGTTGACACGGATTTTTTTGAGACTGCAAGTGTGGGATATATATATATATATATTTATTCACTAAAAAACATAGGTTTCAGGCACGTTATAGTTAGAAATTAGCATTTAAAAAAACCTTAGAAATTCACTGAAAAAACCACAGGTTTCAGGCATGTTATAGTTAGTTGGACATTTCACTCATACAAAACCAGAGAAATGTGCCCATTATAGTTTGTAGAGCTAACTATAACTTGTGCCCCCGCAATGCACTGCTGATGACGTCACATATTACATCACTCATGACATGGTCAGTGAAATCACTGATGACATCACTGATGATATCACAAATGTGATAATCTGATGCACCTCCGGACACCCTAATATAACCTTTGATACACCCACTCTAAAATACAGGCTACCATTTTTGAAACCATAGACACGCCAGTACCAGTTACTACATACGCACTAACTGATTCCTAGGTCTACACACACACACACCCACTCAGTGACCCATACAGTAACTCATACATGCAGTCACTCATCAATACAGCACTATCATATGCACTCATACACCTATACATATACTCACACTCTGCCACTCATCCATAGACTTACTCACACACCTACTCAGTCATGCAGAGAAGCAACCACACCCATTTACTCACCTATACAGTTATACAAACACCACCTCACTTATTTATACAAATACTAACACATACTTACTCTCTTATACAATCACTGATACAAGCACACAGTCTTCCATAGAGGCACTCTCACAATCGCTCACTCTCACATATAGTCATTTATATACTCCAACACTCACATATACTACCTTCACATATGTAGTTAATCACACATATACCACTGAGACATCCTTTCACTTACCAGCACACCTATAGATACACCCACCCACCCATACAGCCCTTCACTGATGCACATTTGAGAACATACATCCAGTGATTCACCCACTGACATATCTATGCACAGATTCACCCACCCCCACCCACTCACAGAGACACTCAGGCACCCATACAGTTACTCAGACAACCAAACAATAACCCATATAGACAGTCATGTATCTACTCACCAACCCATGCAGCCACTTATACATCAACTAATAGACTGATACAGACATTTACACAGTTTACTCACTAAGCCATACATTCAGTAAGATACGCTTATTCAGTCACTTATACAATCAGTCACTCACCTACTAATTCATCCATTCAGACACTTATACACCCACTCATTCTTCAATACACCTTGGCGTATATATATAAAACATATTTAAACTTTACAGAAACACACATTCACTGGATGATGTGATCAGTGATGTCATCAGTGATGTCATTTGAGATGTCATCAGTGATGTCATGAGTGATGTCACTGACCATGTCATGAGTGATGTAATATGTGACGTCATTAGCAGTGCATTGCGGGGGCACAAGTTATAGTTAGCTCTACTAACTATAACGGGCGCATTTCTCTTGTTTTGTACAAGTGAAATGTCTGACTAACTATAACATGCCTGAAAACCTGTGTTTTTTTCAGTGAATTTCTAAGGTTTTTTAAAATGCTACTTTCTAGCTATAACGTTGCATCACTGAACAAGATTGTCGCCGCTGCAGCTGTCGCATCGAGCCGAAGCACCTCGCATCACCAGAGAAGCGTGCCACCGCCGCAGCCGATGTTGTCACATCACTGAACAAGGGTGTCGCCGCTGCAGCTGTCGCATCGAGCCGAAGCACCTCGCACCACCAGAGAAGCATGCCGCCGCCGCAGCCGCTGTGGTTGCATCACTGAACAAGGGTGTTGCCGCTGCAGCTGTCGCATCGAGCCGAAGCATCATTGAAGAAGAGTGTCGCCGCCATAGCCACTGTTGTCACATCACTGAACAAGGGTGTCGCCGCTACAGCTGTCACATCGAGTCGAGACGTCTTGCATCATCGGAAAAGCATGTCGCAGGGCCTGTCACAGCTCAGAAGAATCGTTGAGTCACAGCACGGCCGTCGGGCGTGCACGCATAGTGTCGCATCAAGAAGAAGATGCCATCTTTGCTTCATTGCACCGGATCTTCATCGCATCAATGCATTGCGGGCCGCATCACCACGGAAGCGCAGTAAGAAACCGATGCATCACCGTTCCTTCGCGTAAGGAACCGACGCATCACCTTCCCTGCAAAACTTTTGTTGTATAGCGCAGTGGTTCCCAAACTTTTTCGACCCGTGGCTCCCTTGACCTATTGGCCATTGGCCGTGTCTCTCTATTATGTTACTTTTTTTCAGCAGGGATGTAATCCCGGCCTATGAATTACTTCAATTTTTCTCCCTGAAAATGACTGGGATGAAGCCAATGAAGGTTATATAATCATACGGCTTCCCTCTTGCCTTCCAGCCCCACAGTGCCAGCAGTCTGCGCATTCACGTATGTTGGTGCTTCTTTGAGATCACCACTGTGAGGGTGATTCAAATACTCAGGGAGAGGAGTCAGAATCAAAGTACACCTTTTAGTAGATGCTAATGGAGACCGCTTTGATTTGAAATACAAAGGAGAGATTCGCCATCGACCATTCTACACAAATTGCAGACTTCCATAAATGGCAGAGGGGATGGGGGCAGGGACTCGGGCCAGAAGACAGATCTGTAGGTCAGAGATACCAACCCCAGCAGCAGGACTTGTGGTTTCTCACTACTCCGGCATAACCACTCTCTCTGCCCTAACGACAAACCTGGGATGGACAGTGTGAAACTTTCAGTGAGTGTCCAGGATTCCCATGAACCTTGAGATGTTGCTGGGAGTCAGTAGCATACATATGATATCATAAACCAGTGGAGTTTAGGACCACCGTGTGAGGAGTCATACAGGAGCTAAGCACCACTGGTGATAGCATGGAGTCTGGAGAAGCACCACAGACAGGTGGCAGTGGATCGAGAGTGAAGTGTCATCACAACAGTTATGAGAAAATAGTCGCAATGGTTTAAACTTTAAGAAGAGGTATGGGTGTGTGAGGATAGTATTAAGGAGTGTGGGGGGGAGCAGAACTCTGGGGGACTCCAAACTGCAGGCTAGTGAATGATAATATGAATGAAGAACAGATAGATGCCAAATAAGCAATTATCACAAAATACTGACAGTGTGTTCTCAGTTAGCGCCGGCAGTGCCAGGTGGTGACCTAGCATGGGGGGTGAGATGCAGTCAAAGAGGTCAACCAATGCATGAGAACCACTGTAAGAATACTGCCCTGGTCATTCTATAGAAAAATACATATGCTGCCGAAATGGAACTCTTGTTGAGCCTGAAGCCAGCCTGAGGATCATCCACCTAATTGACAGATTGCACAAATTATTGCAACTGTGATGTCACCACCTCCTCTAACAGTTTTGTCATATAACGGCGATTTGAAATTGGCCTAAAATGTCAACTTATCTTTGAGGTCAAAGACGGTGGGTGTACTTTGTATAGATTCACATCACAATAAAGTTGCACACAGCAATTCACAGAAGCTTCTAACAGGGTGCCGAAGTGCTACTCGCTTCATGCTCCCTCTTGGATGTGACAGTGACCCCTCTCTCCTCTCATGTCCCTTTAAAGTCCCCAATGTTTGTTTTTAGGCCAGACAAGAGGTAAAAGTGAAGCAACAAGCATGCAAACAAAAGCTGTTCCTCTGTAACTCCTGATTTTATCACACACCTCATAACGTCATGACATGAGCTCAGAGAGATGTAAGAAAAAGAGGTGTTTCTTGATTTCAGAGCCCAGCCAGTCACCTAATTCCTTCCTCGCTCTGCTTTGGTGTCCCTCCACAGCCCCGGTAAAGAGGATGGTAAAAACAAAGGAACGCACCTGCGGAATCTGTGTGTCATAAAACATCTTTTGCAAAGTAGTGACATCATTAGAACTGAAATATTTTGATTTTTTTTCAGCAATTAAGTTAAATATAGGGACAGCTAAGAATGGACACAAAATAACTAGATCGATGCAAAATGAAACATCCAAACATACATTTAAATAAAGAGCGAACACACACAGCAAAATGGATAATGGCAGTCTTTCTGTTATTTGAAACGATTATGGGCACAAGTAAATGTCAGACTATAGTTATTGTCACAATGTTGGCCCCACTTTGCCCAAGACGTTTGCACAAGGCTATCCGTGTAGATTATTTAAAGTGTGTTTGGCTGGAGGGCTGGGGACACATTCACTGTTAGGTCATTGTCCCAGGGTACAATTAAGTTTCATTTATTTTCACTTCAAAGACTGTCAGGAAGCTGTGGCCGTTTGGATCAGTTTTATAAATGTCACACAGCCGGTATGGAGGGTGGTCCCTACCTACAAGGTTAGTTACACCAGTGAATTTAGGAGAAAACTTAATAAAAACAAGCCCCGAGGAATCAGAGAGGGTGTGACCGTCAGGAGATGATAGTGCGGTCACCAGCACCCCCGTGTGGTTGTTGGGAGAATGGCCTGCTATGGTAAAACATGATCTAAATATAATGCATTATATCATTTTTGTGCATCTGTTTGAGGCGCCCCAGGCTAGTTCTGACGGCGCACCAGGGTGCCGCGGCGCACACATTGGGAACCGCTGGTATAGCGTTACGCATCCAAAGGTATATTGACTCAAAGTGTCGCATTTTAACCTCTAAGGAGAACTAAGCTAATTCTACCATTTCAATTACAGTATTGTGGATGTTTGTCATTTGTGGTCTTGTGTTAAATTTATATGAAGAATACTTATTTTGTATATAAAACTTGAGTGGTGTCCATCTGTACTGTTGTCACTTGGTTACTGTATGTGTTCACAAATGCTTTGCACACGGCCTCTGAGATAAGCCTGTCTGCTCGTGCCAAGCTACCAAGGGGGTGAGCAGGGGTTATTTTAGGAGTGTACCCCCTTACCCTGACTAGACGCAAGGGTCCCTATTTGTCAAAGGTACCTACCTCTGCCAACTAGAGACCCCCAAATCTAACAGATCTTTTAAAAGCGGACTCCTATAGACCTGAATGCCGATTATAAGACCTCTATGAGTGTTCTTGCAGGGAGATTGGTCACGTTGACTCCTCAGCTGATAAATTCTGACCAAAAAGGTTTCATCCCCGGGAGATATATCCAGGAGCAGACGCAACAGTCAATTGGTATCATTGACTTGGCAATGGGGCGATTGGATCCCTTGGCCGTAGTCTGCTGGGTATATCTCAGGGAGGTACTTACGCAGATGGGTTTTGGTCCCATTTTTGTCCAGACCTTGATAAATTGCTATCAGGGAGCTTCTGTAAAAATTTTGTTAAATCGCATGTTAACTTCTAGCTTTACCATTCAAAGAGGAACTAGACAGGTCTGTCCCATTTCTCCGTTGTTGTTCGACGTCTATATAGAACCATTAGCACAAGCTATAAGATCAGACGATTTGATTTCCCCCTTTAAATCTCAGCAATACTGTAGCAAGTTGGCCCTTTATGCTGATGATTTGTTGCTATATACCGACAATCCGGGGGCGGTTATCCCTAGGGTTGAAGCATTGTTGGAAGAATTTGACTCACTATCAGGATATCTGGCTAACACCGACAAAACAGAGGAGATATGTTGGAATATCGACAGTTGGGAGGGTATCACGAGTATTGACTTTAAATATCTGGGTATTACTATTGTTAACGATCTTGATAAAATCACCTAGATTAATCTGAATAGGACCATAAAGAAAGTGGACCGTCTTTTTGCAAGATGGAAAAACCTTCCATTAACAACGTTTGGCATGGTCACTTGGTAAAAATGGTTATTCTACCCAAGTTGACATTTCTGTTTAATGCGATTCCTCTTGAATTCCCTAGTAAAGATATTTGTAAAATACAAAGTAAGATCGGAAGCTTTCTCTGGGCAAATAAGGGTGTGGGATTGTCATGGAAAAAGCTGAGACGCAAGCTCACTAAAGGAGGGCTAGCTCTTCCAAATATCAGTTGTACTCTGTCGCCTTTCAATTTAAAAACATCAGGATGTTACTAGTAAAACCGGAAGAGACATCTTGGGGGAGACTATCGGGGGTAATGGAGAAGATAGAGGGTGGCGGCGGAGGTGAAGGCTTTCTTTATAAATATGGGCATCTAGGTTCTTCAAAAAGATGCGCTTGAAAGTACTCAGGGCAGCCCTTAATCTTTGGTATAAGGTCAGATGTAGATGGAGGATTGGGTACTCTTCAGATTTTGCCCCAATCTGGGATTCCCCGGGGACTCCCTTATGCTTGAAGGATAGCCTTGCAATCCCAATTAAAAGGGCAGGTATTACTATTTGGTCTGATCTTCTATCCTCTGATGGGAGGCTCCCCTGGGAGGTTTTAAGAGCGAAGGTTGGAAGCAGCCTTTCTAGATTTAAATACCTGCAACTAGTGTCCTGGTTTGCAGTGGAAAAAGAGGATAAACAAGGAAATTGGGAGATGGAGTAATCTTTGCAAGAAGCACATATTAAAAGAAAGGAGGTTTCTATCTGGTACAAGAAGTTTTTGGAGGTGGAAGATATGGTACATCTCCCGCAGCATGCAGTTTGGAATCAGTCTCCTTTCGAGCCTGTGATTGAAGACGCGTATGAACCCTCCTTGAAGCTCCTCTATAAATATGTTAAACCAGTCAGCCTAAATAAGAATCACTTCTTTATTATTAATAGGCTTTAATATACACCTGCAAAGATCGCCAAGTTTGCACCATTATCCTCCCCCAAATGTCCAAGATGTAATCTTCTAAATGCTAATAACATCCATATTTTCTATGAATGTCCTGAACTTAGAGATTTTTGGAGGGGGGTGAGGGACGTTTTAAGTGGAATTTTAAATTTAAAATCAAGGTTAACGTCCCCTTGGTAATATTTGGAGATGACGTAGTGCTTGTAAGGAATCTTCAGCAGGTTCATAGAGGTTTGTTGCTATACCTGGTATTAATAGCCCAAAGAGAAATCTGTTTGAAGTGGAAAGAACCGTGCCCCCCAATGTGTGAGGTCTGCTTAAAAGCAGTGTTTGCCATGGCACGTCTGGACCAGGGGAAAGAGACTGAGAGTAGTGTGAACATCCGTCAGGCCCTACTATCCTGGGGTAGGGAGCAGAGTTTGGCATAGCACCTTTTTGGTAAAATCTGGTCCTATGATTACACCAAGCTTCCAACAAAGGGCGCTGGCCTGGTTTGGTCTAAGCGAACGCAGCAGCCGTAGGGTGCACAGATTTGAACGACGGCTTCTCTTTGAGAATTGCAGATGCTTATTGGTGAGATGAGGACAAAAAAAAGAAAATACTTTCGAAGAATCTTCACAACATTTTCCCAAAAAATTGAACGTTTTGGGGTGATCCGTCAAGGGGGGGGCAGAGAAATATGGGAGGGTCAAAAAATTGTGTGCTCTAGTAATCCTCATAACATGACATAACAAATAAATGGCACAACATTCACCTTCAAAGGACACATATATCTAGACAAGCCTGACTTACGGATTTGTGAGTGAATGTTCCTTTTCCTAGCAAATGTCATGAGCGATCTAACCTACCTAAGACTGATTAAATGTTTCAGCAGTTTACTTCTCCTCCCACATTTCTTAAAGATAGCCATATTGACCTGACAGCTCATCATAAATTGTAAATGCGTATTTCATTCTTCTAGCAATCTAAGAAATGCTTTTGAAATAGTTCAGGCTTATAAACTGTATAATTGTCTATTTAACTATTTTGTAAAACATTAACTCTAGTATACATTCTGAATGCAAAAACCTCATTAACTGTTGTCACTGCAGATGCATTAAAGGGATAATCAGTGGTGTGCATTATTTTACAGACGATAGAAGGCAGCTGTGGTGGGTCAGAGAAACCCATCTGCTATTATCTACAGTTTAGAGAATCCAATTTACTGTGCAGAAACTGCACACCACTGATTACCTATTAATTAAGATGCACTGTGGTCTTTATAATTAAAGTCTGGTGCTTATTGCATATGCCTCATTTTCATATTAGTTTTTGTGATTTATATTACTTCACTTCTGTTTTAATAAAATGTAGCTTGTCACTCCTGAACAAAAGGCATGGAATAAAATATCCAAAGAAGAAGGGGGAGGGGCTAAAAACATATTTTCATATAAATTGCTCTGTGAAATTTACTGGTGTACTTCAGCGATATAACCAGTCTCTCTGTTTCTGTTACAATGCTTTTATTGATTAATTTTTTAATGTTATTCTGTTGAGCATCAAGTAAATAGGTGTTACTTAAATTACACATATAGCGGGCTCATTTACAAAAAACCTGCGCTGCTGAAGTGTCCCTTTTTTTGACACTCCGGTGCTGCAAGCCTCTTAATCATATCTATGAGGTGACTCAAAGTCACCCTGCATGGCGTTACATGGCCTCATAGATATGGATTAAGGCAAGGCAGTGCAAATACATTGCATTCCTACCCTTTCAAATTGCTGTAGGGCAGCGCAGCGACAAGGCTTGTTCCTCTCTCCTATGCTAGGTTTTATAAATGAGGCCCTAGGTGTTTTTACAATTTAGAAAAACAAACATTTTTTCCATTCAAGATTTAGCACTCATGTTCATTTTTTCATATCCACTCACAATGTGTGTATACATTGGATCACACAATTTTAAAGAAGTGACTAAGAAATTGTTACAAGTTAAGTTAGCTTTTCCACAGAAAATATGTGCATGGTATATTTTGTTCATGTTTCACCTGTCCGAAGTCTTTCCATAATTAAAAACATTATTAAAATCTCCATTGCTGGCAATTTATACTTCATTTAATACATTCATACTTTCTCTTTAGATTCACACATCTGAGGTAAAAATGTACATGATTCTCCACATAATAATAACTATCAAGTTTAGTTTACTTGTACAGTGTCTTTTCCACTGACTATTTATTCCACTTTTTTTCCACACTCCTTTTCTTTTTTTATCATTGATTTTTTACCATGCGTAATCATGTATTTCTTTGTCACAGTGAATCTATCTTCTTATGCAAAATCAAAATATACTTGTGCTTTGATATCCAATATTATCTTAACAATTCATTATTTAGACATTGAATAAGATATCTAATATTTAGGTATCCAATAAACAAATAAGATATAGAAAGAATATTAAAAGGATATTGTAGCACAAGGGAAATCCACATATTCAATAGAGACTGATTATATACAAGGTTCCGATGTTCGTCCCAGAAAAGTAAGGCCAGAAGGTGGCGATACTATAGGACAGAGAGGGAAATGGTAAGAAATGATTAGAGATAGCTTATCAGACTAAAGAGACTTTTCTAACCATGTAGTGATGGGAGACCAAATATTTTGCCCCCAATCCCGCCTCCTCCGCCCACGCATTCTGTAGACAGACATTTCGGTATTATGAAATGCTACCATCCGGGACCGCCAGTTAATAAATGTTGGAGCATCCGGGCTGATCCACTGGGATGGTATGCAAAGCCTTAAGACAGCCATAGCAACAAATAAACAGCCCATCTCAGGCTTTCTATGGGGATATCCCTCCGCGCTCCGTTCTACCCCCAGAGTGATCAAATCTGATGTAAGTGTTATAGGAGTGTCAAGAATCGAGTTCAGAAAAAATTCAATATCGGTTACAAAATATGCTAAACCAGGACAGGTATAAAACATATGTGCGGTGTCTGCAGCCCATAGCCCACCTCTGCTGCATGAGCTACCTCGTGTGGCAGTCCATTTGGATGTCTTTGCAGGGGTGTAATATAAGTCAAAAACTGACATAAAGTGCTGGGTCTTCAAGCTGCCAGATATTAGCACCGAAATAGCTAGTTCCAGAGATACCTCCAAATGTATCCCTTCTTTTCCTAGCTTTCTCTCCCAACTAGCATTTTGGGCTATTAGATCATCAGGAGACATGTTGAGTAATGCCTGGTATATTTTCCCTATCCGTGAACGTTTCCGCATCAGTTCTATCACGCCAATTTCTCTCAGGTTAGCGTTCGCACCTTGCACACTTGTACCTAAGAAGCTCCGAATCTGTAAGAACTTAAAAAAATCTCTCCTGGCAAGACCAAACTTTTCCTGAAGAGTCATAAATGAAGCTATTTGACCATCCACACATACATCCCCTAAAACCTTGATGCCTTTGTTGCTCCACCCCAATGTGATTTTATCCTGGAATATAGTTGGTAAAAGAGACATGCCAAGAAGGGGGTATATGCATTAACGTTTGTTAATCTGAGCCTGCGTCGTACCTTTCTCCAAATCGCATAAATTGATTGAGCTATTTTAAATTGTGTCTTTTTGTTGTAACTAGGCTCCAAGATTTTAACTAAACTTTGCCATGCATTATTCCATCTGAACCAGGTGTCCACTATTTGACCCCGATATTTCTTCTTAAGAAGATTTACAGATTTTTTTTTTAATTTTAAGGGGTTAGCCATAGGTCAATCATGCCAAGTTTGGCCAAACATTTCATAATGTGGTTGAGCCATTAGACACTACCTTTAGTGTCCAGCAGTAATATTTCTTGTATTCATTCTTTCATTGGCAATGGGGACTTATTTACCCATATGCGCATCCAGAAAATTAAGGCCAGTAAGTGAATTGCATGGGCAACGCTCTTCATGCCCAGATCTAAGTGCATTGGTGTAAGTGGGGTGTTTCGAGGAAGTTCCAAGAAAGATCTAATAGAGTTATTTTCTGTTTTTCTATGGAAGTTACATTAATGTGTCCCCACAATTCTGCGGCCCCTCGACCCTTAGCTTGATATACTCAGATTGCGGGGGTCAGTGGTCTAAAACATTGACTTCCTTCATTTTTTTAATTAGAGCCATCTCTACATGCTGCAGTGACAACTCGCTTTTCACTAGTTGTGGTGACCGTGATAGTGTATTTGTGAACCGCAGCCCAAGGCAGTCGAATTGTTTACTCTCTTCTAGTGTGGTTGAGCCCAATATTATGTTGCGCTTAAAGGACTTGGGACGGTTAAAAGCCATGAATTTTGGTTTTTTGGTGTTAATTTCCAATCCATGGTCTATGCAGGCCCTCCCAAACTTATCTACTAGGTTTTGGAGCCCTATCGGCGTTCGTGAGATGAGCAGGGTGTCATCTGCAAAACATAATGCAGGCATCTCTTGGCCTGCAAGCTTAGGTGGATCCTCCTTACAGCCTATTGGTGTAGAAATCATACAATTTATGTAAATTGTAAAGAGCGTTGGTGCAAGCATGCACCCTTGCCTCACTCCATGACTCACCCCTATCCGGTTTATTAGTCCACCTTCCTTCTCCCATCTGATTTGGGCATAGTTTTTTGTGTTTAATCTCATGATTATTTGAAGGAGATTGTTTGGGATCCCTACTTTATTTAGAGCTGCCCAAAGTTTCCCCTGTGGCACAAGGTCAAAGCCAATGTGGAGGTCTACAAATACCACATATAGGGCGCCCTTCCCGATTGTAACATATTTCGGTAGGATAAGGAGGAAGCGAAAGAGCTGATCTAGGGTGCTTGTCTTCACGCTAAAGCCTGCCTGCAGGGGTGAAAGTAGATCCCCCTCCCTTATCCAGTCGTTTTTTCTCTCTAGCAATTGATGGCAGAACATTTTTTGGGCAATGTCTCTAATGCTTATGGGACTCTAATTTGCTGGGTCACTTTTATCTCCCTTTTTGTGGATGGGGATAACCTTGACACCTAGTCAGGAATCTTGTATCTCTGCCCGTTTTAAAATGGCATTATATGTGTAGTTAAGAATGACACTTCATATTTGGGGTTCTGTTAGATAGAGATCCCCAGGGATCAGATCTAAGACAGGGGCTTTCCCCCTCTGCGTGGTTACGATTGTGTACAGAGTTTCATCTATGGTAAAGGATCAGCACTCGTTGTCTGGTCCCGTGAGTGAGGACTCTATGTGTGTTGCGCCATTGTCCGCTGGCCCTACATATAGGTTGGAGAAGTGATCTTCCCAGGTCTGTGGGAGAATATGGAAATCTTCTTCCACTACCTGAAGTCTTGATCCTTTCACAATAAGGTACAAAAATTATCTGCTATTATTAGGGTGTGCCACGGCTAGTAGGTTTTGCCATAGCCCTATATGCCAATTCCTGTGAACCTCATTTTGTGCATTTTTGTAGGCCTTCCTTTTCATGGCTATCATGTCTCCCTGGCGGCCTTGATTGCTCCCATCAGTGCTTGACGTGCTGATGTACAATGTTCATTGAACCATTTATTTGTTTTATTCTTGGTCTTTCTTCTTCCACCGTGGACTTTATAAAATAATTTATTTACGCCGTTCACTAGGTTTTTGAATGTGACTACCTTTGCTTGCTCTTCCACTTTATCAACCTCTAGGATCTTCAAGAAGTCACTGACTATGCTGTAAATGTGTGCCAAGGTCTATGCACTGTTTTCTATTTATGGCCATTTAACCCTCTTCTTATTATTGCTGGTAATAATACAGTTTAATAATCTGGGTTCTATTTGTGGCACAAGTGAGCGTGATACTTCTTTGAGTTCTAGAGAGAGAGCATTGTGGTCACTATCGTGTCTTTCTATAACCCACATGTCCACTAGAGTTGACAATAGATGGACATCAATCAAAAAGTAATCTATTCTAGTTTTACTCTTTGCCCTCTTGTATGTATGATGAAGTTGGGAATCAGAAGTGGAACTGCCATTCACAGCCCTCAGCCCGTGTTTGTAGGTAAAAGATGCTATTTGAAGGGCTACTTTCACGTGATTCGCTGGTTTCTCGTGGCTCAGCATTGGGACGCCTAGCTCAGCATCTTCTTTGTCAGTGATGATTTTGATTGCTCGAGAGGCTCGAATGTTACATTTAAGTCCCCGTCTACAACTAGATGATAGTGTGCCCTGTCTGTCTCGAGGAATGTATCTAGATGTGCAATTGTTGGTGAGTCTTGGTGTTGTGAGGAGAACCAGTTGTAAACATTTACCAGTAGGGTTGACCTGTTGGTGTTAGAATCTTTGATAATTGCAGCCAGTAAGTTGGGGCTATCTAATTCCTGTTTCTTAATAAAAAATCCCCCTTTTAGCTTTGGTCCAGATTATTAGTCCACCAGATGGGCGACTTATACTCGACGGGGTAGCTTCTTTACTGTGATTGGTGAACCCCACTCTATGAGTTTTATTGACTGCCCAAGTCTCTTAGAAGAGGCAGATGTCATTGGAGTCTGTTAGCCTCCCAGTCTTCCCAAGAGATCTTGGATCTGAGCCCTGTAAGATTCCAAGACAGGAGTCTTAGTTTCCCATTGAATTCACCAGGTGGTTGATATCTGCCCTCCTCCAGAGATGTCAAGCGTGTAGGTGACAGGACTGAGGACTGTCCCCTCTCAGTGTTTATGGTATAAGCCCCGGGTGGCATTTTGGGCATCTTCTGAGAGTTACCTTCCTGTACTAAGGTCAGCGTAACGCTGAAAGGAAACAATCCTAATGCCTGTCAGGTAAATCTATTTGCTGGGGCTACCTGTGTGTTGGAATTAGTGACAGTATTTGGGGTTCTCACCTGGTTCCTATTTATTAGAAATGGGATTCCTGGATGGCTGAGGTATGCACCGAGGCCAGGCAGGGACCAACACTCTAGTTAGGGTAACCTTGATACCAATTGAAAAATAACCTGTGCTCCCCCTCCGTTAGCTTAGCACAGAGCAGCCAGGCTTCTCTAAAGAGGCAATGTCTAAAGTATTTGTGCAACACATACACACAGTAACACAATGAATACACCCCAAAAGGGCTCCACATAGGTTTAAAAAAATAGATAAATATTTATATGCGCAATATAAGACCAAGTCAATTCAGGTCAGTAAAAGTCAAGGTATGAATTTGTAAAGATTAAATGCAAAAATTGTGCTAACGGTCAAAAGGTTACTTCAATCAATCAATAACGGGTTTGTTAAGTGCGACTACTCACCCGTAAGGGTATCAAGGTGCTGAGGAGGAGGGGAAGTGCTGGTTCCAGTCCATCAAGAAGGGGGTTTGTCGAAGAGCCAGGTTTTGAGGTTTCTCATGAAGATGGGGAGTGATGTTGTCTGCCTGAGGTGCAGTGGTAGGGCGTTCCATGCTCTGGCCGTGAGGAAGGAGACAGAGCGGCCTCTTGATCTGTTCTTTTTGGCACGGGGAACCATGGCATAGGATAGTTGGGCTGATCGTAGGGTTCTTTGGGGTGCGTGGAAGTTGATTCGGCTGTTGAGGTATGCTGGTCCGGTGTTGTGGAGGGCTTTGTGTGCATGGGTGAGGATCTTGAAAGTGATTGTAGCCTCGATGGGGAGCCAGTGGGGTGTGTGCAGGTGTTGCGAGATGTGGCTGTGTCGTGGTAGGTGAGTACCAGTCTTGCGGCGGCGTTCTGGATGTTTTATAGCATGCGGGTGAGGTTTTTGTTTATTGCGGCGTACAGTGCGTTGCCATAGTCGACTCTGCTGGTGACGAGGGCACAGTTTTTCTGTGCTCGAGGGAGATCCATTTGAAGGTCTCACATAGGAGGCAGAGGATGTGAAAGCAGGAGGATGTCACGGAGTTGATCTGACGGTCCATTTTAAGCTTGGAGTCTAGGATGATTCCAAAGTTGCATGCTTGGTCCGTGGGGGTGGGTGGGTTACAGAGGGCGGAGGGCCACCAGGTCTCGTTCCAGGCATCAGGGTGTGGGCCCATGATGAGTACTTCAGTTTTGTCGGTGTTGAGTTGTAGGCAGCTGCTTGAGGTTGCAAGGGACTGGTGAAAACCAAAGTTCAGGCCAACCGCAACGGAGGGCAGGCCGGTTACAAGGCCCACGCAGGGCCTGCTGAGAAAGTACCTTGGATGATGCAAAGTGTTGACACTAAGGGCTCAATGCCCCAATCTTTTCCACTCAATCAGGTCACTGCCTTGTCGTCGAGCTTTGCTAAAGTGAAGGCAATGTGTCATAGCTGAGACGTTGAGATCGGGGTTGTTGGGCCCCGCAGGCTGAAGAACCGCTGTCCTCGAACAGCCTCTGCATCGACGTCAAAGGATCAAAGGACGATGAGTCAGTTTCAATTGCTGCAAAGGTGACAATGCCTTGGTTTTGTAGCAAAGCAGATGCAGAACCCACTTCTGGGGCCCAGAACTTGAAGCGTGCACCTCAGGCAAAGTTAGGACTCACAAAAGGCAGAGTCCAGCAGCACCAGCAGAATTTCAGGAAGTATTTTGTGTCCCTGAGACTTCTCAAAACAGCAAGCAAGGCACCAAGCACTTTGATATCACTCGAAGGGCATGTGGCAATTGATGTTGGCCACTTTTCCTTTGGACTTTGAGAGATAAAGACCTCTATGCTTACCCCATTTGATTCTTTGCTAAGTGTGGCTTAGGCTAACACTTATTTCCTTATCCCTAGATGACTCTTGACTGTGCTCCTGCAATGCTGACACATTCCTGACATTTTTCCTTTTTCTGCACTTTTTTCAACTTTTTGAGACTTCTTTAGATTTTGATGGTTTTAGACTCAAAGGGCCAGATGTACTACTATTCCATTCACAAATTGAGAGTTTTGCGACTCGCAATTTGCGACTCCCAAAATGGAATGTAAAACAGTTTTTCAGGCACTCCCTGCAATTCCTAAGGGGGTCGCAAATGACCTGCCTCATCAATATTCATCTGGCAGGTCACAATTTGCGACCAATTAGGAATGGCCATCACTCCCAGGGATGGTGGCCTGCTAGAATCAGCAGACCACCATGTCTGTGATTGCTCTTTCAATAAAGCAGGTTTTTTGTTTTAAATGCAACCCTTTTTCCCTAAAGGAAAATGGGATGCATTTAAAAAAGATAAATGGAACGTTTCTGTTTCATTTTTTAAGAGTAGGCAGCGGTCCGTGGCACCACTGCTTGCTCTTAAAAAGTATGTTCCCTTCCATTCACAAAGGGGGAGGGGGTCATGTTTAAGAGCGAGGATCTGAGAATCTTCACTGAGCCCCAGATTCTGCTGTTAATTCTTTGTATTGCTGTGACTGCACTTCTTGTTTGTCTCATTCTGATGCGCCTGAACTTCTTTAGGGCGTTTGGCTTTCAACTGTTATTCTGTACCGTAACAGCATGGTATTGGGATTCATTTACATTACCTAACTGCTAACTTGTAATAAAACTCCTTAACTTTATGTACTGATTCCTGGTCCTTATTGTGTAGCCAAATGGGTTACACTGTTAATTAGATGTAGTTGACTAATGCTAACTCCCTTCATCTTTCAGTCGTCAAAGAAAAGACCCATTGGATAATTAATGGTAAGAGGTTGGGCCAGCACTGGATCAGGGGTATAGCAAGTGCTGCACCTAAATCATATACACCTCTAGGCCTGAGGATAGCTCAGGAAGAGCGGTGAAGCTCATTTTTATTGTCTCTTCATACTTCTAACTACTGCTGCTCAGATTGTCCTGGTGAATAAGGTCCTTTGTAACATGCCTCTTTTCCTAGGAATGTTAATGGTGGTCCATTAGCAGTCAGATGCTCCAGTTTAGATTTGAAAGGTGGCTATTTCTTCCATCTCACCTACTCAGCTGTTTAACACATAATTGCGTAGAAAAAAGAAATTTAGTAACTATGTTTGATTTTGTATTTTACAAGTCTAAAGAGTGACACGCTGACATATGATACCGGCATCCATTCCTGGCCTTGCAACCAACAGCAAGTTGCAATACGGTGCTTATAGAATTGCTTTTAAAACTTATGGTCTCCAAACTCCAGCATGCAAAGTTATGTTGGCTAAAATGCCGTAATTGGACAAAGGTATTGTATATCACATGGAGCTGATTGTCAGCTATGTTTTAAATTTTTACAAAACTGCCTGGTCCATGAAAAAAACTACTTGATTCACATGTAAGAAGAAAAGTAAACATTACTTACACAGTTTGTGCTGTTTTACTCTTTTGTTCACATCATGCATTAAAACAATCATTGGAAAGGTAAATCGTATTGTCTTTTGTATAGTGGAAAGTTTTATACTGAGTTTCACAACACAGTAAACAAACAACATGGCTGTCAGCAGGGCTGCCTTCCCTAACACAACGAATAAATAAAAAACAGGTGGTAGCAGCAGTAGGAACACAACACAATTCTCCCACACTTAAAGGAAAGGTAAAACACTTCTAAACAACACCTTAAAGAGGGAGTGGGAGGAGTTAAAAGACAATGAAATGTTCTGTAAACACAGACAAATATGAAAGAAATATGAAACTCTGTACCAATTAGAAAAATGTACCATGGACATTCATGTACTGAGACTTCACTCACCTAGCATGGTATTCATCCTTAGTATGTTCCAGATTTAGCACTTGGAAGTTTCAGATAGTACTTCTATTCATTGTTTACGGGTTCCCTAGTTTGGTTGAAGTATGTGCCTCATGTCGACAGTTATGTTTTCCCTTTGTTTAACTATTAGGCGCATGATACAACTTTGTGTGGGTGAGCTAAATTAGTTTTTGAAGTTGTCTCTCTACCACAATATTAAAAACGGGTGGCTCGAGCAGCAGACTCTGCTTCGGTTTTCAGTCAACATGTTTTGGCGCTGAATATTGCCCCTACAGTGTGAGACACTTTCCTCAGGCATAGAGGTACCTCACAGCAAATATTATGGCTGAGTCCCTGGTTCACAGGACATGATATGCAAGTGCATTCAATATATCCTAGGTTTTTTATAAGTTGGGGCAACAGCTATAGAAACACCTTTTCTTCCTGGGACATGTGCGCTTTGGGCAGAAACAACTTTTCTCTTTCGGAGAACTAGTACTGCTAAGGCAGTAGTTGCAGAAAGGTTCCCCGTGAAAGAATGGTTACAAATCAGGAAGCAGCAGTGCACAAACTTTCTCGATGCAACAATGGGTACAAATCAAAGAAAGAAGCGGTGCAAGCTTTGCTTTCTTGCAGAAAAGGTACAGCATGGCAGTAACAAAGCAAGTTCCCCTCTTGTACAGAAGGCAGCAAGTGTAATCGTCCATTTCCTGCAGAACAGACTCATCAGAGTAGACAAGTTCATTGCTCTCAGAAGATGCACAGTTAGGGCATGAGTGACTTATAGGTTGCAGACAGATGTCTAGAATGTATGCTTAAGTCACTGAGAGGTAAGCATAAGTGGATGAGTGAGTAAATATGCACATTCTGACGTCATTATCTCTTGCGTGAAATTCCCTGTCAGAATCCTGAATGTTCTGCTGCTGTCACTCTGAGGCTTTCTGTGTGTGATTATTCTTTGGCTTTCCATGTGTTAATAAGATGTCAATACCCAGTAGGCATTTGTGTTTTTTAGAGTGATCCACCCACAGCCTAAGTAACTATGCCGTAGACAGGCACGCAGGTGCAATCTCTTGGAAATTGTTTTGAATACCCACTCACCAGGGGATGTGCAATTCCAGCCTTTCTGCTCCATCTGTTATATGTGTTGAGGGTCATAATATACCTGAATGGTGTTTTAACCAAACAGGCATGCTGCAGAAAGTTATATTTGTTTTTTGTACTTGTAGGTAGAAATCCCTCGAATAAAGAGCTCTGCCTGGCAATCTGTAATTGAGAGCAACGCATGGTGAATACACTGAAGAGCCACCTTTGCAAACAACAGAAATGCAGCAGGGTGAGAGCATTAGAGCTGCTGCTGGCAGTCTGAAGTTGGGAGTAGTGCCTGGCAGCAGCAACGAAAGAGTCGCTGGTGTGAATAACAGAAGTGCAGCCAGTGTGTACAGCAGAGCCGCACCCAGCACTCTGAGGTTGAGAGAAATGGTATAAAGCAGCAGTGTAAGAGCCTCCTGGTCTAAACAAGAGCCATCACACGAGGACGAGGCCGGGAGGGCTGCATTCAGGACTATGAAAACTTGCTTGGCAGACCCTTTGGGATGCAGCCTATTGCCCCTCAGTGAGTGAGTCGTACTTCTGTGCTGCTGATCCCATCCTCAGCCCCACCTGATAGAGCTTACAAATATTTAAGCTTACAAATATGGAATACAGCATGCTACAAATCAAAATGACACAAAAACGAGCTGCTTTTATCTCATCACTACTTCAGGCTCCAAATGCAGATAAGTATAGAAAAACGTGACATGCCATGTGGAAGAGACAATGATTGAATGGGAAAGACCCTTTATGTATTTTGTATGTTTAGTGTTGTATGTTTTTAGTGGTGAAATAACATTTTCAGTACAGCTAAAACCGGGGCGTGGCTTGAGCCGCCGCAAAATGGCCATGTTTCCTTGAGGCTCCTCGCATCGCCTGAGACCTTTGTCTCTGCGGAGTGGCAGCGTTTCTCCTCCGAAGTTATGGACAGGCGCACTTAATAGTTTTGACGCGGGAGAGCAGGTAGCGGTCTTTTTTTCTTCTCTATGTGCCGTTTTTCACCCCTGCTTCTCCCGCGTTGTGCTCCCCAAAGGGGATATAGTTGTGGCTGCCATTTTGTCTGCCGCGTGTTGCGGCGGTGACTGGCTGCCGTTTTCAAATGTCCTGGCATTATCTCTACAACAGGCAATGAAAGGGTGATTTGGTATTTTTTTGTGATGCTGTATTGGTTATTCTGTCCCTCCCATTGCTGACATTAAAGCTGGTTTCACTTTGAGGGTGACCAGTGGTTTATCTGCTGATTTTCCTCATTCCTCTCTGTTGTACATTTGCTTTCAGCAGAGGAGGGTGAAAAGGAGAATAAGTAGGGAACTGTATATGTTTCCTTCTAAGCTGATTTCTTCTGCTGCATGTCATTAGCTCTGCTAATTTACCAACATTGGTGACATATCTCTCATCATATATATATGGAACCTCCTCCTTCCCTCAGTCAAAAGGTTGCATCTGCCACCTTGTCTGCCATAAGTAAAGACTCCACCACGGCTGTGTCAAAATGCCAAAAGAAAGAGCCGGGTTCTCCCTCCAAATCTCTGTTACCTATAACACTGGATGATCTCCTGGAGGAGATAAAACATTTAAAGCCTTTTGTAATTTATACCAATGCTACCCTTCAGAGACTAGAGGAGAAATGGTCCAATTTAGAGTAAGGGTTACGGTGGAACAAAAGATTAGTGGCACTCAGGATGTGATTCCTAAGGTGAAAGCTATGTCTAGAGAAATAGCTCTTCTCAAACAGCAAACGGAGGACTTGGAAAATAGCAATAGGCACAACAATCTTAGACTATATGATATTCCTGAAGGAGGGCTCTGACATGATCGCCTTTCTTAAGCATCATATTCCTAAGCTAGTTGGCCTCCAGGAAGGTATTATCCTCAACCTGCAACGTGTGCATCGTACTGGTCCTAAACCTGGGAGCTCCCTCTCCACCTCGTCACTCAGCTGCCCCAGAGGTATAATTGTTCTTTTCTTGGAATATACTGAATTGTTGATGGTTTTGTCTGCAGCGAAACAAAGGAAGCAGATGTTATGGTCTGGTCACAGAGTTTTTCTCTCACAGGTTGTGGCTCGTGCCACAGCCGCTCGTCGTAAGGAATTCCTTTCCTTCCGCCCCGCTCTCCGTTCCATGAACGCTAGATATGGTCTTGTTCATCCCTGTTTTTTTAAAGTCACCTATAAGGAACGGACCCTTTCTTTTGACTGCCCTGAAGATTTAAGACAATTCATTTCTCATCACAAAGGATAAGAAATGGACTTTGGGAAAAACCTGAATACTTACTTTTCTAACATGTTTTCTGTTTCCTATTTGCTTAACTGTTTTCAATTTACAGGTTCTGATATTTTTCTGTGTCTTTATTTGTTTCTATATTTTGTTATTGCTATATGTTTACCCTCATAAATTACCATCCTCTAATGTTTTTGTGGTTTACCTTCACAGATGTACCTTATCTAGTGCAGACTCCCCTTCTTGCCGTTCTCTCTTCATTGTGCCTCCCCTCCTACTCCTATTGTTTATACTTCTTCAAGTATTGGTAAGTGTTTCTCCCTCCCTAAGGTGTGTTTGTTTCCTATATTTGTTCTCATTATATTTCTTTCTTTGAGTTACTCTGCCTATCATGTTTATCTGCAGCTGCTACATATTTTATTATATTCTTTTTCTCTTATTGGTCTTTGTCGCTTCTCTCTGACTTCTTTGATTCTCGCCTGCCCTCCCTTCACAGTTCCCCCGGCTCCTTTTGTTAATCTCTTCACTCTTGTCAACCTTTCTATCTCTATCACATCTTTCGTCCTGTTTTTCTTTCTTTTTCTTTCTTCTGTTTTCTCCTATATTTTTGATCACTTTATTCTTTATCTTTTTTCTTGTTCTTTACTCTTTTACTGTTCCTTTTCTTTATTTGATTTTATTGCTTAATATCCTGCTTGTTGGTTATAAAATTTCTGCATGTTCAATTTTCAGTGTTATCAATTTTAAAATGCTCATGGTTTTGCTTAATGTTTCTTCCTTACTATTATGACTGACAATGTTCTCATAATATCCTGGAATGTGAAGGGTTTGCGTAATCCTGTCAAGAAACAAAGGGTACTTACCCAACTATCTAGATTACTTTGAAAAATTGCTATGCTTCCAGAGACTCATCTCAATGAAAATGACATTAGTTAAAAAACAATGGGTAGGCCATGTGTATTGCTCCCCATCTAAGGACAGAAAGAATGGAGTGGTGACATTATTTCATAAGTCCCTTTCTATAAATATAAAGAGGGAAGAGAAGGATGCTGATGGCAGATGGATTCTTTTACATCTCATCATAAATGGTTCCCCTACTTCTCTTCTTAACATGGTCCCACTGGTGTTGACTCACAGTTTTGGCAGTATGTGTCCCACGCTCTTCACTCCTACCCTAACTCTAACCTCCTGGTGGGTGGGGACTGCAATCAGGTCATGGATCCCTTCACCGACAGAAAATCCACTGCAAGGTACATTCCTCATAAAATGCAAAAAACCTTTACTAATACTATTTGCTCGAGAGGTCTGGTGGATGCCTGGAGAATATATAATCCGGACAGTTTGGAATTTACTTTTTATTCTCCCACTCATAATTCTACATCTAGAATTGATTAAATGTTTGTGCGTTCTGATCTCATTCCCAATTTAATTCACAATGAAATTGGATCCATTCTTATTTCTGACCATGCTCCTGTTTTTACTAATTTAGATCTCCCTTTGGAGCCCTCCAAACCCCGTAGATGGCGCTTCAATAATTACTCAAAGATCTCACTTTTATTGGGCACTTCAAAGATTTTTTGTCAGAATTTTTTCTCATGAATGCTAGTCATGACATCCCCTTCCACACCACTTGAGATGCTTTCAAGGTGACAGCCAAAGGTTTTATCATTCATTATGTTGCCGTTAAAAAGAAGCAACTTCTCAAGGAATCAGCTTCCTTACTATCCTCCATTAAACAGCTGGAGCATACCTATTTCTCTTCTAACAATGACGATATTCTCAATAAATTAGTCAAAACAAAATTGAATTTTAACAGGAAATCAATGGAAGAAACCTCTGGAGTATTACTTAAAATTAACTCAAAATGTTACAGTGGTCGTAATAGAGCTGGTAAATTGCTCACAAATTACTTGAAGGTCAAATCTCAAAGATCCAAAATATTTAATATTACTGATGATAAAGATGAGATATTAAATTGTTTTACAGATTTTTATACAACCTTATACACTCCTGAGTCTTCTCCATCTGACACTGCTTTGGAGTCATTGTTTGAATCGTTACCTCCTCACTCTTCCTCCTCTCCTTATTGCTCTTTATTAGAGAAAGATTTGTCCCTTTCTGAACTTAAGTCAGCCCTAGCTAAGTTACCTAAAATAAGGCTTGCGGCCCATTTGGGTTTACCACTGAATTTTATCACTGTTTTTCACAGACTCTTCTTCCTTATCTACTATCTCTCTTTCAGCATTTTTTTTCTCATAAGGAGGCTCGCAGTTCCTTACTCAAAGCCATGATCTGTTTAATTCCAAAGAAGGATAAATATCCCTCATCCTGTTCCCTGGTCTGACGCGGTGTTCGCCGATTGATCGGAGGGAAGCGGACACACCTCCTACTTGGCCTGCCTGACTTCCGGCCTTCTAGACTTCCGGTGAGGAGGTCGGAGCAAAGAGAATTCCTGCGCCCGGCCAGCTATTTAATCTCCTGCTGGGCCAGACGCGCAGCGGACGTGCCGCTGGCACGCCAAAGGCAAGCCAGTCTGCGCCAAGGCCGTGACAAGGGCAGGAAACGCTGCCCAAAAACACCCAGAAATTGTTTATACAGCTGAGGCATTAAAACACCTCAACATTAGGGGACACTGTAAGTGTCTGATATCGCCTGACAAAAAAAATGGGGTCCTTCTCCTGCCATCATTGCAGAATGGATCTTCCCATCACAGTCAATAGCTTTAGGTCAGCCACAGCAACTCACAACGCCCAACTCAAAGGGGGATTAATCAATGCCACTTCACTAAGTAAGCACTGCCAAGATGTCAGAAATCTAATTATAGATCAACAGCTAGACCTTCTATTTATTACCAAGACATGGCTGAAAGATTGGTGTAACCCCGCATTGCAGTTGCTCTCCCACCCAACTATGCGATTTACAGCAAAGATAGAAGGGACGGCAGAGGAAGGGGCTCGGCCATCATCCTACGTGACATTTACATTGTATTAATTTTGATCTTGACACACTTAGGGGAGCGGAAAGCCTTGGCTTCTGCCTCTCCCTAAATGCCTTCATGTCCTTCTCAGGAGCTCTGATCTATCTTCCACCTGGGCAGAGCACCACCTTCATAGACCCATTAGAAGATACCATAAGTCATCTCCTGCTCAGATATGCCAACTTCACTTTGTTAGGAGTTTTCAACCTCCACTTACAAGGCAGAACTGAGCCAGGAGTCGACAACTTCCTTCAAATTACAGAACTATTCACACTGCACCAACTGGTGGAGGCCCCAACACACCGGGCAGGCCATACTTTGGATGGGGTCTGCTCCAACTTTGCCTCACTCTCTGTCGATACCCCTACCCCTCAGATATGGTCAGACCACCACTTTGTCCCCCTCACCTTAAGGTTCCACAGATGAGTCACCCTGATAAGTCACCCCCATCATTTAACCCAGGCATAAATGGGCACAATTAGCAGACAACCCTAAGTTGGCAACCTCTACCCAAGCTCAGACCCCCGTCTTAACAGGGATCACAGGGGCTGATTCATTCCTCTTCCACTCCTGGTTAACTACTGTAAGCAATGAACTCATCCCACCAGAAAAACCTGATAAGGACAAGAAACCAAAAATTCATAAAGTCCCTTGGTTTACGTCCGCTCTTGCACAAATACATCTCCAATGTAAGCAACATGAGCGGATGTGGAAAAGATCTTACGATGCCGGAGAAAAAATAGCTTTTAAAAACAGCAGGAAGCTCTATCATTATCAGATGAAACTCACCAAAAAAGAGTACTACTCAAGGAAAATACAGGGGGCAAACAAGGACCAACAAGTAATTTTTTCGGTCATAAAGTCCTTTACCAACCTTAAAGCACTACAGAAAGAATTACCCCCTTCCCAGAAACTATGTGATCAAATATCAGTCTTCTTCGAAAAAAAAAATCATAAAATCGAAAAGGACTATTTAACGGTTCTCTTCCCGGACCGGGACGTCACCCTTGAGTACGGTCCTGTTATCACTGCTCATTGTATGCGAACTTTTGAACCAGTGTCGCAGGAATAGACTTGCGATGCCATAGGAGCATGCAAATCAGGTTCTCCCTTGGATGCCTGCCCCCCATGATCCTCCACAAAATCATAGACACGGTCAAGCCAATAATAAATCAGATAGTTAACTCCTCTTTAAGCTCAGGTATAGTGCCAGATGAATGGAAGCTGGCACTGGTAAAACCTCTGAAAAAAGAAACAAAATATCGACCCTTCGGTGCTCTCGAACCCCCGTCCTATTTCACTGCTTCCCATGCTAGACAAAATCACAGAAAAATTTGTACACAAAGAACTGACCAAGCTCATTGAGGCCGCTGATATCCTCCACCCTCAGCCATCCGGCTTTCATCCCAAGCACTCCACAGAATCTGCACTCCTGGAAATAACGGACGCACTAAAAATTATAGCCAACAAAGGCAGGAAAGCGGTGCTGATCTTACTCGACTTGTCTGCTGCGTTAGATACCATCTCACACAGTCCCCTCCTGGAGAGATTCAAACTCAGCGGCACCTCAGGTACCACTCTGAAATGGATAAAATCATTTCTCCCCAACCACAGACAAGCCGTGACCTTTGGAACTTTCCTTTCTGTGGAATGCAACATAACAACAGGAGTCCCACAGGGCTCGTCACTGAGCCCACTGTTGTTCAACATTTATATGACCCCACTCATCCCCCTGATAGCATCCTTCGGGATTGAAGTTGCGTCCTACGCAGATGATACTCAAATGATCCTTTCTCTGGACAATAATTCTAGAGACACCGAACATAACTTTAAAAGTTGCCTAGCTGAAGTCATCCAGTGGATGAAGGACAACCACCTCAGATGCAACACAGACAAGACCGAGATCCTTCCCATAGGAAAAGATGTTTCATTCCAGCCTTGTGATTGGTGGCCAGAGGGGACAACACATCCGCCTGACATGGTTAAGGTAGCCAAAAATTTAGGAGTACAGTTCAACACTGCACTTTCCTTCCTCCCACATGCTATGGCTGTAGCAGGGACCTGCTTTAGCCTCATCAAATCTCTAAAAAAACTTCTTTAATATAATTCCACTCACCGCAAGGAAATCAGTGGCAGTGGCCCTGATTCTCTCACGCCTGGACTACTGCAACAGCCTTCTGGCAGGAGCCAACAAATCAACACTAAAAAGACTCCAAGTGATTCAACACGCTGCAGCGTGTCTAGTTTTAAAACTCCCACGAAGGGCCTCGGCATCAGCGGCCTTAAAAGTCCTTCATTGGCTTCCACTGCACAAGAGAATACGCTTTAAAATCCTCCTAATCATCTTTAGTGCCACGCTTAAATTTTAAATTGGGACCAAAGTACCTTTCAGCACGGTTCACTCCCTACATAACAACCAGGACCCTTAGGTCCTCGTCAGCCAACCTCCTTAAACCACCCAAACAAAAGGAGGAAAAACAGTAGCCGCCTTGGGTACCAAGGCCTGGTACCTGTTGCCAACTCATCTAAGATTGCTATCAACAGAAACCCAACTTAGGAAGGCACTGAAAACTTGGGTATTCAGCGCCTCAAATAAATTCTGTCTTACACTTATTCAGGATTCCTCGGGCCCCCTCGCACCTCCAACCAGCACCAGGATGCTCCTTTCTGAGTGGCAGTCAGCGCTTTACAAGTAACACATAACATTACATATTATCGCCCTATCTCTTTAATAAACTTGGATTGCAAAAATGTTTCTAAGGTAATGGCCCTTCGTATTAATCAGGTTATCCCTGATTTGACTGGCTACGAGCAGACCGGGTTTGTCAAAGACAGAATGATGGCAGATAATTCAAGAACCTTTTAAAATATCATTCATCTTGCATCTAAGAGTTCCTCCCCTGTTGCAGCCATCATCTTGGATGCAAAGACAGCAGTCCTGAGAGTTTGCCGATATACTTGTTCATTGAAAACAAAAAAGGTTCTTGTCAAACAGGTGTACATCATATCAATTATTATTTAGGTATGAAATTGAAATGACAAAGATCTGTTATTTAAAAAATGCCTTAAATAACAGATCTTTGTCATTTCTACAAGTAATTGGCAAACTCTCCGGACTGCGATGGGCACCTGCTTCGCCCCCAGCTTTGCGTGTCTTTACCTAGGCGGGTGGGAGGAGCAGGTGGTCATGGTCCATGACTCATATAAGGAACATGTGAGAGTTTGGGCCAGATACATAGACAATATTTTCTGCGTTTGGGAGGGCAGCAAAAATGAGGCTGAGGTCTTTGTTGAAATATTAAATAGGAATACTCTAAACCTCTCTTTCATGACTTGATTGAGTGACAAAACCATTGAATTTTTGGATGTACTATTAGAGGCCAACAATGACAAACCTGATACCTGACTATACAGAAAGAAAACGGTGGGCAATAGTTTATTACATGCCCAAAGCTGTCATCCAGGTTATCTCATCAGGAGTATTCCTCTTGGTGAATTATTGAAAGCAAAACGAAATTGTAGCACGATGCAAGGCTACAACATTGAAAAGGACAGGATGATTGAATGCTTTATTGCAAGGGGTTACAGTCATGAATGCATATCAAAGGCCTGCAAAAAGTAGAAATCACAGCCCTGGAAGATCTGTTAAAAATAAAGGATATGGAGTATGACTCAGATGACATGGTTCGATCGCTACCTAATACAAATTGGACACTAACGTGGGAGCAACGGCGGTGTGTTTGGTGTTGGCTACCTTTGAAAAAGTTCTATGCAGAATGAAAGGTGTCAGGATTGCCATGCTGATACACAAATGAATTAATTAAACCTCAATTAACAAGCAACGCCATGAGTGCGGCTCACCTTTCTCCCTTGTGGGGAAACATGCAAATATAACATCGGTTTGGTCCCACCGAAGAGCGACGCACCACCACAAGATCGCCATCATTGCCCGCCTTGGACTCCTTTTGTAGCTCGTGAAAACGTCATAGGGCAATGCGGTGCCGCCGAAGACTATCTCCGGTATTGGATCCCTTACAGCCTTGAAAATGGGTCTGTCTAGGGGGTAGCGAATTACTGTTCAGGAACAACAAATCAAAATTGAAAAGAAATGCGGGTGTAACAGCAAAGAAAAAAACACCACCCACTGGAGGGTATGAGTTACGCACCGTGAGCTGAACCACATGTCCCATAATGCACTTATAAAAGTATCCACTGGAGGATGTGAAAGCAAATTGGACACTAACGTGGGAGCAACGGCGGTGTGTTTGGTGTTGGCTACCTTTGATAAAGTTCTATGCAGAATGAAACGCGTCAGGATTGCCATGCTGATACACAAATGAATTAATTAAACCTCAATTAACAAGCAACGCTACGAGTGCGGCTCACCTTTCTCCCTTGTGGGGAAACATGCAAATATATATATATATATATATATATATATATCTATATTCTCTGAAAAAACCATAGGTTTCAGACACGTTATAGTTAGAAATTAGCATTTAAAAAACCTTAGAGATTCACTGGAAAAACCTTGGGTTTCAGGCTTGTTATAGTTAGTTGGACATTTCACTCGTACAAAACCATAGAAATTCCCCTGTTATAGTTAGTTCAGCTAACTATAACTTGCGCACCCGCAATGCACCACTGATGATGTCACATATTACATCATTCATGACATGGTCAGTGACGACATCACTGATGACATCTCAAATGACTATGAGGTGTGGACGTGGATGGGTTTGAGATCAGAAGACGGCACTACCATTCATTTCCGCCACCTGGCCTGTTTATCCTTGGTGTCACACATGGCCCCACGACCTTCCATTTTCCCACGTTACACTCTGATGCACTCACCTTGGTCCACGACATGGCCTGCCATATCCTCTTCAATGACCAATGACATGGCGACCTCACTGGGGACTGTACCCTTCCAGTTTCGCGGTACCTCTCATCCCCGGATGGACTCTGGTTTGCCCTCCACGAGCCCATATTGTGAAGTGTGCTTGTTCTGTCTCTCTACCGCTCCAGCTGCTAAACTCCACTGGATGTGCAGTAAACAACCAGTGACGCACTGCTGTGTTATGTCTAATTTATGTATGAATACGTGGAAGAATGTAGAGACAGTGATTTACCTTACGTCAATGATGCTCATCTAATGGGATGCCAGTAACAGTATGCTACATAGCCTATTGTGTTTCTGGTGCCGTAAACACTACAATGGGGACTCACGCATTAGTCACTTCCTTGTCCGGACATGTACTGAACCACGCCCAGAGCCCCAGAGTCATTGTGGCTATTCCTGCCCAGTTCCGTCGTACGCCACGCCACTCCGATTATTTATTTTCCGACGTTGGCCCCACATAGTTACCTATTGCAGGCGTACTCGCTGTTGGTGTGCAGGTCAGTGGTCTAGTTGTCAACATGTCACGGCCACTCCCTGACGGCAGGTTTGCACAAACACCACACCCATCTGGCACATGTGTCACAGGCCATGTGACCACGCAAATATAATGGATCGACAACGTCACATCCTTTATTGCCGGTGGTGACTGGATGGCGGACGCTCCATGGGTCTGGATCATAAAGAGTCCATGAAAAGTTGCCCAGAGGGTTAGTCGCACCCTGAGCTGTATGGCCGTCACAGTCCTACCACCACATGGTGCGGACTTGAGATGCACAGGGTTAGTGCCACCCGAAGATGATGTTGCCATCAGGGGCCTACTACTATGTGGCGTGGACTTGAGTTGTACAGGGTTAGTGCCACCAGAAGCTGATGTGGCCATCAGGGGCCTACCACCACGTGGCGCGGACTTGACTTGCACAGGGTTAGTCACGCCCTAAGTTGTATGGCCGTCAGCGGCCTACCACCACGTGACGCTGACTTGCGTTGCACAGGGTTAGCGACACCAGAAGCTGCTGTGCTCTCCGCCATTGATGACTCAGGACTCAGCGACATGTGTGGAATCTGCTGGGCCGCAGAGCGGGTCCACTTAATGTGCACCAAGCCATGGTGGCGGGACCGGGCCCTGTAGCTTTCACGGGTTCATGGAGTGCCCACTGGTAGACACTCCGGTGGCAGCAGGTAATTATTTGGTCATGGATGCGCAGGGACGGCGGTGTCTCTCTCTCTCTCTCTCTCTCTCTCTCACTTCCCTCTCTTCCCTCTCTCTCTCACTTTCTTCCTTCCTTTTCTTCTATCTCTCTCTCCCTTCTCCCTTTCTCACTCCCTTCCTTTCCTTCCCTCTCTTTTTCTCTCTGGCTTTTTTTTCCTTCTCTCTTTCTCTGTGTCTCACTCCTATGATATGCGCATTACACACATCCTTATGTTGTGCTTTATTTTCCAGGCTGTGTCGTCGACATTGATGGACCTGACAGGAGTCTTCTGCCGTGTTGTTTTGTGTTGAGTTTGTTAAATTTCAATAACGTTTTTGGTTGTTACTTAAGTGCTGTGTGACTCTTTCACGTTCTTATTACTGTTATTTGGTGGTGTACACCAAGGTGTTAAATTTGGGAGCAGTTATCGCGGGAATACTGGTGATGTCTGCAGTTTGCACCAGCTTCTGAATAGTGTGTTAGATTTATCCCAACTTTAGTTGCATTAAAGTGCTGATAATGAGATGCAGAGTAGGTGTTCCCGTGCAAAAACACACGAGGTGCACCTTTGCGATTTATTCTAAATACTAAAATCCTGTATTGAATTGCACTGTGCTAGAGGGTGCAGTTACAGTGTACACACAAAATCAATGAATAAATCTCATTGTATTTATATTGATTGGGAATAGTGTGTCAGGTACTGGATCTTGACGGGATACACTGCCCAGTTCGTTTATTTTTTTGTACATGAAAAAACCACATCACAACTTGCACAACGAAAGGCAAAAACTGCGATACGAAACAAATTCCGGCGATAAGCCGCGTTAGCACCAGGGATTTTACACCTGCTTTCTGCTGGTGTTAAGCAGGACGACTACCTGCAGCATGAAAGGGAACACAGCCAAGAACCACACGAGAACACCCACAGGTGCCATAGAGTCAATGAGCTTGGTACACAGATACCCATGAGGGCCACAACACTCATCGCAACAACCCCAGGAACGCCAACGCCCCCCGAACCAGCATCTGAGCGAGTGTGTCTGTGTGGTCATTGTGTTAGCATGATGGGCACGGGCCCTGGAACATCACAGTGTGCTGTCTTCAGAGGATGTTACCATGTCACCTCAGCGTTGGCAGTGAGCCTGGACATGTAGCTACGCACGCATCTTGCTGCATGCACAAGCGGCGTGTGCTGGTCCGGCGTACACAGGTCAGCGCAGGGGTGTGCCTATCCGGCAAGGGGAATGGGGTGTGCAAGAAGTGCAGTAAGTGTGTCTCTGTATTCTGGTGTACCCACCCAAGGGCCGCAGCAGTCGATGTTGTAAAGTGGCATGCACCACCTCCAAAGGGCAGTGTCACGGTGTGGTTGGAATGCCGCAGGACATGCGTGAATAGGCATTACAATGGTGTGCCGTAGGAGAGCACGGAATACAACAGTGCAGCGCACAAAAGTGTGGGGGCTCGTGGCAGGGAGGAGCAGTGTTTGGCAACGTAACACACAGTGAACCCACCCATGTGCCACGTGCTGGGCATCTCATCCATGATGACCAGGGTCACAGTTATCCCACAACACCCACGACCAGCCTCTATACACATCCTGTATGAATGCAGCTGGAGAAGTTACTGTAGGGATGAAAGGTTCTTTGGCTGAGCTATCTTGCACTAGCACATCTGTTTCTCTGAGAAGGAACTTGCAAGTGGCCAGCCCCCCTGACAGATACGATAATATTTGCATCTGTCTCCCACACTATGCACTGCCCGATTTGAGAATGAGTACACATCCCACACTCAAAAGTCCTTCGTCGTAGTTAGCGTGCGTGAAATGGCCTTCACACATACTCCCACCACCCACTGCACACAGACCCGGCTCATTGCGCCAAGCTGTGCCATTTCATCCACAAGACTGGCACACGGCAAGCCAGTGCAGCTACAAGCAGAGCCACTGACACAATGGCAGGGCATCCCGAACACATGGTCGACTACATTCACATCCACCTATTCCTTGCATGTCTGCTGCATGTCCTGGGTGCACTGCCTTTGGCAGTGCTGCGGATCACTTACCAGCTGAGCTTCCGCATTGCTGACGTCACCTGCGTTGAACGTGTGTTGAAATGTTGTACGTGCCTATCCAAGTGGTGAATGGATGTGTGCCTCTCCAACATGTGGGTAGCTGACATGGATTACGACGGGTGTGCGCGCTCCCTGTTGGCCCACGACTAGGAGTGTCATGGTGATGCCCGTTTATGGCATGCATGGATGTTTGGCATGCATGTTGGGAACTGGGACTGGGAGATTGCACGTGTTGTAGTATGCAGTGAGCAAATTTACCCACTCCCTGATTCTACTTTGGTGCACATTGGGTACAGTGGTTGGAGTCAGCACATCTGTCCCGGTCAGCTGATGGATTATGTCGATGACATGTCAAATATTGTGGCCAACCATCACTCATTAGAGATAGTGGCTTACGCAGCTGCACTCGTGTTCATGGACGAGTGACCAGGTACCTGCAACCACGACTCGATGTGCCCCGCCGCATCATTGCACGTTGGTCACATGTCCCAAGATGACAGTGGACATGGCTGCATTGGCGTCGACTCATGTCCAAGGCACGGACAACCAACGCTGCTTGACACTGACATGTGTTGGTGATGGACTACCCTGAGGTGAACATGGACATTTTCCTACGTTCCTTATTCAGGCATGCTGCTGCATTTCTCTGCACATCGTGGCACTAGTCTTGGCCGTACTGACACGCACTTTTTAAAATAAAGTTTACACATTTTCACTTGTCTCCAAATGTGTTGTGTCTTCATTTGTATGCCAATGTGTGTGTCACGGACTCTCTGGCTGCCTGCCATACGTTAATTGCTACCCCATACGGTCTATGTGTTTGCACTTATGCGTTCTCATGTGACTGTTTCGTACTGACGCTTTTGGATGTTTATCCGCCACAGGAGAGTGCATTTGTGCCCTGTGTTCGATTGTGCGAATGTTTGTGTTTGAACAACATTGTGTTGGATGTTGGTGTGCTCTGCTTCCTATGTGTGTGTGCTGCATTGTGCGTGAGATGTCCCTTCACATGAGGTTTTCTTCACCCTTCTCCCTTTCAGGCAGTGTGGTTTTCTCTTCTGTGCTTGTTCAGTGGTGTGATGTTGGCGGGTTGTGTGACTTGTTCTCCTTATTGGTATGTTTCATTTTAGCCATGGTTTGTCTGTAGTTGTGCTGTACTTAATTGTGCATGCGTGCCATTGTGCCCATCTCCCCCCGTCACCCCACTCCCTGCTTGTTCCTCCTCCTGGTGCTGTTGTGTCTGTAATTTTGTTACTCCATACATAAATACATGTAAAGAACAAATTAGAATAGTTCCTTGATTCTTTTAAATTGGAAAACTTCTCTCTATTGGTTATTTTTTAATTTTCCTTATAAGCAGTTTTTTAAATATTCAAGGACACATAGAAGTCAGAAGTGCAACATATTCTATCAACAGACTTTCTAGAACATTCTACAATACGTGCAGGTTAAAAGTTCATCAATTTTTTTAAACCTAACAATATTCTTTTGCAACATTTTCTCGAACATTTAACGGCACGTGCAGGTTAAAAGTTCACGATTGTTTTAAGTTCGTACAGTGCCTTCCAAATGCAAGTAGCAGGTGTGGTTTAGTTGAGCACATTTTATCCTATGATATGTACTCCACGTTTAAACTGCTTTTTCTTAACCAATCACAAAGATGCTTTTCCACAAAACGAATGTGCACCCTACATTTAAAAAACAATGCTTTACATCTCCCAATATGTTATCGTTTTGTATGAGAAAAAAAAGTAGTTCTTCATCTTTAAACATCTCTTGTTCTACAAACAGACTGCATGAGCTACAGACATCTATCCATGCCTCCCAGCTATACCTTCAAAATGCTAGTGTGGATCGTAGGCCATAGCTATGTTTTCTGGTGCAAGAGGTATGCAGAACAGAGACGTAATGACTTAGACCTAGGTTTACAAAATGTGGACATTAAATGGTTTGCACAGAGAGGATTGAAGTGGCACCAATTGGTGCCTTTGATTAAAACCTGTTTGTATCTCCAACACCCTGACCTCATGATTGTCCACTGTGGTGGAAACGACCTAGGCACATTGTCTGGCGTAGGCTTGGAAATGCTTATGAAGGACACCTTTAGATAACTGATATTGCTTTTCCCTTAAACTGTTTTTGTATATTTAAATATATGACAAAGACAGAAGTGGACATGGTCAAACCAATTTTGTCCTCAGATTAAAAAATCTAGGAAGAATGTTAACAAAGATGTGTCTGCATACCTCAGAGACCATAGAATGGGGTCCATCTACAACAACAACATACGTTTTGATATGGCTCATATCTACAGAAGTGATGGAGTACACTTCACAGATCAGGGAAATAGTTTTTCTGAATAACCTGAAGCTGTGCATCCACACTTATATGTAGCTCCAACTAATAAACACAAGAGCTCTTTTTGGCGCCAGCTTATAATCCCAATATCGGTTCGCAGACTGACAGCTGTGATCTGGCTACAACAGGGAGACCTGCGGGCCCCCAATTAGGCTCGCAGAGGGAGAGCTGCGGCCCGTAGGCTCGCCTCGCACAAGGAGAGCTATGGGCCATCCGCTCGCAAACCCACAGCAGTATGCTGGCTCACAGAGGGAGAGCTCGGGTCTAACTCGCAAAGGGACAGCAACAGGCCAACTGCCCTGCTAGCAGAGACACACCTATGACCTAACAGACTAGCTCACACATGTACAGCTGCGGACCCGACAGCTCGCAGACGCATAGCTGCGAGCCGACGGACTGGTACTGTTTTATGGTTTAGGGTAGTACAGTGGTGTTTGTGTACTGTAGTGGATTGTGCTGCGGGTAGTGTTTTAGGATTTAGAGTAGTGCAGTGTGTTGGTGTAGTGTTTGAAGGTTTGTGCTGGAAATAGTGTTTCAGGATTTAGGGTAGTGCAGTGGTGTTTCGGTAGTGTAGCGGATTGTGCCAACAGACTGACTCACAGAGATCCGAGCCGACGCACTGGCTTGTAAATGCATAGCCACGACCTGCTGATGTAGGGAGAGGCAGCATGAAAAGGGTATCTCACACAGACACAGATACCAGTTTTGCCACGCAGAGGTAAAACTACGAACCCGATGGCTTCTACATGGACAGATGCAAGCTGACGGACTGAATCACTAAATGGCTGACAACACTTCCTAGTTTCAACAGTTCACAGCCAATCAGCCGCAAGCTCGTACTCGTAACTCCTCAGCTAATCAGATGTCCGAATTCTCAAATGTCAATATCTGTAAAATTTGATATTTCCCAAAAACTACTGAACGGATTTACACCATTTAAACAAAAGCATGCTTTCTGAACCAACACCTTTCTCCCTGCTAAATTTGGCATAATTCCTTCAGCAGTTTTACCTGTAGTCTTCTCTAAAGTTTCGTATGGAAATTGCATGGAGAAAACACGTTTTTGTGACCCCCTTTTTTCGCAACCCCTCCCTAGACCAATAACCCCCAAACTTTCAATATAGGAGCTGATCAAAAAAGAGAAACTTTTTGGATAATTTCGTTAACCTTCGTCAAACGATGCCAAAGTTATAAGCACATGCAGGGCCCCAAGAGGGGGGCCGTGCAACACCCCTTCCAACATGACCGAAGCCCCTGAGCTGCGAGGACCAACTCAGGCCCACGCAGCCCCAGCAAGCCCCTCTATTATTTTTTAATAAATGACCCTGGGACCTACCCACCCAGGACCTCATTAAAATAAAACGCGGGAACCCGCAACCCCAGCACCAATTGCGCCGAAATTGTTTTTTTAATTAAAAATGCTTTTTTTGGCCCTGGGGGTCCTTTTGGGACCCCCTCGGCACGCCTAGGGGGTCAGGGTGTTTCTATACTGCCCCCTTCTCTTGTTTTATATCTGTGTTTCTCTGTTTTCTGGAGACTCGCTTCTACCGAGTCACAAGATGGCTGCCAACACTTCCTGGTTTGGAGTGTTGGCAGCCAATCACAGTGAAGCTCATGCATGGCACTTAGGCTCCGCCCAGATATCGAAACTTTTATTTTTCTAATTTCTCAGCAACTACTGAATGGATTTACATCATTTAAAAAAAGGTCGCTTTCTGACCCACGCACTACCTTTGTGCCAAATTTGGGGTAATTGCATTCAGTAGTTTCAGCTGTAGCCTTGCACAAAGTTTCTTATGGGAAATTGATTTTTTTACTCTTATTTTTTGAATATCTCAAAAACTACTGAACGGATTTACACCATTTAAAAAAAAGGTCGCTTTCTGAACCAAGCTCTACCATTCTGCCAAATTTGGGGTAATTCCGTTCAGCAGTTTGGGCTGTAGCTGGTCCCAAAATTTCCTATGGAAATATATATATATATCACTCAAACCTTGGTTCGCGGTTGATCTCTGTCTCTTTAGTGGTGGCGGGCTGCCGGCAGGGTCGCGACCCCTCAAATTCAGCAAAAACGATCAATCCTTCCTTGTTTAAAGATTGCGCCGAGCCCCAATTCATTTCATTAGCATGCTTTATTTAAAGCAATGACAAACACTGTCCCGACGCGTTTCAGAACCTTAGTTCCTTGGACCCGTGACCAAGGAACTAAGGTTCTGAAACACGTCGGGACAGTGTTTGTCATTGCTTTAAATAAAGCACGCTAATTAAATGAATTGGGGCTCGGCGCAATCTTTAAACAAGGAAGAATTGATTGTTTTTGCTGAATATATATATATACATATATATATTCACTGAAAAAAAACAAAGGGTACAGGTACATTATAGTTAGTCTTAGATTTCACTCATACAAAACCAGTGAAATTCAGAAGTTATAGTTACCTGAGCTAACAGTCCCATATTCTCCTGCAATGCACTGCTTATGACCTCACATATTCCACCACTCATGACATGGTGACTGACATCACTGATGGCATGTAAAATGACTCCCTCCTGGAGCCAATAATAGCCCTGGGCACCACCCCGCTCCTGCTATGTCCGGGCTGCCCACCCCCTGGACATAACTGTTTGCTTTTGCTGGGTGGGCTCTGTGACAGCACCCGCCAATCAAAAGCAAACACTCCGGTTCCAGCAGGCGGGAGCTGTCAAACTGGTCCCGCCCGCTGGAAGCGGAGGCTTCATTTTTTTCTCTACACGTAGACAGGTAGACAGGGAAAGAGATAAGAGATTACTCTCGCATACAGGGACCTGCTTTTCCAGCAGCTCCCTTCACGCAAGAGCAATGTTGGCTCCCACAGGGGGCGGGGAGCTGATTGGGACTGCAGGGGCTTTGAGGGTCTCCCTGTGATCCCAGTGTGAGGATAAAGAGGAAAAATAAAGTTAAGAAAGAGGCAGAATAAAGGTCAGAAATGAGCAGAAAGAGGCAGAATAAACATGAGCAATGGGGGGGGCGTGGCTAGCGCCCGCGGACAGTGGTGGTGTTTCTGTAGCTCTCCCGGGTGACGCGGTGAAGAGAGACCGCGACGGGACTCCTGGCGCCTGCTTTTCCATGTGAGACCATGAATTCTGCCGTCGGAACGGCTGGGGCATGCCTGGGGTGATAATAAGACCCAGCATCTGCCTGTGGCAGCTGCTTTTCTCCGACGACTGATATGAAGTGATTTCACCTACAGCGGGCGCCATTTTGTTTTCAGCGCTGACGGAGCTTCATTCCTCAGAGCAGACGGAGCATCAGCCATAGCATTTCCTGCTTCATGGAGGTACTGGTGGACTATCCTTAATTTTTATAGCCTGATGCCCGCCTCAGTATGCCCTCCTCACTTTTGGGTGCAGTTTTGGCTCTTTTTTAGAGCGTAGTTTGTGCAACTTGAGGTACTTGCTCCTTATGGATTCCCCCTTTTTCTTCCCAGTGATGTTACAACATGTGTAGGCATTTTTCTGAGGATACTTTTTTTTTTTTTTTTTTTTTTCTTCACCACTTCACTAGATATGGATCGCATTACACGTCTCACTCTAACGTGACATGTTTGTATCTATGTCATAAATATATGTGGAGTCAATACATGCAACTGCGACAGTTATTTTGCTGATACTCTTGACTGTGCCCAATTCTTCGCAGCTCCTCAGTGTGAGAGAGGTTCTAATTGTGCTCAATGCCGCTTACTGCTTCGACTACAGGTTATTTAGTCCTGGCTCTTTCAACTATATTGGTACAGTATTGACTTCTTCACATTTTTGGACGCCATTATCATTTTTTGCCGCTGTCCATTATTACCCATTCTGTTGATATCACCTTTGTTTTTGCTATTTTATCTATGGGCAGATTATATAAGGAGCTACGCAAGCCTTCTCCAACTCCTCGTAAATTTCTTCTTCAGACTGGGTCTAGATATAGGTGTGTAGAGATGGATGACTCCTCTGATCCTTCTGCTAAGAGTTCTTCCTCTACCGTAGCCCCGCATACTAGTGGCGTTGCCAAAGCTTCCACCAAACGACTCAAAAAGGACCCTCCTTCTCCTCCCAAACAAACTTCATCAGTATCTATGGATATACTTTTGGAGGAAATTAAGGCTTTACGCCCTTTTATTGAAGACACTAAAACCACTCTTGAGGAAACTAAATCCACTCTTCAGATGCTTTCCGATAAGTGGTCAAATATTGATGGTCGCGTAACCCATTTAGAACACCACGTAGATACTCTTGCTTCCTCTGTTGCCAGGGTTGATCCATTATGTGTTCAAGTATCTAATCTCCACAAACAAATTGAGAATTTGGAAAACAGAAGTAGGAGAAATAATCTCCGCATTCATGGCCTGGCGGAAAATTCAGAGGGGTCTGATGCCTTAGCATTTTTTAGATCTTTTTTGCCAAAGATTCTCCACCTACCGGACACCACCAATCTTAACATACAACGGGCTCATCGTTTAGGCCCTCCCCCTACTGGATTTTCTACCACTCAAGCAAGAAAGCCGCGAGGTGTTATACTCTATTTTTTGGAATATATTGACCTACTCACCGTTTTGTCTGCTGCCAGGGCACTTCCTCAATTTACCTGGTCTGGGAATCGCCTTTTCTTCTCACAGGATTATGCAAAATCTACTGCAGATCGGCGTAAAGAATTCCTTTCACTTAGACCACAGCTCCGATCTATGGGAGCAAGATATGGACTTTTTCATCCCTGCCCTTTCAAGGTGACTTTTAATAACAAGACTACTACTTATGACGATCCGCTGAAATAGAAGATTGTTTTCTGTATTCTCACAACGCTACCAGTATGGATACTGCTGCCTCGTCCAGTTCTTAATATTTGGTTACATTTATCTGTTTTATATTAATGCCTGTACGCTTTGTTCTTGATTGGTTTTTCAGGATTGTTATGCTTATACAGTTTTATCAATTGCTTGTTTTTCTGTTACTTTTATGTCTCTTTCCTATTTAACATTAATTCTTTCTTCCCTGTTTGTATAGATTTCTTCCTTCATGTCACCATTCACCTTCATGCCCCTGGAGTTCGTTGCGGTTGTCCTCCTTCCCTGCCTTCCCTTGGGAGCTTATGACTCGTCATTGCTCTATGTGGCCTCCACCCTCCTCTCCTTTTGTTTGTTCTCGACAATATGTAAGTTTATTGTTCTTCCTCTTTTGTTCTCTTGCTCTTTCCTGTATTCTTTTTTCTTCTTTATGCTCTTTAGCTCTTTTTTTCTTCTTGTCCCTGTCTTTTCATTTTTCTTCGCTCTTACTCATGTTTACACTACTGTTTCTTACTTTGTTTCTTTTTCTTTATCATGTAACTGGTTTTCACTTTATGGTTCATTATGACACTATTCTTCTTTATCTTTGCTGTCTCTTCTTAACATATTTATATGCTTTTAATATCTTTCTTTTTGTTTATTTTTTATGCTTTTCCATATGCTGATATATTGATATGTCTTTCTAATATTGTTCCATGCCTTTGAAAATATTTTCTTGGAATGTTAGAGGTTTACATTCGCCGATCAAAAGACAGAGAGTACTATCCCATTTGGCCAAACTCAATGCAGATATAGCTTGTCTACAGGAATCCCATTTATCGGCAGCTGAATCTGCCAAATTAAAAAGGGGTTGGGTAGGTGATGTATACTTTTCTCCTGGGGATGGTAAACGTAATGGCGTTTTGATTTTATTTAAAAAATCCCTTCCAATCCAGTCAGTAACGCATTTTGCAGATGTTTCAGGTAGATGGGTGTTAGTTAATTTAAATTTTGATAATGTTCCTATCTCCATTTTAAATGTGTACGCTCCCACATGTGGGGACGCCTCTTTTTGGTCCTCTTTAGCTCCGCTAATCACTCAACACTACGTTGATAATTTTATTCTAGCAGGTGATTGCAATGAATTTTTGACCCCTTTTTGGATAGGCATTCAGCTAACGCTTACATCCCTCATAAATCACAAAACTTTTTCACTCAACTCATTGCACAATTCCAACTCACTGATGCCTGGAGACTCTGCAACCCCACCTCACGAGAATACTCCTTCTTCTTACCCCCTCACCATACCCAATCTCGACTAGATTACTTTTTTCTCTCACACCGCCTCACTCAGTCCCTTATTTCCTCTGACATTGGCTCCATTTTAATATCAGATCATGCTCCAGTTTCTATCATATTAGATGTATTGCAGAAGCCTGTTTCCTTTAAAAAATGGCGCTTTAATAACACTCTCCTTCTTGATGCACAATTTGTTTCTTCCTTCACATCCTTTTTTCATGAGTATTTTTTGCTTAATCACACTGGCGAAGTTTCATTTCCTGTGGTCTGGGATGCTTTTAAAGCGTCAGCCAGAGATTTCATCATCAATTATGTTTCACGTAAACGGAAGAAAGCCCAACATGACAATAATGCTATACTTTCCAGAATCAAACATTTAGAGCACTTATATTATACTTCTAAATCAAAAGATTGCTTAAATGACCTCATTGCTGCCAAACTTAAATTTAATAAAGATTCCACATTCAACGCCTCTAATTTTCTCTTAAAGTCCAGTGCCAAGTTCTATGGTGGACAGAATAAGGCTGGTAAGTTGTTGGCTAATTATTTAAAGGTCAGACATAATAAAGTCAACATTGAATCTGTCTATGGCCGGGACGGCTTGTTGAAACACAAAAATGAAGACATCTTACAAGAATTCTTACTTTTTTATCAAACCTTGTATTCTTCCGAAGCATCTTCGTCTGAACAATCCATTTCCCAATTTCTTTCCACCATTTATTGTCCTTTTGATACTCCTCCAGACCTCTCTTCCTTAAAATCTGATCTTACTCATAGGGATCTCCTTCAGGCTCTCCACACTCTTAAGCATTACAAAGCTCCGGGGCCTGATGGGTTTACTGTTGAATTTTTCTCCTGTTTTTCTAGTCTGCTAATCCCCAAATTGCATTTGCTTCTCTCTAATTTTCTTCAAACTGGTTCTGCTTCTTTATCCTTCTCCGATGCACTTATTTGTATTATCCCGAAACCGGGTAAAGATCCACAATATTGTAAAAATTACCGTCCTATTTCTCTTGTAAACATTGATTACAATTTTTTTTCTAAAGCATTGGCATTGCGTTTAGAGTCCTTACTACCTGAGCTCTTAGGGAAAGAACAATCTGGCTTTGTTAAAGGCAGACTGTTATCGGATAACACCAGATTATTTTTTGACATTCTTTCTAAAACTTTTCATCACCCTCACTCCCTTGCAGCCATAGCTTTGGATGCGGAAAAGGCTTTTGACCGAGTTGAGTGACCTTATTTGTTTAAAACTCTGAAGTGGTTTGGTTTTGGACCAAAAATTTCTTCCCTGATTTCCTTTCTTTATTCTTGTCCTAGAGCTGCTATTTTGGCAAATGGAGGCCTATCCTCTTATTTTTCATTGGGAAGAGGGGTAAGACAGGGTTGTCCACTCTCACCTTTCTTGTTTAACCTTGCCTTGGAACCCTTCCTTTTGCGAATCCGTCAAAATGACAGTATACGTGGTTTTAATTTTCACGATTCTAACATTAAAATGACAGCTTATGCTGACGATGTCTTACTATTTATATCCCACCCAGTCACCTCCCTTCCAGCATTCTCAGATGAAGTTCATTCTTTTGCTCAGGTATCGGTATACAAACTAAATAAAGACAAATGCGAAATCTTACCACTCACTAAAGTGACTTTCAAGGATGACTTCTCTGCCTCAGGTTTTAATTGGAGCCCTAACTTTATTAAATATCTGGGCCTTCATTTTCACTCTTCTCTTTCGGGTACGATCACTAAATCTATGGAAGAATGTATACAAAAACTGACTACTCTTACTAATAAATGGCATCCTCTCTACTTATCGTGGTGGGGACGATTAGACACAATCAAAATGATGCTCTCTCCCATTGTTTTGTTCACAATATCCAACATACCACTTGCTATTCCCTCCAAATATTTCAAGAAGAATAATTCTATTCTCTCTTCCTTTTTGTGGGGGCGTAAACATTCTCGTATGTCTTTGTCTAAACTAATGCGCTCTAAGAAAGAGGGTGGGGTGAATTTTCCAAACTTCTCCTTGTATCATAAATCCTTCCTATGCATCAAGTTTCTCACTGGACTGAAGACATCTCTTCAACATCTCCTCTCTGGTTGACCTTAGAACAGTCTTTCATCTTTCCCTTTTCTTTCAAAGAATACCTTATGTTCTCTTGTAGACCACAGTCTATTTCAACTCCCATCCTTAAATATACCTCAAAAATTTTGCCTTCACCTACTTCCACCTTTTTTGACCAACCTATTTGGCATAATACGTCCATTCTAATCAATAATAAGCCAATCTTTTGGAAAACCTGGAGAACGCGTGGTCTTATTTGGGTGAGACAACTGTTCCATCATACTCAGATTATTCCTTTTGATTTAGTTGCCGTCTCTTTCAATCTTCCTCTCACTTTTCGAACCAAGTATTCATTTTTGACACACGCATTACAGCATGCCTATGAGGCCCATCTTGCTATACCTCCTTCATTACTTCCCACATCATCTGATGCGCCCTCGTTGAATTCTTTACTCCTTACACACTCTAAAGCTTCTAAGATATATGCTTTCCTTCACATTTTGTCTCATCCGCGCAATAAAGCCAGTACAGAGGAATATTGGGAAAAAGATTTTGGAACCTCATGGCCTATTGCATTATGGGATAAATTGTGGTTAAAAATTCGTAGATCCTCCAGGGCAGCCAATACTACTCAAATACTATTTTTTATTTATAATCGCTTACTGTTTTCACCACTCACTCTCAGTACTCACTTTCCAGATACCTCTGACAAGTGTTGGTCCGGCTCTTTACCAGGTGCAGATCTTTTCCACATGCTTTTTGTCTGTCATTTTGTTCTTAACTTTTGGAAGCAGGTTTGGTCTCAAATTAATAAGATTTTTTCCTCCACTCACCCCTTTTCTCCATCTCATATTTTTTTAGGGAGTCTGTCTCCCATCTGGGAACACTGCACTTGTAACGTTAGGATAATTGATTTGCAATTAGCTGTGGCATTTCAGCAAATCACCAAAAACTGGAAGGATTTCACCAAATTATCTTATAAGGCTTGGTGGTACGCTGTTTGCTACAATCATAGACTAGACACAACTTTTGTATATCCCTTATCCCTAGCGGCTAAACGAAGAGAATTGTGGAGCCCAGTTACATTATTTTTTGACTAGAGTGCTTGTATTTCTCTGTCTTTATCCCCGATACAGCAAGAAGTTTCTAAACCTCCATGATTTCCTGTTCTTTCTACACAAGGTATTTCTTTCTCGTTCTTTTTCTTTTTTCAACTTTGCTATTGATTATATTGTATATTTCATATCCCCTTGTATTGCTTTATTTCATACCAATTGCTAGGTTTTTTTTTCTTTTTTTTTGCACACTTAACTTTTGATGTTTCATATTACAGCCTATGTTATTGTCATTGCTTTATGTGCCATGCATCTTATGATGTAATATTTGAGCATTTCTTATTTTAATAAAACTTTTCTGAACTTAAACATGAGCAATGAGTAGAAAGAGGCAAAAAAGGCGAGAAAGGAGCAGAATAAATGTCAGAAAAGAGCAGAAAGTGGCAGAATAAAGGACAGAAATGATAAGGTAGAGATAGAATAAAGGTGAGATACGAGCAGAAAGAAGTTAAATAAAGGTCAGAAAGAGGCAGTTTAAAGGACAGAAATGAGCAGAAAGAGGCAGAATTAAGGTCAACAACGAGCAGAAAGAGGCAAGATAAATGTGGGAAGCGAGCACAAAGAAACCAAATAGAGATCAGAAACGAGTATAATGAGACAGAATACAGGCCATAAATGTGCAGAAAGCGGCAAAATGAAGTTCAGAAAGAGGCAGAATAAAGGGCAGAAATGAGCAGAAAGAGGCAGGAGTAAGGTCAGCAACAAGCAGAAAGAGGCAAGATAAAGTTGAGAAATTAGCAGAAAGAGGCAGAATAGAGGTCAGAAATGAGTAGCAAGAGGGAAAATAAAGGTCAGAAAGAAGCAAAATAAAGAACATCAATGAGCAAAAAGAGGCCTAATAGAGGTTAGAAACACGCAGAGAGAAGCAAAATAGAGGACAGAAACAAGCAGCAAGAGGCAGAATATAGGTCAGAAACTAGCACAATGAGGCAAAATAGAAGTCAGAAATGAGCAGAAAGAGGCAGACAAAAGGTCATAAAGAGGCAGAATAAAGGTAAGAAACTAGTGTAAGGAGGCAGAATAAAGGTCAGCAGCAAGCAGAAACAGGCAAGCTAAAGGTGAGAAAGAGGCAGTATAAAGGACAGAAATAAGCAGAAAGAGGCAGAATTAAGGTCAACAATGAGCAGAAAGAGGCAAGATAAATGTGGGAAGCGAGCACCTAGAAACCAAATAGAGGTCAGAAACGAGTATAATGAGACAGAATACAGGCCTTAAATGTGCAGAAAGCGGCAAAATAAAGTTCAGAAAGAGGCAGAATAAAGGGCAGAAATGAGCAGAAAGAGGCAGGATTAAGGTCAGCAACGAGCAGATAAAGTTGAGAAATTAGCAGAAAGAGGCAGAATAGAGGTCAGACGTGCGCATCTTTTACCTGACATCACTGCCTTGAAGCTGCTATCCTGCCGTGAGGGGAACGGCGTTTCCGAAGTGTTTTCTCGGCCGGAGGGCTGCCATTGGAATCGCATAGCCGTGAGGGGAACGGCGCACGAAAACACCATCACCCAGAATCCTTTGCTACGGGCGCTCGCCGTCTGCTTCATCAGGCAGCGCCCGGGGGGTCAAAAGGCGGTCACCGAACCCACAGCGTGGGACGCGCGCACCTTTTACCTGACATCACTGCCTTGAAGCTGCTATCCTGCCGTGAGGGGAACGGCGTTTCCGAAGTGTTTTCTCGGCCGGAGGGCTGCCATTGGAATCGCATAGCCGTGAGGGGAACGGCGCACAAAAACACCATCACCCAGAAGCCTTTGCTACGGGCGCTCGCCGTCTGCATCATCAGGCAGCGCCCGGGGGGTCAAAAGGTGGTCACCGAACCAGCAGCGCGGGACGCGCGCACCTTTTACCTGACATCACTGCCTTGAAGCTGCTATCCTGCTGTGAGGGGAACGGCGTTTCCGGAGTGTTTTCTCGGCCAGAGGGCTGCCATTGGAATCGTATAGCCGTGAGGGAAACGGCACACGAAAACACCATCACCCAGAAGCCTTTGCTACGGGCGCTCGCCGTCTGCATCATCAGGCAGCGCCCGGGGGGTCACAAGGCGGTCACCGAACCCGCAGCGTGGGACGCGCTCGGGCGAAGCCCGGGCCAAGGGCGGGCCCGTCCTTGCCCGTCACTGACCGGAACGGACTGGACTGGGTGCCCCCCCTAACGCTGCATCTCCTGCACATATCTTAAGGTACTGTAGTTATCTCCCCCCTTGTGTGAGAGCTTTGTAAAAGCTATTTTGTGGGAGCCAACTGGATTATTGGTCTCAATCGTTCTGCTAACTTCTTGCCTGACTTGTAAAGCTTACTGTGTCTAATTTTGTGGTCGTGATCCATTGTCTCCATTATACAAGCTAAAGATATCAAGGGCAGAGTGCCAAGCATCCATCGCTCTGGAACTATGGATCAATTTATTACTAAGGTTAACTGTGTGATCGACCAGGAAATTACGTTGTTAGAACGCCGTGTCTCACAGGACCTTGTGGCAGCTAGAAGGTCCTCTATGGGCCATATAGCCAATGTGTGCTCCCCTGTACAACAAGCTCCTAAAGGTCTTGATATTCTACGCCCCGATATTGATTCTCCGACTATGGATTTGCTTCCCAGCGGGACAGTAGCTGTTACTATGGAAGAACAATCAACGGTCTATGACTCACTGTTGACTTCCCCCTGTCCATTGCCGTCTGCTCATAGCACAGTGCCGGAGCCAAGCACCAGGCAATTGCGCGAGAGGCATCCTGGGGCTGTCCCTAAAAATAAGCAAGGGTGTACCCCCATGAATGGCTGGAAGGGTAAGATAAGGAAAAAAAGCAAAAACCTGTGAGCCTTCCGAAAAATTCCAGAATGCCCTCCGCCCCCTCGGAGCAGCTTTCTTTGATTGTACCAGCAAATAAAGACACACCTCTAGCTTATCCTTCACCCGTTAGTACGGTGCGGCAAGAAGCTAGTGGGGGGTCTAATGTAATAGATGGGGACGAGGGAAGGATCCCTGATCTATCTATTATTTACGATGCAATCAGGTCTCTCCTTCACCCTATAGAAGAAAGAATACTTATGATCGAACTTCACCTACTTAGGATCGAACAAGGGCTTCGAGGTCATATTGATCTTGTAAATAACACTGACCAACTCGGGGCCTCTAAACCATCGAATAATACCCGAGCAGAAAATGCCCCGGCTGCCCCTCATGACCAGCCAGCATTATCTTTAAATAACCAGGTGCTAATTGCAACCAATAAACCATTAGTAGTGCCCGACCATATACAACCTGCTCAGTCTAATATAACCCAGTCCAAACAGGATGCCAGGCATCATATATACCAGTCTCCAAGGAGAGAAAACATTCCAAATTTGCCCCCCGAAGTTTCTCCATTTGTTGTATTCCTAACAGGAGTCCCTGAATTGGGTAAACACGAAGTTGAATCCCCCATAACTTTAAGAAACAGGGTTGTGCACTGGTTTAACAAAAACAGACCACTTCCATTGCACAAAACCTGCAAGATACTCATGGTTAGGAGGGTGCCATGGGTTGGCCATTTGGTGAAAAATATAAGGGGGGATTGTATTCTAATCAACTTTGAGGACCCCCAAATAGTTGATTACATATGCAATTGGAGTCATTCTAACTCAGGTGCATCTATTTATGCCCTTCCCCTGACCTATTTCTATCCCCCTGGCCACTTCGCCAAAAATCAGGATGGATGGACAACTGTCCATAGGAATGGGAGGGGACTGCCACAAGGGTGTTGGTCTAGACCCCCTCCCTACCTAGACCCTATTCCTACGCAAAACCGGTTTAGCAGTTTAGAGGCTGTTGATTGACTTGGAGACAGAGAAGGGGAATTAAGTAGTTCCCTGCCCTCCCTAGGTTGCTGTATATCTGATAATATATTTATTTTACCAAGGGCAACTGGCGTCCATAATAGTTCTATTACTAACAGAGAAGCACTATTAGGGGTTAGAATGAGTGCAACTTTCAGAAAACCCCATATAGAACAAAGCATCCCTGTGGCGGAGGCCACTGAAATACCCCTGAGGTTATTAGCAGTAGAACCAGACATTCCTGAGGTAGGTGTTGTCAATGCGACAACTAGTCAAATCATATCTCAGAAATATATATTACCAGAGGCAGGGCTTACCATCACGACCTGGAATATAGCCGGTCTCAGTGCGAAGTTGAATACCCCTTTTTGGAACGATTTTATTTTGCAAGGGTCCGACATGATATGTCTTCAAGAGACTTGGTATAAAGAGCCAATTTATGTGGAAGGTTATACATCCCATTGGGTATTGGCAACGAACTCAGAAGTTGGAAGGGCGAAAGGTGGCCTTTTAATTTTAACATCAACCAAGCAAATTAAGTTCAAATTAAGCACTTATCATGAGGTGGCCCCCTATGCCCAGTTATTACGCCTGGAGCATGTTATGGGCAAGGACTTAATTATATTTAATTATTATAATAATATCTTCGATGCACGCAGGGGTCCTATAGTATATGAAATTGGGAGAGAGATTAATAAGATGCTGGCCCTATCTGGGAGCCAACCGGTCCTCTTATTGGCAGGAGATTTTAATATTCAGACCTGCCCACATGCCAAATACAGGACAGCGGTTTTCTAGGGGAACCAGATCTTAACGTTAGTATTCCATATATTCATTTTCCACATAATGATCATGGAACTGCACTTAATAACTTGATAGCCAAACTGGACCTAGAACTACTTGATTGCTCCATGAAAAAGGGCAATATTAATTGCCCAACCTTCAAAGGTAGGGATGCCCACTCTAACATCGATCATATTCTTGTCTCCTGTAATACTGCGTATTCCGATCTATGGATAACAGAGCAGGCAGTAAGCGACCACAACAGTATCTCTGTAACATTACTGAACTGGGGGTATATACATTTAGACCCCAGCAGCTGTGTCAGAGATATAGTTGCAGTGAGACCTAATGGGGCAAGAATCAAGTGGGCCAATGTTAATCCTGCTGTGCTTTTGAATGAGATTATAACTAAATGCACAACAGAAATTGATTATTGTTTAAGTAACGAGATAGTACCTGCCACACTGCTCTCTAAATTTTATAAAATTAACACTGTTATTGAGGGCTTATTGACAGGCAGAAGTAGGCCAATGAAAACTAGGCTAGTTGGCTGGTTTGATAGTAATTGTCCTCAGGCCTTGTCTAAATTAAAGGCTGTCTTGGCCGCTAAACCCAGGGATACCATACCTATTAAGGCCGAACGCCTTCATTATAAGACTTCCCTGCTAGTTCGGTAAAAAGAAATACAAGAGGAGTTATGGCATAAACTTAGTCTGGCGGCAGATACAAACAACACTAGATTATTTTGGGAGACCATTAACTGCACCTTCCTAAAGAATGAAAACATTCCTGAACTAACATCGCACGTAAACTGCAATGCCTGGATAGACCATTTTACTAATATTTTTAACCCAGATAGTTTGGTTTTAGATTTTGTAACGAATCACAACTCTGTATGGCTATCGTCACCTCTATTCATTAGCTTGGAAGAGGTTTATTTAGGGCTGTCTAAGAGTAGTGGGGGTAAAGCCCCGGGTCCTGATGGTGTTCCCGTGGACCTGTATAAACAGGAGATGAACTTATGGGCACCTATCTTAACTCGTATTTTTAATGCTGCTATGGAAGGCAACCTTCCCTTGACCTGGGGACAATGTATAATTGTCTCCCTATTTAAAAAGGGGTCCAGGTCAGAGGCACGTAACTATCGCCCAATCTCCCTCTTGGACTCATCAATTAAAATCCTGAGCAGAATCCTCCTAAACAGACTAGAAATATGGGCAGAGGACAATACCATTCTATCGCCAGTTCAGTATGGGTTCAGGAGGGGACTAGGTACAATGGAGCAGTGCCTGAATCTCGATCTTATTATAAATAAATATACTACGGTCAAAAAAGGGAACCTATTTTTATGTTTTGCTGACCTTAGCAGCGCTTTTGATTTGGTCGAACACTCAATCTTATGGCCTATATTACTGGAGATGGGGGCACCAAAAGACATCATACACTTCCTGGCCAGATTATATGAAAGGCTATCCAGTAAAGTACGTTTCGGGTCTAATGGGGAATCTACACCCTTTTTCAGAGTGTCTAGAGGTATTAGACAAGGTTGTGTTTTAGCCCCTTTGTTATTCTCCTTATTTATCAACCATATCGACACAATCCTTAGACAGGTCCTAGCAGATGCCCCCCGAGTGGATGGTGATCCAATCCCAATACTGTTGTATGCGGACGATGCCGTTCTCTTGTCACAAACACAAATCGGCCTCCAACGCTTGATTGACAGCTTTCTGCGGTTTATCGACAGCAGGAAGCTGCTAATCAATAAAGAAAAAACATTCGTAATGTCTTGTGGGTGGAAGATCGGGGTAAAAAGGACCTTTTATCTGGATGAGGCAAAAATTCAAACCACTAACAAATTCTGCTATCTTGGTGTCACATTTTCTGGTGATGGGAGATGGGACAATGAGTGCGAGAATGTGCGCCTTAAAATGGTAAGGAATAGTAGTGGCGTATTTAGATTTGCCTCTAAGCTTGGGAATAGGAGAATTAAGGAAATGATTTTGATTTACAAAGCCAGATGTCTATCCTCTGCTTTGTATGGGGCTGGTGTATGGGGCCACCATACCCTTTGTGGTAGTCGTATTCAACTTGACGAAAACTCATTTTTGAGACGTCTATTGTGTGCGCCTGCATCAGCCTCTACAGAGCTAATTCACAGAGAAGTGGGCCTAGATCATATTAAAGATTTTGTAGCTTTACGGCCACTAGCCTTATGGCGATCTATTTGGTCTAAAACCGAAACCATATTTACCCAAAAAGTAATTAGAGACTGCCTAAGGTTGGACCAATGTTTGCACATTCCTTGGCTCAGACATAGTTTTTCACTGGTATAAGCTTCTTTTTAACCTGGATCCATTTTTAGTGCCGGACGAAGCTGCCAGTATATCTAAATCAGAGCTTAAGGCGACCTTTCTATGCCACTTAAGAAAATCTAGAGAACCTGATTGTGCAAAACAAAGCACTTTTGTTTTTTATTGTGAAAATAATGCGAGTGAAGGTTTTCAGCCATACTTAACGGAAGTTTCAAGAAATTCTCACCGTTTTGTCCTTACTCGTTTAAGGTTTGGTATAGTACACCACGTTGTGTCTTTTCCTGTTATTAGGCAGCACAGTAACACTTTATGTCCCTGCGATGACATATCCAAACAGAGTTGTTGTCATTTTATGCTGTTTTGTAAATTTTATACATTTTTAAGAAGACAATTTTTAAAACCTATCTTTTTAAAGTATAATGTTAGGTCTACTAGGGATGCGATGCAGTTAATGTTTACCCTGGGAAGTGTAAGTGTTAAATGTATGGTCGCTAGAAATTCTATTGTTATTTAATCACTTGGCTTCCTAGCAAGTTGCATTCACCATTCTGTTAAGTACAGTGATATTTGTACATGTTTCGACATGAGAACTGCACCTTATATAGTCATTTTTGCACATTACTTATGCACTTTAGCAACTAGCATATGCCAATTTATTGAGCTCATTAGAGCATCCTCTTCTTATACCCACATCGTCAATTGTATGTATTGGTATGTCAGAGGAGATTGTATTTAGCTAGCGTGGATTGTGTACATTTAACGTATTTGGTCTATATTCTTTCTCCTTTTTATTGTTGTTTTCTCATATGATTATTGTATGTTTTATATTTTATGTCTGCTATATGGTTGTGCAAACAAACCGAATAAAGCATTATGAACTGAACTGAGCTGAGTAGCAAGAGGGAAAATAAAGGTCAGAAGGAGCAAAATAAAGAACATCAATGAGCAAAATGAGGCCTAATAGAGGTTAGAAACACGCAGAGAGAAGCAAAATAGAGGACAGAAACAAGCAGCAAGAGGCAGAATATAGGTCAGAAATTAGCACAATGAGGCAAAATAGAAGTCAGAAATGAGCAGAAAGAGGCAGACAAAAGGTCAGAAGGAGGCAGAATAAAGGTAAGAAACTAGTGTAAGGAGGCAGAATAAAGGTCAGCAGCAAGCAGAAACAGGCAAGCTAAAGGTGAGACATGAGCAGAAGTAGAGAATAGAGGTCAGAAAAGAGCAAAAGGAGGCAAAATAGAGGTCAGAAATTATAAGAAAGAGGCAAAATAAAGATGACAAATTAGCAGCAAGTGGCAAATTAAAGGAAAGAAACAAGCAGAAAGAGGCAGAATAAAGGTCAACAACGAACAGAAAGAGGCAAGATGTAGGTGGGAAGCTAGAACAAAGAAACTGAATAGAGCTCAGAAAAGAGCATAAAGAAGCAGAATACAGGACACAAATGTGCAGAAAAAGGCAACATACAGGTCAGAAAGAGGCAGAATAAAGGACAGAAATGATAAGGTAGAAAAAGACTAAAGGTGAGAAACAAGCAGAAAGAAGTTAAATAAAGGTCAGAAAGAGGCAGAATAGAGGACAGAAATGAGCAGAAAGAGGCAAAATTAAGGTCAACAATGAGCAGAAAGAGGCAAGATAAATGGGGGAAGCAAGCACAAAGAAACCAAATAGAGGTCAGAAACGAGCATAAAGAGGCAGAATACAGGCCACAAATGTGCAGAAAGAGGCAGAATTAAGGTCAGCAACATGTAGAAAGAGGCAAGACAAATGTGGGAGACGAGCACAAAGAAATCAGAAAGAGGCATAATAGAGGTTAGATATGAGCAGCAGGAGGGAAAATAAAGGTCGGAAAGAAGGGAAATAAAGAACATCAATGAGCAGAAAGAGGCATATTAAAGGTCAGAAATGAGAAGAAACAGGCAAAATAAAGGTCAGCATGAGCAGAGAGAGAGACAAGAAAAAGGTGAGAAATGAGCAGAAAGAGGCAGAATGCTGGTTAGAAAAGAGCAGCAAGAGGGAATATAAAGGTCAGAAAGGAGCAGAAAGAGGCACAATAAAGACCCTCAGTGAGCAGAAAGAGGCACAATAGAGATCAGAAAGGGGCAGAAAGAGACAGAATAAAGGTCAGAAACAAGCAGAAAGAGGCAAAATGAAGATGAGAAACAAGCAGAAAGAGGCTAAATAAAGGTCAGCAATGACAGGAAGAGCAAGATAAAGGTAAGAAACAAGCAGAAAGAGGAAGAACAAAGGTCAGAAAGGGGCAAAAGGGTCAGAAATTAGAAGAAAAGATAGAATAAAGGTCAGAAACAAGCAGAAAGAGGCATAATAAAGATCAGAAAGAGGGGAATAAAGGTCAGAAACAAGCATCAAGAGATATATTTAAGGTCAGAAACGAGAAGAAAGAGACAGAATAAAGGTCGGAAACCAGCATAAAGAGGCAAAATGAGGATGAAAAACGAGCGGAAAGAGGCAAAATAATTGTCAGCAATGAGCAGAAAGAGCAAGATAATGGTAAGAAACTAGCAGAAAGCTGAGGAACAAAGCTCAAAAAGAGGCAAAACGGTCAGAAAATAGAAGAAAGAGATAAAGTAGAAAGAGGCAAACTAAAGGTGAGAAACGAGCAGGAAGAGACAGAAAATAGGTCAGATACAAGCAGAAAGAGGCAAAATGAAGGTGAGAAACAAGCAGAAAGAGATAGGATAAAGGTCAGCAACAAGCAGAAAGAGGCAAACTAAAGGTGAGAAACGAGCAGGATGAGACAGAATAAAGGTCAGAAACAAGCAAAAAGAGGCAAAATAAAGGTCAGAAAGAGGGGAATAAAGGTCAGAAACAAGCAGCAAGAGGCATTTTAAAGGTCAGAAAGGAGAAGAAAGAGGCAAAATATTGTCCAGAATGAGGAAGAAATAAGGTCAGTAATGAGCCGAAAGAGGCAGCATAAAGGTCAGCAATGAGCAGAAAGAGGCAAGAAAAAGGTGAAAAATGAGCAGAAAGAGGCAGAAAAGAGGTTAGAAACGAGCAGCAGGTGGGAAAATAAAGGTCAGAATGGAGCAGAAAGAGGCAAAATAAATACCCTCAGTGAGCAGAAAGAGGTAAAATAGAGGTCAGAAACAAGAATAAGAGGTAGAAAAAAGGTCGGAATGAGCTGAAATAAGCAGAATAAATGTCACAAACAAGCAGAAAGAGGCGGAGTCAAGGTCAGAAACAAGCCAAAAGAGGAAGAACAAAGGTCAGAAAGAGCCAAAACAGTCTGAAATTAGAAGAAAGAGATAGAATAAAGGTGAGCAACAAGCAGAAAGAGGCAAAATAAAGGTCATCAATGAGCAGAAATAGCAAGATAAAGGTAAGAAACAAGCAGGAAATAGGCAGACTAAAGGTCAGAAACTAGCAGAAAGAGGCAGAATTAAGGTCAGCAACAAGCAGGAAAAGGCAAAATAAGGGTGAGAAACAGAAAAAGTGAAAATAGAGGTCAGAAACAATCAGATGGAGGGAAAATAGAGGTCAGAAATGAGCAGAAAGAGGGAAGATAAAGGTCAGAAAGAGGCAGAATAAAGTTCAGAAATGAGCAGAAAGAGGCAGAATAAAGGTCAGAAACAAGCAGAAAGAGGCAGGATATAGGTGAGAAACGAGCAAAAAGAGGCAGTATAGAGTTCAGAAACTAGCAAAAAGAGCCAAAATAGTGGTCAAAAACTAGAAGAAAGAGCCAAAATAAGGGTGAGAAGATAGCAGGAAGAAGCAGAAGAAAGGTGAGAAACGAGCCGAAAGAGGGTAAATAAAGGTGAGAAGCAAGAAGAAAGAGGCAAAATACAAGACAGCAATGAGCAGGAAGAGGTAATATAAGGGTAAGAAACAAGCAGAAAGAGACAGAATAGAGGTCAGAAACCAGCAGAAAGAGGGTAAATAGAGGTAAGAAATTAGCTGAAAGAGGCAGGTTAAAGGTGAGAAATGAGCAGCAAGAGGCAGAATAAAGGTCAACCACTAGCCGAAAGAGGCACAATAAAGGTGAGAAACAAACAGTAAAATGCAAAATAGAGGTCTGAAATTAGCATAGGTGGCAAAATAGAGCTCAGCAACGAGCAGAAAGAGGTAAGATAAAGGGGGAAATGAGCAGGAAGAGACAGAATAAAGGTCAGAAAATAGCATAAAGAGGCAAAATAAAGGTGAGAAACAAGCAGAGGAAGCAAAATAAAGGTCAGCAATGAACAGAAAGAGGCAAAATAAAGGTGAGAAACAAGCAGAACGAGGTGGAAAAAAGGTGAGTAACGATCAGGAAGAGACAGAATAAAGGTCAGAAACAAGCAGAAAGAGGCAAAATGAAGGTGAGCAACAAGCAGAAAGAGGCAAAATAAAGGTCAGCAATGAGCAGAAATAGCAAGAAAAAGGTAAGAAACAAGCAGGAAGGAGGCAGACTAAAGGTCAGAAACTAGCAGAAAGAGGCAGAATAAAGGTCAGCAACAAACAGGAAAGGGCAAAATAAAGGTGAGAAACAAGCAGATGGAGGGAAAATAGAGGTCAGAAATGAGCAGAAAGAGGGAAGATAAAGGTTAGAAAGAGGCAGAATAAAGTTCAGAAATGAGCAGAAAGAGGCAGAATAAAGGTCAGAAACAAGCAGAAAGAGGCAGGATATAGGTGAGAAACGAGCAACAAGAGGCAGTATAGAGTTCAGAAACAAGCAGAAAGAGCCAAAAATAGTGGTCAAAAACTAGAAGAAAGAGAAAAAATAAGGGTGAGAAGATAGCAGAAAGAAGTAGAAGAAAGGTGAGAAATGAGCCGAAAGAGGTGAGAAGCAACCAGAAAGAGACAAAATACAAGACAGCAATGAGCAGGAAGAGGTAATATAAAGGTAAGAAACAAGCAGAAAGAGACAGAATAGAGGTCGGAAACCAGCAGAAAGAGGGTAAATAGAGGTCAGAAATTAGTAGAAAGAGGCAGGTTAAAGGTGAAAAATGAGCAGCAAGTGGCAGAATAAAGGTCAACCACTAGCAGAAAGAGGCACAATAAAGATGAGAAACAAACAGTAAAATGCACAAATAGAGGTCTGAAATTAGCATAGGTGGCAAAATAGAGGTCAGAAACAAGCAGAAAGAGGCAAGATAAAGGTGAGGAATGAGTAGAAAGAGGCAGAGCAAAGGTCAGAAATGAGCAGAATAAAGGTCAGCAACGAGCAGAAAGAGGCAAGATAAAGGGGAAAACAAGCAGGAAGAGACAGAATAAAGGTCAGAAAAGAGCAGAAAGAGGCAAAATAAAGGTGCGAAACAAGCAGAGAAAGCAAAATAAAGGTCAGCAATGAGCAGAAAGAGGCAAAATAAAGGTGAGAAACAAGCAGAAAGAGGTGGAAAAAAGATCAGAAACAAGCAGAAAGAGCCAGAATAGAAGTCAGAAACAAGCAGAAAGAGGCAACACACAGGGCAGAAATTAGCAGATGATCGCAAAATAAAGGTTAGAAAGAAGCAGAATAAAGATCAGAAAGAGGCAGAATAGAGGTTAGAAGCGAGCAGCAAGAGGGAAAATAAAGGTCAGGAAAGAGTTGAAAGAGGCAAATTAAAAACCAGCAATGAGCAGAAAGAGGCAAAATAAAGTTAGGAAATGAGCAGAAAGAGTCAAAATTAAGGGTGGGCGTCGTGCTCAGCTTCGTCCACGGAGTGCACTTAGCGCTGCCTGCTTCGCCGTTTATGAAGTAGGCTTATCAGGCAGCGCTACGCCCACGATGCTGCGAAGCGGAGCTGCCCGCCACCAGCCGCCCGCCCTCATTTTAAAATGCTTTAAAGAATATACAAAATAAATAAAACCTTACCTGCAGTGCGGTGTCCCGGGGCCTACCTCTTCCTGCTTGCCGGTAACTTCTTCACACAAATGCGCATGCGATGACGCCCGCGCATGCGCATTTCTCGCGAGAAATGCGCATGCGTGGGCATCCTTGTTGCCTTGATCAGTGAAGTGTTCTCCATCACTTCTGTAAATGCCATCCATATGGAAACGTAGATTGTTGTTATAGATGGAGCCCATCCTATGGTCTCTGAGGTAAGCAGAAACAGCTTAATTGACATTTTTTCTAGCTTTCTCAATCTGAGGACACAATTGATTGGACCACTTCCAATTCTGTCTTTGGCATATGTTAGAGTATACAAATACAGTTTGGGGGAAAAGCAACATCAATTCTGCAAAGGTGTCCTTCATTAGCATTTCCAGACCTACCCCAGTCAATGTGCCTAGGTCATTGCCACCACAGTGCACAATCATGAGGTCAGGGGGTTGGAGATGCAAAAAGGTTTTAACCAAAGGCATTAATTGATTCCACTTTAATCCTCTCTGTCCAGTCCATTTAATGTCTACATTTTGCAAAGCTAAGTCTTTGTCAATACCTCTGTGTTCAACATACCTTTTGCACCAGAAAACATAGCTGTGCCTAACAATCAACACTGTAAGCATCTTGAAGGGATGTCTTTAGCTAGGTAGTCAGTTGGTAGAATGAGAGGTATGTAAAATGGTGGGCAAGATGCAATTTAAAAAAAATTAGAGAAATGATTGGCTGTTTAAGAACATTCTACATTCAAACATAGGGTGCATTTTCCTTTTTTTTAAAGCATTTTTCTTATTGGCTAGTAAAAAATGTTTGAAAGGTACAATAGAAAGGATAAGATCATATTTTGCCAAGTCAACCACACCTGCTGTTTGTATTTGCAACATTGTGTGGTTAACTTGAAAATATGGTGAACTTGTGACCTGTGAATTCAGTTGAATATTCCCTGAACTGTTATTGAGGATACTGGCATGAAGCAGAATGGGGGAAGGGTTAAAAGTTAACTGTGCTTTAAAAATGTGAAATTGTAATTTATATGTGAGTAATCGTTTTCTTTCAATGAATTTTCCTAAGTCAGTACTATCTTTAGAAGTGGTGTTTAATTAAAAAATAGTGTTGAATGTATTTATTATATCTTTTTGAACTCATGTATGAATTTGCGACTCCATCGCAGTGGTGCACGATGGGGTTGCAACTTCTAAAAAAATGTATGAACAGTTTGGGCACCTTTCGAAGTGAGTTGCTGAGGGTTATTATGTGTAACCAATAGAAATGTGTTTTACAATTTTGAAAAATCCAGGAAGCAATGGGATTTGTTACTTATGTGTATTTTGTGAGGAGAAAGAGAGGGAAACGTTGTCATTACTGGTTTTACCTTGCTGAGTCTGGTGTATTATAGTGATTGTGTGTAAAAGAAAATCCTGTCAGAGTTAGTGATATTTTAAATTGAACACATTTGCAAGGTGAGTTATAAATGTGTGAGGTGTATTTAAATGTTTTTAACATTATTCAAAAACTGTTGTTTAAAATATATTATTAAATGTAGAGATGTAGATTGTACTTTGTTTCATTGTGCTTAAATGTTGTTTAAAAAAGAGTGTATAGTAATATGTGTATTTTTTAAGATGATTACTGATGTTCATATACAATGTTATTAATTAGGATGGTTTTTTAAGTCTGTAGAAAGGTAAAGTTGAATGATGCCACATAATTTTAGATAGTTGGTTGAAGATGCAGCAGCAATGTGTAATTTGAAAGAAGTTCATATAAGGTGTAATTCTTTTTTTGTTGTCTCTACAAAGATATAGTTGAATGATACTGCATTATTTTAGATAGTTTGATAAAGATGCAGCACAACTGTGCAATTTGAAAGATGTTCATATAAGGTGTTATTAATTAGGTTTATTTTTATAGTTTGTACAAAGGTAAAGTTAAATGATGCCACATATTTTTATATAGAATGGTGAAATAAGGTGCTGTTAATTAGGTTTCTTTTTGTAGTCTGAAAAAAGGTATAGTTGAATGATGCCACATAATTTTAGATACAAAGGTGAAGATGTGCAATAAAAGTGTAGTTTTAAAAATGCTCATAAAAGGTGTTGTTAATTAGCCTTCTTTCTTAAGTCTATTGAGGGGTATAGTTTAATGATGTCACATATTTGTAGATAGAATGGTCAAGATGTAGCTAAAAAGTAAACCACCACATATCACCCTTGCAGGCATGTTGTACTTATCTACTTAACTAGATATTATGTAATGATTCATCTATGTGTTCAGATTGTATTTATACAGTTGTATGTATGCTAAGTGAACTATTCAGAGGTGCCTGACCGATTACAGGAGTGCAAAGGTGACTAGGTGATTTTCAAACTACATGAGTAATGATTGACTGATTCCATATTCTGCAATCACCCAGTTAGTATGCAGGCACTCATGAAATCACTCCGCCACTACCCAAACACTTATGAAATCACCCAGGCTACCCATGCACTCTCCCAATCAGCCAAGCACTGCCCATGTACTCATGCAATAAACCAAGCACTTATAAATTCACCATGCACTCTGCTTGCAGTACTCTAATCATTCAGTCAGTACCCATGTACTCATGCAATGACCCAGGCACTAACTGATGCTCTGCCATAACCCCTGTCCACTACCCATGCAGTCCTCTAACCACCTACACACTACTCATTCATTCCTCCAATTACCCAGGTAGAACCCATGCAGTCGAACAATCACCCTGTCAATACCCATGCACTGCTGTAATTACCCACCAAGCACCATGTTCTTATCCAATCACTCCACCAATACCCAAGCACTTATAAATTCACCATGCACTCTCCTTGCAGCACTCTAATCATCTAGTCACTACCCATGTACTAATGCAATGACCCAGGCACTAACACATGCAGTGCTACAATCCTCTGTGCACTACCCATGCAGTCCTCTAACCACCTACACTCTACTCATTTGCTCCTTCAATTACCCAGGTAGTACCCATGCAGTCTAAAAATCAACCTCTCACTACCCATGGACTTCTTCAATCACCCAGCCAGTACCATGTACTTATCTAATCACTCCACCAATAACCAAGCACTTATAAATTCACCCAGGCACTCTCCTTGCAGTTCTCTAATCATCCAGTCAGTATCCATGTACTTATGTAATCATCTAGGTAGTAACCATGCACTCATGGAATGAAGCAGACATTACTCATGCACTTGTACAATCATGCAGGCAGTACCCATGCACTCGTAGAAGAATCTACATACTACTTATGTATTCATCCAATCACTGAAACACTACCCATGCACTCTTTCAATCACACAAGCACTACCCATGTACTCATGCAATCATCCAGGCACTACTCATAGTTTAAGAAATAGCCAGACATTACCCATGCACATGTGCAATCTCTCAGGCACAACCTATGCATTCGTCCAATCACTCATGCATTACTATGCATTCGTCCAATCACAAAGGCACTACCCATGCACCCATACAAGCACCTATGTGGTACTGATGCCCTCATGCAATCCCCTGGCCCTATCCATGCACTCTTTATATTACTCAACCACTACCTATGTACTCATACCTATGTACTCATTCAAAAACCCAGACGCTACTGATGCACTTATGCAATCACCCAATCACTACTGATACACTCTTCCAATCACTCAACCACCACTTATATGCTAATACAATCACCCAGGCATTAACCATCCACTCATGCAATAACTCATGCATTACAGATCCACTTGTGCAATCATGGAGGTACTACTCATGCACTCATACAATCACCCATGCACTACCCATGAACTCTTTGAATTAATCATGCTCTACACATGTGCTCATGCAATCACCCAGACATTAGCATGCAGTTATTTCTCTTTTTTAACTAGATAAGGTAGTTCTGAAAAGTACTCTTTTTTTCTCCTTATTTGTTTTTAATTTCTTTTGTGTTGTTTTTAAACTATTTTGTAAATTTTTTGGGTGTTTTTGAAAACTCAAAAAAAATACAGGTTTAAGTCTTAACTTTTGGAATTATAAACTCATTCCAATACAAAAAAAAGAAAATTGCAGTGAAGATTCCTTGCTGCAGAACAAACAGCATTGACAGATTGTTCACCACAACATAATATGGGCTTGCATTTATGCAATGCTGTTCCAAGTTGGCAAACTCGGACCGAATGTCCGGACCTCACGACGATGTGCTTGAGGCTCCAGAGTGCTGGGACCAGCTCCCTGGCCAGCTTGCTGCATGTTTTGTTCTGCACGTCGCAGCTGCTCTCGTGCAAGATATCTAGGATGGATCGTCTGCAGGTATTTGTACATACTCGAAGTCCCACATGAATACTTTTTGTCACTTCCTCTTGACAAAATCTGAGGACATAGAGTACAGCTCACCTTCTGAGCATTAACTTTCTTTTCACCATCTGGGATGGTAAAAAACTTCCAGACAATGAATTTGGGTCTTTTTTTGGGAGGGGCTTCTTCAAAGTCTTCATCATCAGATTGAAGTTCTTGATTAGGATTCGAAGAAGCCATTTCAATCGTTTTCCAGCAAACACCCCAAAAATGTACAGAGTAGCTGCAAAAGCACAACAGTTGTCTCTCCAGTGATTCTGCAGACAGAATGACAACAATGAGTGGGGTCCTTTAACTGCTAGAATGGAAAACCTTATAAACCAATCAAATGCTTTCTTTTAAAGTCACATGGGAGTCGATGACCCCCTGTGCGCAACCAGAGCACACCCAACGCTTCTTCGCAAAAATATATTTAACAATAAGATAAGTTTATTACAAGTACAAATATATCATTTTTATATATAGTTTAGATAATCTCTTGCTCTCATATTACCTACTGGCGGTCGCCAGTAGGTAGTTATAGTTAGGACCCTGTTTCCATAGGAAAACCGCAACATTCTATTTTGAATAACTTTGGCGCCGGTCGACGAATCCTCGCCAAATTTTCAAAATAAGTGGGGCGCTGCGCTCCGCTCCTACCCTGAAAGTCTCAGGGGGATTCGTCAAGCGGGGGCTGAGATAAAAGGGGGGTCCCAAAACGCGTTTTTCCCATGCATTTTTCCATAGGACCTTTAGACACAGCCACAGCCCGAACGGCTGAACAGAGTTCCTTGAAATTTGGCAGAGAGGTAGTCTACAGGTCAAGGAAGTGCCTTTTGTAGGTTTGGTGTAAATCTGTTCAGTAGATTCTGAGAAAATAGCCTTTAAATCAATATATATATCTGAGCCAGCTTACGGTGCGCTTACGGTGCGCTTACCGTATGCGTACGGTGACGTGCGCGAGCGCGATTCTGATTGGCTGTTCGATCTAAGTAAACATTCGCATCGGTCGAAACCAGAAAGCGGCGGCCGCCATTTTCTCTCTCGCACTCTGAGGGGGGCTGCAAAAACCAAGACAAAAAACATCTAGAGGGGGAGTATATTCAGTTCTTAAACAACCAGCATCCATATATGTGTCCCCAAACAACCCTCAAGGCCAAAAAAACAAATTTAATTTTTTTCGAAAAATCGCCGATTACGCTTACCGTACGCGTACGGTAAAAAATTTATAAAAAAAAAAGAAAATTATCCACACTTTCCCCACCCCGTGCGCAAATGGTGCCCGTAGGGCACCATTTGTGCATGGCATATATAATTAAATGGAAAGTACAAATGAATAACGTTCACAACGAAGCGCATAATATGTCCCCCATGTGCGCACGGTGCGCGAAGCGCATCGTGCGTACATGGCCCATCCCGCGTAACGTGGGCGCACGGAACGAACTGCGTTAACTGGGCGCGCACGCCACGAATGGCGTAAAGTAACTTAGCATTTAAAAAACCGTACAAATTCACTGAAAAAACCATAGGTTTCACACACGTTATAGTTAGGAATTAGCATTTAAAAAACCTTGCAAATTCACTGAAAAAACCATAGGTTTCACACAAGTTATAGTTAGCTGTACATTTCACTCGTAAAAAAACAATGAAATTCCCCCGTTATAGTTAGTGCGGGCAACTATAACTCACGCGACCGCAATCCTCTGCTGATGACATATGTGTCTTTATGAAAAAAAAATATTTGTAATATATGTATAGCTAAAATTTAATGGAAGAAGACATGGGCAAATAAGTGTCTAAATACAGTATTAGCATCAGCAGAGGATTGCGGTCGCGTGAGTTATAGTTGCCTGCACTAACTATAACGGGGGAATTTCATTGGTTTTTTACGAGTGAAATGTACAGCTAACTATAACTTGTGTGAAACCTATGGTTTTTTCGGTGAATATACATTAAATTTATATACATATAGTTTTAAAACATAAAAAATGTTATGGGAGTCGCGCACCTGACTCGACCCAGTATGTATATGATGTTACGTGGGTCTCGGCACCGCGCACTCGTCGCATATCAAACGCGCACATGACGCGATCTGATACGTATATGACGTTATGCGGGGCCACGAACTGCGCATGGTCTAACTATAACGTCCCTGAAACCTATGTGTTTTTCTATAGAGGAACCCTAAGTAAATGAAGGGATTAGGTAGCTTCATATCAAATATGTTTCCCATGATGACCACCAGAGAGAAAAGAGACCAAATTTAGCACAAATATCGCCCAAATGAAGCCGAAGTGTAACCCAATGTCAGAAGTGTGCAAAACACCCACACAAATTGGGCTTCTTTATAAAAGTGCATGAACGGGTTAACATATTTTAACCATTCTGGATTGGAGTGACAAAATAACAGAAATGAAAAATATGTTTTTATTTGCTGCTTTCCACACTATCAGAGAGTGCAGAGATGAAAATGCTGCCATTATTTGTTGCCTTGTGTGAGTGGTGTGCCATTCTTATGCCTAGCTTTTACATTTCCTGAAAGTATTGTATCTATCTGATAAGACCAAAAATAATACTTGATCAATGAAGTAAATTTTCAGGTATGTGATTTACAATTTGAAGAGAAAAATTTGAAAAGTAGATGTGTATGTGAGAATGTTATAAGAGAGACTCAAATATTTTGTTGAAAATATTGGAGTCATATGAGGTAATTTATGAGTTCTTTTGTGAGTGGCTTAGTATTTTTTTCTGATTTGCAGACTAGGTGAGTGAGAAGTTGATTCACAATATGTTGCTTTGAATTAGTATGTTGTACATTTGTTGCTTACTACATGGTGTAATTGATAATAAAGAAACTGTAGATTGAGAGTGAAACAATTGGTTAGCAAGGCATTAAAATATGAAGAAATATTTACATGTGTATATATGATGTGCTGTTCTCAAGGAGTGTTTTTCTTTGAATTCTGGGCGTTGTACATTCAGTCACTTACCCAGAAACTAAGTGTACATGCATCACATTCAAACATGGTTAAAGTCACATCAATATTGCTCTCTTTTCCGTGACACAGGCACTGAGGTGTTTGTTTATAGCCACTTACATAGATATCTGGAGAGTCATAAAACGTGCTAAATGAGACAGTCACATACTGGCACATTTACCAAAACAGTTCATGGCGCTGATACTACTAAAATTTCTCAGATATGTTGGCAAGTACTGACATAACCATCTTATTCTTAAACAGAAACAGAAAACTTCTTTCAAACTCTTTCAAACCTAGATATTGCATGGTAGTACAGGTCCTGGGTGTTCACTTTCACATGTTGCTTCAGTTGCCATGTAAAAGCCCAAGAGGCCTAAATCTAGTTTATTTTTCTTGTGAAATAATTTATTTTTGAATTTTTTAAATCTGTGACGACATCACGATGATCGCAATCATTGTCACGAAATCGTAAAACAAAAGCAGACATACAACCACCACATTAAAAAACTTTTAATGTAAAAAATGTATGCAAACTATTACAATACACACATTAATAATCACATCAGTGCTAAGAAAAAATTTGTACACATATATTTATAGTAACTTTTTCAAAAACTGTGTTTGAACCCTACTTCCTCTTCTTGCAATTACACTGAGGGTTGCGATGACTCCGGTAATTGCGACGATTGCGCCTTTTTTATGGGGCACAAAACACATATATGCACACATTTTACAGTATTTTAGACACTAGGGGTTTATTACTGCACTGTTTAAAGTCATATTTTTGTAGGGAGTTTGAATAAAAACAACCATTTAAACTAATTTTCTGTTTTCGTGGTTTCTCAGTGATGTCAGGCGCTGCGATAATATAGGAAGCCGCTATGAATTATAACCAACACACTTAAATCATTACTATCATTACTATCTAAACGACTGTATAATAGCAATACAACTCCCTTAATATCTCTATAACACAGTGCATTTCAGTTTAATCTATGACTGCATGCATTACTGTATCACTAAGTCTCTCATTCACCGTATAATTATTTGAAGGGATCTGTGAGTTGATGCATCCGTCTATTAATACTTCTGTAATGAAATGCATAAAAGACTTAGTACATCTATGAGTGGGTGCATAGGCATCCAAATGGGTCTGTGATTGGATGGGTAAGTTTCAATCTGTGGGTGCATTAGTTCCTTTGTGCATTTGTAGATAAGTGTATGACTGTCTCAAAGGGTCTGTGAGTGAGAGCATAAGTAGCTGACTGGGTGAGTGAATGAGTGCATGCATGAGTGTCTGTGTGGGTCTGTGACTGGAAGGGCGAGTGACTGGGTGGGTCTGTGAGTGAATGCAAAAGCCTTGACTGGGTGAGTGAGTGGGTGCGTGTATATCTGAATGTGTTTCTGAGTGGGTGTGTGAGTTTCCGAGTGTATGAGTGACTGACTGAGTCCATAAGTCTCTGAGACGGTCTGTGACTGAGTGTGGGAGTGGCTGTATGAGTGTGTGAGTGGGTGTATGTTTGTCTCAGTGGATCTGTGAGTGGATTTATGAGTGTGTCTCAGTGGGTCTGTGAGAACATATGTGAGTATGTGAGTGGGTTTGTAAGTGGGTGTATGAGTCTCTGAGTGGGTCTGTACATGGGTGCGTCACTCTCTGAGTAAGTCTGTAAGTGGGTGCATAAGTACCTGAATGGGTATGTGAGTGAGTGCATGAGTATCTGAGTGGGAATGTGACTGGATGAATATGTTTATTAGTGGCTATGTGAATGGGTGTATAAGTGTCTGAGTAAGTTTGTGAGTGTGTACATGAGTGTGAGACAGTGACCAGTGAGTGTGTACAAATATATATTTTTTTATATGTTCACCAATATCTGTGCTCTTGCTGCAATATTTGTAATATCCCCGCAATGGTACCAGGGGGCAGCACTGGCGATCACGGAGTCAACGTGAAATTCGTGCGCTATTAAAAAAATAAATTTTGGACACATAACTTGTGTCACTAACATACCCATTTCTCAAACATGGAGTCTGTGTATTGCCACCCTGACCCCTTATGTTAGCTGTCACACAAAATTTCAGCCCTGGAACCATTCCCGGATGACTAAATGGTGGGCGCAACTTTCTGTTCAGGTTGTGTCCAGCAAATCAGAGCATTGCCTTTTGCACGTACATTCAAGATTTACCACAAAACTACCACGAGATATCTGCGGGCAGACATATATCTATAATTTTCAGCCTACATTTCGCAAAAACTGCTGGACTTATTTGCACCAAATAACAGAAAGAACAATCTGCGTAACAACATCTACGTTTCTACCAAATTTGGTGTAATTTAATTCAGTGTTTCAGACTGTAGGTTCGACTATGTGCTCCTACGGGCATTAACATTAGAAACGCACCTTTTTTCATGCCCCTATTTCTCAATCCCCACTGCACGGATCACCCCCAAACTTTCCATGACACGCAGAACCTACTTTGACACTTTTTTAGAAAATGTCATGAACATTAGTCAAACAACGCCGAAGTTATAGGCATGTCAAAAAATGCTTTGTCTTTGGAAACTAGGTCCTTACTATAACTACCTACAGCTAATATATATAGATGTGTGTGTGTATATATATATATATATATATATATAAATATATATTTATATATATATATATATTCGAAGAAGTTTTCCGCTGAACGCCGCACACCTGCACATTAACGCCGGTGCCTGCCGTGGTAGCGGCAACTACAGTAAATCAAGTAAGGTTCAGTCCGAATAGGAATGAGGCGGCACACCGACCTGGTGTTTTAGGTATTTTTAATCGCTCACCAACAACAACGCGTTTCAGCCGAAAAACGGCCTTTGTCAAGTTGCCCATGCGTTCCACGATACAGATTTTTAAGCAATCAACATCATAATGAACATAGAAAAGTTACTCCGTAAATCTCATATACAATACATTAATCATGTTGACGAAATTGCTTGTTATCATTCAATTTCATGATAATGAATTACAGAACAGTGGAAAAAAGGGGGAAAGGAAAAGAAAATTAAAAAAATCAATAACAATTGATTAATTTCCTTCGTTCTTGGTGTGAGGTCACTTCATGAAAATGAAAGAAAGACTGTAACACATCACTTCAAAAACACCAAACATATGTTATTTATAGAGTAGACCGCTAGATAAAAACAGCCCACATGGCAAGAGTGAAACAGCCCAAAATTCGTAATGTTTGAAAGATAATTGCACAAACATAAACGATTGTTTCATAAAGATCACACATGAATTCAGCCGAAGGCAAAAACAATTGATAAAATACCTAGTTTCCATTTCTTTAGCCATCATTCATGTTTGAAATACAGAAATGCACTGCAATTGAAAAGATTCCACCATTCCTAATATTAAATCAGAATTTGATCGCATTACGGGAACACATTGTAAAAAGATGCAGAATAGTGGAGTGTATAAGAAAATAAAGGAGGGACTGATGCAAGGAAACGGTATCAGTTACATATAGCTCTTATAATTCTCATTGTTATTCTGTGCAATGGCAATGGATACCAATATGATCCATTGAGTATATGATTAATAAATCCCCAATGGGATAAAATGTAGGGATTCAAAGAATCACCTTCAATATAGGACAAGTGCCTAAATACCTATTGTCACAGAACCTAAATTAAGTCACAAGGAGCAATGTCAAAATATCAGACGTATCAATCAAGGATCCATGTCCATAATAACCTAACCACAATGCCAGTCTCAATCCATGTGAGTGAATTTCCCAAAGTGATACAAAAATGTGAATAAAAATATAGACAGAATATATATATATATATCTACAATCCAGAGGAAAATGAGGGGAGAGGGGGAAATAAAAACACAGAGGACACAAATTTGGTTGCAGAAAAAATCTAATCTAGACTTATCGGCCAACATGGCTATTGAGTTCTTCTTCCCTGTTCAATTCATAGGGGGCCCTGGTATTTAAGTCAATTATGTATCTTGATTCCAAGATACGTAGCTGTTTTTCTCTGTCACCTCCACGTATATGTTTCAGTACTCTGTCTATTCCACAGAACTTCAGTAGTGTATTGTTACTGTTGTGTGCATTGTAGAAATGTCTGGCTATGGGGTAGTTGAAATCTAGATTCGTTATGGCCCTTAGATGTTCAAGGATGCGTTTTTTTAATTGGAGTTTTGTGCTACCGATGTAGCGCATATTGCACGGACATTCCAGGAGATATACCACGTGATCCGTGGTGCAAGTGCTAAATTGCTTAAAAATCTGTATCGTGAAATGCATGGGCAACTTGACAAAGGCCGTTTTTCGGCTGAAACGCATTGTTGTTGGTGAGCGATTAAAAATACCTAAAACACCAGGTCGGTGTGCCGCCTCATTCCTATTCGGACTGAACCTTACTTGATATATATATATATATATATATATATATATATATATATATATATTCACTGAAAAAACCATAGGTTTCACACATGTTATAGTTAGCGGAAATTTTACTGATAAAAAACCAATGAAATTCCCCCGTTATAGTTAGTGCAGGCAACTATAACTCACGCGACCGCAATCCTCTGCTGATGCTAATACTGTATTTAGACACTTATTTGCCCATGTCTTCTTCCATACATTTTTAGCTATACATATATTACAAATATTTTTTTTTCATAAAGACACATATGTCATCAGCAGAAGATTGCGGTCGCGTGAGTTATAGTTGCCTGCACTAACTATAACGGGGGAATTTCATTGGTTTTTTATCAGTAAAATTTCCGCTAACTATAACATGTGTGAAACCTATGGTTTTTTCAGTGAATTTGCAAGGTTTTTTAAATGCTAATTCCTAACTATAACGTGTGTGAAACCTATTGTTTTTTCAGTGAATTTGTACGGTTTTTTAAATGCTAAGTTACTTTACGCCATTCGTGGCGTGCGCGCCCACTTAACGCAGTTCGTTCCGTGCGCGCACGGTGCGCTTCGCGCACCGCGCGCCCACTTTACGCAGTTAGTGGCGTGCACGCACGGTGGGCACGCGGTGCGCTACGCGCACCGCGTGCCCACGTTACGCTAGATGGGCCATGTACTTACTTGTAGCTACCAAAAAACAAACAATAAACACAAGGGCTCTTTTTAGAGCCACCTTATATCTAAACACTTAAATGCGATTTTTTTAAAATTTGTTTTATTAAGTTTTTTTTCGGGTGCGCGCTGGGTGCGCGCACTCGGCGATATTTTGTAACAAAATATTAATCTTTTTTTTTGCCCTACAAGGTCCTACTTTGACCCCCTTACAATGCCTACTGGGTCTATTTCTACCCACTCTGCCCCCTTTTCAAGTTCTCCCCCTTTGTTTATCACCCCCTCTTTATGCGATAGACAAAATGGCGGCCGCCGCTTCCTGATTTCCACCGATTCGAATGTTTACTAAGATCTAACAACCAATCAGAATTGCGCTCGCGCACGGCGAGGTGCGCGCACCCAGCGCGCACGGAGCGCGCTTAGATATATATATATTGATTTAAAGGCTATTTTCTCATAATCTACTGAACAGATTTACACCAAACCTACAAAAGGCACTTCCTTGACCTGGGGACTACCTCTCTGCCAAATTTCTAGTAATTCTGTTCAGCCGTTCGGGCTGTAGCCCTGTCTAAAGGTCCTATGGAAAAATGCATGGGGAAAACGCGTTTTGGGACCCCCCTTTTTTCTCAGCCCCCGCTTGACGAATCCCCCCGAGACTTTCAGGGTAGGATCGGAGCGTAGCGCCCCACCTATTTTGAAAAATTCACGAGCATTCGTCGACCGGCGCCAAAGTTATTCAAAATAGAATGTTGAGGTTTTCCTATGGAAACGTGGTCCTAACTATAACTACCTACTGGCGACCGCCAGTAGGTAATATATATATATATATATATATATATATATATATATATATATCATCGCAAAGTTTGCCCGAAGAGGAGAGGCCACCACAGGAGGTATATTGTCCAAAATTTTAATGAAGGTTGCAGCACAGGTAAAACAAAACTACCAAGCTTGAATGATGAAGTCCATCCCCGACGCGTTTCGTGCTCCCAGCACTTAATCATGGGCTCATGGCTTCTGAACAGCAGGTAGGCAACAGCAATTTTTTGGCACCTAAAAAACATCACAGTCTCCGCCTCAGTGGGCGTGGCCAACACTCTGGCCTGATGGTAACTGTAGTGCCTTCCTTCTCAAGTGAGTTGTTGTGCCCTCGTTTAAAAGTTCAAATAATCCCCAGTGGGTTGCGAGGCCGCAGTCTTTACCCCTGCTGCTTTTTACCACCTCCATTTGCCGGCTCCTGTCCCCAGGCTGTCACGTGTTTGCCGCAACAAAGGGGCTGCTTACACAGCAGGGCTCTCGCCGCGGCCCAGGCATGGCCGCTTCACATCATCGCAAAGTTTGCCCGAAGAGGAGAGGCCACCACAGGTGGTATATTGTCCAAAATTTTAATGAAGGTTGCAGCACAGGTAAAACAAAACTACCAAGCTCGAATGATGAAGTCCATCCCCGACGCGTTTCGTGCTCCCAGCACTTAATCATGGGCTCATGGCTCCTGAACTGCAGGTAGGCAACAGCAATTTTTTGGCACCTCAAATACATCACAGTCTCCGCCTCAGTGGGCGTGGCCAACACTCTGGCCTGATGGTAACTGTAGTGCCTTCCTTCTCAAGTGAGTTGTTGTGCCCTCGTTTAAAAGTTCAAATAATCCCCAGTGGGTTGCGAGGCCGAAGTCTTTACCCCTGCTGCTTTTTACCACCTCCATTTGCCGGCTCCTGTCCCCAGGCTGTCACGTGTTTGCCGCAACAAAGGGGCTGCTTACACAGCAGGGCTCTCGCCGCGGCCCAAGCATGGCCGCTTCACATCATCGCAAAGTTTGCCCGAAGAGGAGAGGCCACCACAGGAGGTATATTGTCCAAAATTTTAATGAAGGTTGCAGCACAGGTAAAACAAAACTACCAAGCTCGAATGATGAAGTCCATCCCCGACGCGTTTCGTGCTCCCAGCACTTAATCATGGGCTCATGGCTTCTGAACTGCAGGTAGGCAACAGCAATTTTTTGGCACCTGAAATACATCACAGTCTCCGCCTCAGTGGGCGTGGCCAACACTCTGGCCTGATGGTAACTGTAGTGCCTTCCTTCTCAAGTGAGTTGTTGTGCCCTCGTTTAAAAGTTCAAATAATCCCCAGTGGGTTGCGAGGCCGAAGTCTTTACCCCTGCTGCTTTTTACCACCTCCATTTGCCGGCTCCTGTCCCCAGGCTGTCACGTGTTTGCCGCAACAAAGGGGCTGCTTACACAGCGGGGCTCTCGCCGCGGCCCAGGCATGGCCGCTTCACATCATCGCAAAGTTTGCCCGAAGAGGAGAGGCCACCACAGGAGGTATATTGTCCAAAATTTTAATGAAGGTTGCAGCACAGGTAAAACAAAACTACCAAGCTCGAATGATGAAGTCCATCCCCGACGCGTTTCGTGCTCCCAGCACTTAATCATGGGCTCATGGCTTCTGAACTGCAGGTAGGCAACAGCAATTTTTTGGCACCTGAAATACATCACAGTCTCCGCCTCAGTGGGCGTGGCCAACACTCTGGCCTGATGGTAACTGTAGTGCCTTCCTTCTCAAGTGAGTTGTTGTGCCCTCGTTTAAAAGTTCAAATAATCCCCAGTGGGTTGCGAGGCCGAAGTCTTTACCCCTGCTGCTTTTTACCACCTCCATTTGCCGGCTCCTGTCCCCAGGCTGTCACGTGTTTGCCGCAACAAAGGGGCTGCTTACACAGCGGGGCTCTCGCCGCGGCCCAGGTACTCACCTGGTACTTTTAAAACAGTGATGCCTGTGCACAGAGAGAATGTCCACAACCCCTGAAGAAATGCTGTATGCATGAAACGCGTCGGGTGGACAGAAGTTTCAGCGAAGCAGCGAGCAGTTTGTTCCTTCTGGAATCCTTCACTTGAATAAAAGGCGAATCTTTCCTCCTCGTGTGGCTCTCCTTCAGCAGGCAATCTTTTGTTGGATGTGAAGCGGCCCTGCCTGAGCCGCAGGAAGAGCCCGCTGCACTGCGTGCAGCCCTGTTGCAGTGTTCACTACGAGGCAACATGAGGGCGAGGATGCCAGTGACGGAGTTAATTCAAATGAAGGCAAGCTGTTTGTGTGGCATTTCGCAACCCACTGGGGAAGAATTAACAATTATACAACTGCGCATGAGCAAACGACCCACTTGGGATTAAAGTAAGGTACCACAAGCTCCAGAATGCCACGCAAGTGACACGCCCACTGAGGCGGGAACTTTTACTCACCTGGTACTTTGAAAACAGTGATGCCTGTGCACAGAGAGAATGTCCACAACCCCTGAAGAAATGCTGTATGCATGAAACGCGTCGGGTGGACAGAAGTTTCAGCGAAGCAGCGAGCAGTTTGTTCCTTCTGGAATCCTTCACTTGAATAAAAAGCGAATCTTTCCTCCTCGTGTGGCTCTCCTTCAGCAGGCAATCTTTTGTTGGATATATACATATATATATATATATATATATATATATATATATATATATATATATATATATATATATATTACCCATTAGTTCTGGTTAGATCCGCTGTTCCATAGGAAAAGCATTTTTTGTGTTTCTAATAACTGGCCCCGTTTGACGAAAATGAAAAAAGGGAAATAAGAAAAATAAAAAAATAAGAAGAATTTAGAACACTGACTAGATACACATATTTTATATCATAGCTGTTGTTTAGACAAATCACATGCTTTGTTTAATACTATCAGATAGAAATGTAAATCAGAGTAGAATAATTTATCTTTAGGATTTTTTTTGTTGAGTGCATGTGTATGGATTGATACATGTGAGTAGAGGTTAATATGGTTGATGACTTGTGTCTATGAATTTAATGATTTTTCTTGTGAACATAATAACATTTAATTTCATTTAGCTTTATTTCGGTTAAAAAACATAAAAGCATTTCCAAAAAGTGACACATACTGTAATCCAGCTTCAATAGCAGACATTGCATACAAATCAAAGTAGTTAAATTCTCCATCATGTCTTAAGATCATCTGAATTTCCCATATGTGCCGGCTATACAATCCAATTCATATAAAGCTCAAGACATTAATCATATCGATAAAATCTTATAAAGCACTTAAAAACTTCTCAATAAAAAATAAGAAATCATACCACTTTCTTGTGCATGTCTGAGTCTAGTAAGGTACGCTTTCCATAATTTTGCCTTAATATGACAGAAGCATGGTCGGGTATCACAATGTACTATTACAATCTATTAGGTCTGTGGTTCTCAGCTAAATTTGATATATTAGCAGCAAAAAACTAAAAAAAGAATTTTGAGAAAGAAGCAAATCCTTACAGATACATGGCAATGAATGAATGAATGAATGAATGAATGAATGAATGAATGAATGAAATGAAATTTATAAACGCGCAACTCAGCCCGAAGGCATCAAGGCGCCTAACAAACAGAAATCATAACAAGGCAAGTCTAGGGCTGGGGATAGGCTTTGGCAAATAGCCATGTCTTTAGGGCTCTCCTAAAGAGTTGCTTTGAGGGAAGGGATTTTATCTCAGCCGGCAGAGTGTTCCACAATTTAGGAGCCAAGATTGAAAATGCTCTACCACCCCACCTAGCTCTACGAGCACGGGGAACTGCTAACAAGAGCTTATTTGCGGAACGCAGACATCTGGTGGGGGTATAGCGGACCAAAAGGTCCCTTAGCCCGCCAGATCTGGTAGTGGCCAAGGCCCCGTAGATCAAACACAGGGACTTAAAAGAAATTCTGGCCTCAATTGGAAGCCAGTGCAGTGTCTTTCTTGCCGCCGAGGCAGAGGCCCGCCTAGGTAAGTCCAAAACGAACTTGGCGGCGGCATTCTGCACCATTTGGAGTCGCATCAACAGGCCCTTATTGATGCCTAGATATAGGACATTACAATAATCAAGTCTTGAGCCTATTAGTGCGACTACAACTTGCTTTCTGGCATGAGGGGACAAGTAGTGTTTAATCTTCCGCAGGATGTTAAGTAGACCCCAGCAGGTGGAGATAGTCCTCTTTACTTGTTGGTCCATTCCCAACGAAGGGTCAATCATGACTCCTAAGTTCCTGGCCAAGGTCGTGGGAGTCGGACACACGCCCAGTGAGGAAGGCCACCATTCCGCCGACCAGATATCCTGCTTTCCTCCGAAAATCAGAATTTCAGTCTTTTCGCCGTTAAGCTTCAATGAATTGCAGACCATCCATTGAGCAACTGCCTCCATACAAGATCTAAAATTGGAAGCAGCGGAGGAGACCGGTTGGGCGAGGGACATGAGTATCTGCGTATCATCGGCATAGGAGACTACCTCCATCCCAAAAGATCTAATAAGCCTGGCAAGAGGGGTCACATAGATGTTAAAAAGGGTCGGGCTTAATGCCGAACCCTGAGGGACCCCACAGTGCACAGGAAGGGATGGAGATAAAAACTCACCCAGCTTAACTCTCTGTTCCCTTTGACCGAGAAAGGAGGCCAGCAAACTAAGTGCGGGCCCCTCCACCCCTATCTCCCTCAGCCTAGATGTTAATACTGAGGGAGACAGGGTATCAAACGCAGCGGTAAGATCTAACAGGATAAGGAGAGTGGTCTGGCCCTTATCTACCTTAGTGCGGATGTTGTTCAGCACGATGGTAAGGGCCGACTCCGTACTATGCTCTCTCCGAAAACCATGCTGCGAATGATCCAGAAGGCCAGAGGTTTCCAGAAAGAGCGCCAGATGCTGGTTAAGATGGATTTCCAGCATCTTTGCCGGGGCTGGGAGCAGCGAAATGGGGCGAAAGTTTTTAAGAACCCCCGGATCTAATGTGGGTTTTTTTAACAGTGGTTTAACCACCGCTCTTTTCCATTGTAAAGGAAAAAACCCCTCCTCCATTGCCCTATTCATGATAGCTAGTAATGGAGGTAAGAGAGTCTCCTTGCATTGTTTAAGGAGTTTCAACGGACAAGGGTCCAAAGGGGACCCTGACCTAGTCTTATTCAGGAGGACTTCGATTTCCTGGAGGGAGAGGGGCGGAAAGCTGGACAAACGCCCTTGGAGAACCCCCTCCAATAAATTTGGCGATGAGACTGATGGACAGATAGGGGTAGATAGTACTGACCTCTGAGACTCCAATGCCGAGTATATATCCACAATTTTAGATTGAAAAAATTGGGCGACATCGTTGCAGAGCTGCTGTGAGCTAACAACAGGATCCGGCACCCTCAATGATGTGAGTGTATCTACGATCTTAAATAACTCTTTCGGCGAGGAAAGAGAGGAGGTAACAGTGGCAAAATACTCCTGTTTGGTTCTTATCACCTCCTTCTTATAGCTCCTTAAAAGAGTTTTATGTCTATCCCTCTCTCGCCAGTCCCAGCTAGTCCTCCAAAGACGTTCCTGTCTCCGTAAACCCTGCCTAAGAAGTCTTAATGGTTCCGTGAACCAGGGGGCCGAAGGACTTTTCTCGCAGAATAACGTAATGAGGCTGGAGCCAATTCATCAACCGCTGTCCTAATGACACTGTCCATCCTCGTTACTGCAGATCCGACGTCCTCCTCAGGAGAAATCACCAGGTTGGATAGAATGGGGGCGAGCACGCTATTGGTAATGTTTTTGAGGTTGCGTCTCAGTTCCATTTTACTTGACTCAAAGCCCTTACAGCTAGCAGTAGCGAACACGAGTTCTATGGGGATCGCTGAGTGGTCGGACCAGGATAGAGGAATGGGTGCCTCAGTGGTCAGCCGACTGTCATTGGAAAAGACCCCATCTAACGTATGGCCCGCCTGATGGGAGGGACCCTTAACTAGCTGTTTCAACCCACAGCCAGCGAAGATATCCAGTAAAGCAAGTGTGTCAGTTGATTCCATATTTTCCAAATGGAAATTCAGGTCCCCCAGAACAGTAAAATGCTCACGGCCAAAATGTGCCTCTAAGATGTTAAGCATATGATTGCCAAAATCTGTTCTGGTCCCCGGTGGTCTATAAATGAGGAGACCTGTAAAAGGTACAGCATAAGATCCATTGATGGAAAACTGAAGTGCCTGAAAGGAGTCTTTCAGTTCAGACAGTGGGGTGACATGACAGGAGAAGCAGTCTCTATGAAGGATGCCCAGCCCTCCCCCCCTACGCCCCACTCTGTCCATCCTAACCAGCGTGTAGCCTTCAGGTACCGCCTCTACCAGATCAGGTCCAGAGGAGTCCTTGGCCCAGGTTTCCGTAATGAAAACCCAGGCGGGTTTTCTAGCCAGAACAAAATCTTTAAAAGCGAGATTATTCTTAATCAGAGATCTCGCATTTATAAGAAACCCCCTATCTCTCCTAGTTTTTGGATTATTGCTCAGGCCTAGCAGTGAGGCAGCATCAACAGGAGCCAGCGGCCTAGTGGAAGACCGGAAGCAGTGACAACCCGAAGAGGTCTGCAACGATTCCGGATCATTCCTATAATGACAGGGCAACTTAGGCGGCTTCAAAGCCATTAAATCTTGCCATGAATACCTACGCCCTGTATGTTCACCATCAGCATATCCAGCCACCCAGCGTTCCAGCCCGTCCTTAGCGCGGACGGGCGCAGACGGGCTGGACTCTGGCGTGGCTCCGGCGTCACTGCGGCACACACGCCGCGCGCACACGCTGCGCGCCTGCATGTCCGGCCTAAATAGGGCTCTAGCGAGTCAACCTGACTGCTAGAGCGCAACTTGTACTGGTGTCCTAACTGCGACCCCTACCTACACCCAAGATGGCGACGAAGTTCCCCGAGAACGGGAGACGCGCTGGGAGGGACCCGCAGAAGCCGCGGTGGAGAACACAATTTAAATGCAAGTAAGTGGCCAGGTATTTATGTTATCTATGCTTGAGTAGAGATCTCTAAGCAATCTTCTTTGAAAAAAGGTTTGAATTTATGGGAAGGATCTTTGACCTCAGTATCCACAACCAACCCAAAAACCTAGCAACTGGAACAGTTGTAGTTAAAGTAGGATCAGTTCTCAGGATTCTGAGTGCATTAGCACAGCTTCTGATCTCCAGGTTTTTGCAAAGCGGTTTGAGCAATTTATGCTGTGGAAACTCATATCTGGGGCAGAGAAAGACGATTTGAGCAACTGTTTTTAAGTGAATGTTGTAACCAGGGCAGAGTACTTCACTGCATTCAGCCCAAGTAGTTATGAAGTCTTTCAGGCGGAATGTACCAACCCTAAATTGGCAATACAGTTTCTTATCTAATGGGACCATGACGGCATCCCACTATAGTTCCAGGAAACTGTAAGATCAAAAATCCATAAACTTATCTGTCAGGGACGTTCTCTGGACCACACGCGCCTCATACCGAAAGGTACATGACCAATAGTTAGACTTAATTACATTTGGGGATGACATAGGTTTAAAAGTCGGATTGTCCCAGAGCCCCCTCTAACTAAGTAACAGTGCTTTGAGCTGTTGTAGCCATAATATTTTGTGAAACCAATCAACAGCTGGTCTTCATTTTGGTCTTCATGCACCTCCCAAAATTGACTTCCATGTTTTTTGAAGATGTATATTATATCTCTTATACTGTGCTGACAATAATTATAGCATTATTGTGTTCTCCTGTATGTTTTTCATTCTCTTCTTACTCTATGCAGGCTATGTCATCCTTGTTGTACTCCTCTATATCCAAATGTTTTTACTTTATGTGGTCTCTATATAGACCACCTTCATTTTCGTTGCCTTGTTGGATTCATTTTGTTTGATGGTGGTATGTCAACAGTTTCCTAAAAATTTAATTTTTCACTTTTATTGGGTAGCAGTTATGGATTATAAATTCAGTGTTAAAGTTGTTTCCTCAAATGTTGAAGGTATATGAGGAGGATTAGTAAATACTTACATAGATATAAGGCTGGCATTGTTTTTTACAAGAAACTCCTATTGATAATATAATTTTATTTCCTATGAACAAAGGCTTTGCCAGTGATGTTTTTTTGTTAAATACTTTTGGGCACAAACATTGGGTGGCAATACTTTGTACAAAGAAATCAATTGTCCAAATTCTTCAACAACTTAGCTATGCAGATTAGATATTTCTATATGTTCATGCTAAAATTGATACATTTATTATTCATTGAATTCAGTTGTATGCAGCTATTAGTGATGATACTATTTTTTGGAAACACACTCCAAAGGAAATAACTAATTTACACAATGTACCTTTTACTGCAGGTGGTGACTTACTACAATAATTAAAGGAAACATAGACTTTCGAAAGTTAGGTCCAAGCCCTCTAAAGCTTATTTGTTATCTAACTTTTTATCACAACTACTAAACTAATCAATATTTGGCGATTACACTATACTACTAGAATAGAAGGTAACTTTTTTTCAAATTTTCCTTTTTCCTTTTCTAGAATTGACTATCTCCTTTCATCCCATAATTTCAACAATTCAGTCACCGATCCTAAAGTTGAAACAATTGATATTTATGATCATGCATTAATTACTTTGGTTGGTACATTGCATGACCTCCCAACTCCTCCCTCTAAATGGAGAATAAATACAGAAATTGTTTTAAAAGACCCAAATAAACAACATCTTCACAATCATATTATTGACTCACAATAAAGCATCAGATACTTTCCAGATTAAACAATGGGATATTTTTAAATCATTTATTCAAGGCACATCAATATCCATTATGCCTAATGAAAATAAACATTTAGAAAAGATCACTACTGATCCTTTTAAAGATAATGCTAAATATGGGAGGCTTTTTATAATATCAGGAGACAATGACTACACATTTAAGATGCAAAATCTGAAATACAAATTCAATATATTAAGTATTAACTGAGCTGGAAAACAAGTTTCTAATGAAAAGGCAATATTTTATTACAGCTCTAACAAATTGGATAAATTATTGGCTTATTATCTGACAATTCAGAAAGCAAGAAACAATGTTCATGCAATAAAGTGCACTAACGGGGAGTTGTTTGCCAGTTCATGGATAATGCCAATGAATTTGCATCTTTTTATACACAACTATACAGTAATTCTTCAGTGACATGATCAAAATATTGAAAACATTTTATTATTCTATAGTTTACCTGCAATTTCTTCTCAAGATAAATCATCACTAGATGAGCCCTTTTGTATTCAAGAGTTTATTACAGCTACTAGATCTCTTTATTCCGTAAATCCTCTGGTCCTGATAGCATTCCAAAAAGAGAGTTCGAAGGAGTTCTCCACTGTTTTTACCCCACTTCTGATATCCTTGTATAAGGGATTTTCTGACACAGCTACAATTGACAATTGGTGGGTCATTTAGGGATTCCTTAATAGTTGTTCTTCCCAAACAAGGTAAATATTCTATGTATGTTGCTAATTATAGACCTATTTCTCTTCTTAATCATGATTAAAAGATGTATGTAAAAATATCAGCAAACAGACTTTCAACAATTCTCCCATCCATTATTCATACACATCAAACTGGATAAATGAAGGGAATGTTTTCATCATATAACTCAAGGCTAGTCTGTCATGTGCTTTCAAATTCTCTTAAGTCTACTGCTCACCTCTGGATTGTGGCTTTAGAAGTTGAAAAAGTATTTGATGACATTCAGTGGCAATTTTTATTCAATCCCTTATAACAGTTCCATTTTGGTGAATAATTCCACAATATGGTTGAAGCTCTTTATGTTGAACCTAGAGCTAGAATTTGTCTGGTACCTGTCCAATTTCAAACCACATTTATCTCTCAACTTGTTAAAGCCTTTCCAAAATGTATATGGAATAATACAAAACCCACAATGTGTTACCAAAAACTTAAAGGAGTTCAAATAAATGGTGGGTTGGGACTTCCAGATTTCTCAAAATAACATATCTCTTTTTTAGTTGGCAAACTTTGGTAACCTGATATCAGTGATGAGCCAGAACTTGAATGGCTCACTATAGAATGAAATCAGGTTGTTCCGTTTTACATTCTCAGAATCATTTTCTGACTCTCATTGGAATAACTCACTTTCTTAATCTAGTATATGTTCCGTCAGAGAAACATTTTTACAACTTTATAGGTAAGACCTCCGAACCTCGGTCTAGGTCCACTCTCTCCCCGCAGCCCCACTGTGCCATCTCTTGCTGCCAGACCCCGACCTCCTCCTTGGGAGGTTCAAGGCTGCTGTCCGCTCCTGCGCCTACTGCCCGCTCCAACTAGGACCAGACTGCCTGCAACCGCCGTAACCTTTCTCAGCCGTTTTTTTTCTCTAAATTTTTCCCTGTTGTGCCACTGTTATTGTGCCCATCTGTGTCTTGCTCTAATTCCACCACTGTTTTTATTTTCTCATGCCTGCCTGTTCCTTTCGCCTTTCACCGCTGCTGCCCCTGTGGCCCCTCTCCCATGGAATTCTGGGGAATTCCCTAAGGGAATTCCCCCGCTCCCACCTCCCAGCCTCACCTCCCTCCCACCTCCCCTACTTAATGGCGGCCGCTGTGCAGTCATGCAGCAGACGTGCGCAGTGGGTTTGCCACCGGCGCACCAATGGCATGCCAAAGGCACCCTGGACCTCCCACTACCCATCGCTATGACACCACCAACCTCCTTGCGCTCAAAATTGGAAGACTTAGAGAATGCAAACAGGCCTCGCCGAAACGACCCAAGGCCAGTTCTCCTGCCTCCACTGCCGCCAGACCCTCACCGCCACCCCCGCCTCTATCACCGCCGAAGCCAGCACGGGCGACATCCTAAAATGCATCCTCGAAAAAGGGGGTGGGTCATTACCTCTAAGCATTTTGGTCGATGTAGTTCATTGTTTTTGGCACAGGACAAAGTTCGAAAAATTACTTGGCTCAATACCATACTTTTCAAAGCATATCCCTAGACACGTGTTTCTGGATTTCTCCGTCATCAGTAGGGAAAAAAAATCGTAGGTTGCTGGACATGCTGCCGCTTAATTTTCTCAGGCACAATTCCACTCTGGGCATGCAGGCGCTCCCAAGCTCGTCAGCTCAAGCGGCTCGAGGGAGCCTTTTAAATTATGAAAAAGGAGGTGGGAGCACACTGACCTCACATCGCAGCGTCATTACCTCTAAGCATCTTGGTCGATGTAGTTCATTGTTTTTGGCACAGGACAAAGTTCGAAAAATTACTTGGCTCAATACCATAATTTTCAAAGCGTATCCCTAGACACGTGTTTCTGGATTTCTCTGTCATCAGTAGGGAAAAAAAATCGTAGGTTGCTGGACATGCTGCCGCTTAATTTTCTCAGGCACAATTCCACTCTGGGCATGCAGGCGCTCCCAAGCTCGTCAGCTCAAGCGGCTCGAGGGAGCCTTTTAAATTATGAAAAAGGGGGTGGGAGCACACTGACTTCACATCGCAGCGTCATTACCTCTAAGCATCTTGGTCGATGTAGTTCATTGTTTTTGGCACAGGACAAAGTTCGAAAAATTACTTGGCTCAATACCATAATTTTCAAAGCGTATCCCTACACACGTGTTTCTGGATTTCTCCGTCATCAGTAGGGAAAAAAAAATCGTAGGTTGCTGGACATGCTGCCGCTTAATTTTCTCAGGCACAATTCCACTCTGGGCATGCAGGCGCTCCCAAGCTCGTCAGCTCAAGCGGCTCGAGGGAGCCTTTTAAATTATGAAAAAGGGGGTGGGAGCACACTGACTTCACATCGCAGCGTCATTACCTCTAAGCATCTTGGTCGATGTAGTTCATTGTTTTTGGCACAGGACAAAGTTCGAAAAATTACTTGGCTCAATACCATAATTTTCAAAGCGTATCCCTAGACACGTGTTTCTGGATTTCTCCGTCATCAGTAGGGAAAAAAAATCGTAGGTTGCTGGACATGCTGCCGCTTAATTTTCTTAGGCACAATTCCACTCTGGGCATGCAGGCGCTCCCAAGCTCGTCAGCTCAAGCGGCTCGAGGGAGCCTTTTAAATAATGAAAAAGGGGGTGGGAGCACACTGACTTCACATCGCAGCGTCATTACCTCTAAGCATCTTGGTCGATGTAGTTCATTGTTTTTGGCACAGGACAAAGTTCGAAAAATTACTTGGCTCAATACCATAATTTTCAAAGCGTATCCCTAGACACGTGTTTCTGGATTTCTCCGTCATCAGTAGGGAAAAATGCATCCTCCTCAGCCTACGCTCCGTACAAAAACACGGCATGGAAATCTGGAACCTACTCGACTCTCTCGCCCAACATCGCCTTCTTCATAGAGACCTGGAATACAGAATCCTCCACCCCCGACATCAACACCTCCATCCCAGACGGATACAAGATCTAGAGGAAAGAACACCCAGGAGGGGGCCTCGCCATTGCCCACAAGAGCACCCTCTGCCTCACCACCTCCAGCGAAACCTTCTCCTTCACCGAGCACCTGCACTTCCAGAACCAGACCACCCCCAAAGCCACACTCTGAGGAACTCTCATCTACAGACCCCCCAGCCCCCGAACACCCTTTGCTACCACCATCATTGACTTGATCGCACCCCACGCCATCTCCTCAACAAACTACATACTCATTGGAGACATGAACTTCCACCTCGACAACCCCAGCGACCCTAACTCCACTATCCTTTGTGACAACCTCACCAGCATCGGACTTAAACAACTCGTCAACACACTGACCCACAGACCAGGACATACCCTTGACCCCATCTTCACGGCAGGAAACAGCGTCCAATTCAGCCACACAGCGCAGCCACCATGGACCAACCACCACTGCTTACACTTCGCCATCAAAAAACCCAAAGCACCCAAACCAGCCCCACGCCCACCACAAAGGAGCTGGAGCAAGGTTACAGATGAGCAACTTAACTCCACCCTCACCGAGACAACCACACCTAGGCACCTGACCCAAATGACGCAGCAAGAGAACTCCACATGAGGATCTCCAACTGTGCAGATGAGCTCACCCCGCTAAGCAACCCTGACAGACAATGCCCCAGGAAAGCCGCCTGGTTCACCACCGCTCTCCAAGAAGCCAGACGCACCTGCAGATGCCTGGAGGAGAACTGGAGAAACACCAAGACAACCAAAAACCACACCACCTACAAGGACGCCATGACAGACTACCACAATCAGATCAGAGCCACCAAGAGGAATATCATCTACAACAAAATCCTGACTAACTCCACCAACTCCAATGAACTTTTCAGTGTCATTCAAGAATTCAACAACCAATGCAGCGAACCCACAGACATCACCCCATCCCAAAACCTCTGTGACAAGCTTGGAAGCTATTTCCACCTCAAGATCAAAAACCTCTACGACAACTTTATCGACCATCCACCAGGCGCCACAGACAACCCCTCGCCCCACAGAAACACCAGCCAGCCCACCATCTCCAACTGGACACCGATCACAGCCGAAGACACCACCTCGACCATGAAAAGCATCCACTTGGGGGGCCCCACCGACCCCTGCCTCTTCACCTCTACCACAGAGCCGGGGCCGCCATCGCACCTGAACTACAACACACCATCAACACCACCTTCAAAACAGGCACCTTCACAGACAACTGGAAGTGCGCAGAAGTGAGACCACTGCTCAAGAAGCAAACTGCTGACCCCACTGACCTCAAGAACTATCGGCCCATCTCAATCCTCCCCTTCGCAGCCAAAGTTGCAGAGAAAACAGTCAACAAGAAACTGACACGATTCATTGAAGAGAACACCATCCTTGACCCATCCCAATCCGGATTCCGAAGCAACCACAGCACAGAGACCGCCCTACTCGCCGCCACAGACGACATCTGCACCCTCCTGGACCAAGGCCATTCTGCAGCCCTCATCCTACTCGATCTTTATTTCCCCTTGTTACTACCTTTTTTATATGTGCTGCATTCTATCTCTAAGGATTGTTTTTGTGCATAAAGGTATCCTCTCCTGCACAAATACAGGCATGCCCGTAACACAGACACCGTTATGTTGTGGCACACCGGTGCCTGTGTTTGTGCTAGGCAGCCACAAGTACACCAGCAAGGGAGTGAGATGAACAGCTCCATATCTTTGTAAATATGGCACTGTTCAGCTCTGTTGGTTCCGTAAAAAGGTATATGGGAACTTTTTCCTTGTGAAGGACTTGCATCATTCGCAACTAATATCCACATTTCTCACAATAGTTGTCTTGTATTTGCATACTTTCAGACTTCATTCTGGCATGTGAACAGATTTTTGAACAGTCAATATTGTGAACTTGATGTTTTAATACTGCAATATTATCGACCTGAATATTATGACATATATTTCAAAAAACGATTCCAATGTACTATTTCTCTCCACAAGAAAGTAAAAAACCTCTGGAAACGCCTTAATAGCTGCAGAACCTCATGTCTGAATCTTTCTGGCATTATTAGCTGCTGGACCTCATCTTTGAAGCAGTCTTACTTGATATTTGACTGGCTAATATTCACTTGTCACCTCACATCCTAAAGCTCTACCTATTACATTCACACCAGTCATTGCAATGCACAACACATTTTCCCAGGGTATCTCTAGCAGGTTTTTAAAGCATTCTGCTCTTTCTTTTACAGCTCTGTTAAAATTCAGGATCCTTTCTTAAAGCTTTACTTATTGCTGTACTGTTCATTGTAAATGACTTCCATCAAGCAGTGATAAACAAACTCAAAAATAAATAAATAAATAAATAGACTTTTTTTTGTTTAAATAAGAAGGTGCGAATAGATGCAAAAATAGATAGAAACCACAATCTGAAATGACCCTTTCTATATGGTAATAATACTGCCCCCCGAACTGTTCCTTAGCAAGACTTTTAAAATGCCATGTATTTCAGATCCCACAGAATGATTGAAAAGGAAGAGCACAGATGCAAATTGCACATTATACATTAATGATGCATTTAGAAAAAACTGAATGTATTTCCACATTGCAAAAGCCTATGACAGAGTTACTTCTGGCATGAAGCACAGGATTATAGCCTGTGAATGCATAAGAAAACCCTCTCTGAGCATGTTTTGAAGAGGCTTATCAAAAATACCCAAACGTTAACCAATCTAGAAAGCAATGAAGAAGCGCAGAAACCATTAATCTAACTATGTCAAACTCAGATTCAGGGTGTTTTACACCTCAATCAGTATCATTAAGGTAAATCGTGCAACTTCGCATTTTAATTAAATATGAAAACAATACACATATATTTCATTTCAAAGAACCCACCTAAGAATTTCCCTTGAAATTAGATTGGCCCACTTTTAAACAGCTGGGGTCATGTTATGAAAGTGCCTCGGGGGCGCAACAGGCGTTTGCGCCTGCCTTGCGCTCTGCCGAGGCACTTTAATATTACAGAAGGTGTCTCAGATGTTGTGCGGCCCCTTCTGTAATACCTATAGCACTGGCACACATAAATCACCATCGCTATCTTTAGAGGGCAGTCCCTCATTTGCATGGGGGTGCCCCATGCAAGTGAGGCAATCCCTTTGCCTCTGCTCCTGCACCCGCCTGCAAGGGGACCTCTAAACCCTTTTAAAGTGCAGGCGGATTACCACCTGCACAGTGAAAACACAAGACGGCTTTAAAGCACTCGTTTTTTGACATGAATGAGCTTGCCCAATTGCAGCGGAAGCTCACGCCTGCCCTTGAGGCAGAGCATTCACCATATTTTGGCACATTATCCTGGATTGCGCTGGGTGCACGTTTTGAAAGGTGCGCCCTGTGCAATCCAGGAAAATGCGCCTCATGTATAATATGGCCCAAAGATTGTTTATTTACTGATGGAATAGTTGGTCCCTGTTAATGTATCCCATGCATTTGGTCATCACTGTTATTCAAGGAAGTGACGTGGTGCTCTTGTGTTGTTTCCCTTTATAACTGGACTACATTACTATGTATTAGTAAAATGTGGAATGCTGGTTTTCTCATAGGATAATGACCATAATTGTAATGCTGACAGTGACTACTGTTGTTTTTCTGCATTCTAGGTTTGGTGACAATGGCCTGAAGGAGAAAGTGAGAGTGAGTGCGTTTTTGCCTATGTTGCGTGCATGTACCCTTGTGGCTCGAGCAGTCGTCCTTGGACCTGGCGGACTGGGTTTGAGTCTCGGCCACAACGCTCAACATCATGTGCTTCTGGGCAAATCACTTAACCCCTTCGATGCTCATGATGGAGCGGTTCCGTCATGAGCATCGGTTGGCCTGTGCTTATGACGGAACCGCTCCGTCATGAGCACAGACCCTGGAGGAAGCGCTGGCACTCTCTCCTTGGGGCATCGATGTTGGCACCACAGGGGGGGAGTTTCCGCTGCCACCCCCGACACCCCCACGCTTCCCCATGAAGTCAGTGCGCACAGCGCACGCTGACGTCCTCAGGAAGCGCTGGACGCGCTGGAAACCATTTGCTTCCAGCTCGTCCACGGAGGAGGAGGTCGGTTTTGGTCTCTGGTGGGGCCAAATCTGGATGCCTTGAGGCATCGGGGGAGAGGAAACAGTGTTTCCTCTCCCCTGATGTCTCAATGCAGGGCATTCCTGGTGCACGATCGCGCACAGCATCATGATCGTGCACCAGGAATGCCCCCACTAGAAACCAGGGATGTCTTTTTGTGTGCAAAGGAAGCGACCCCTAGGCAAGGGCCGCTTCCTCTGGGGGAAATTTAAATTCAGACCGGGGACAGATCAGCCGTTTTTTTGGCCGATTCTGGACCCGGGGAGATGGGGGGGGGCAGAAAACCCCACTATATACCAGGGAATGTATTTATTTTTGAAATGGAAGCTACCCCTTGGGCAAGGGTCACTTCAAGGGTCCACATTTTTTCTAAAATTATATTCTGCCCCCCCTGGGAACAGATAGCCTGATTCTGTGGGTGTTTCTGGCCTCAGGGGGGGCAGAAAACCCCATTGGAGCCAGGGATTTTTTTTTTTTTAAATTGGAAGTGACCCCTTGGGCAAGGGTCGCTTCCAGGGGCCCAATTTTAAAAAAAAGTATATTCTGCCCCCCCTGGGGGCAGATCGGTTTGTTTATTTGGCCTCTCAGCCCCCAGGTGGGGCAGAAAACCCCACTAGAGACCAGGGAGTGTTTTACATTTTAAATAGAAGCGACCCCGTGGGCAAGGGTCACTTCTTTATGGGCCTAAATAATTTGTAAGACTTTTCTGCCCCCTCCGCCCCGGTGACAGATCACCTATATTTTTTGGCGTTTCTGGCCAAGGGGTGGGGGGGGCAGAAAAGCCCACTAGAGCCAGGGATTTAAAAATAAATTAATTGGTTGCTTCCAGGGGACATATATTTCTTTATGTGTATTCTGCCCCCCACCCCCCGGGGGCAGATCATCCCATTTATTTGGCCTTTCTGCCCCCATTTGGGTAGTGACATAGAGTGTTGTAATGTGAATTGTTTTTATTTCTTGTGAATTGTAATTGTAATGCTTTATGTCTCCCTTTTTGTTCTAGTTCAAGGCTTTTGCTTTTTAGACTGTTGCAGGTTGCGGTTTCGTTACTGGTGGTTCTGCTGTTTGTGTAGTTGCATGTGTTTGGTAAGAGACTTTTTTTGTACAACGTAAATGAGTTTCATGTTTCTGCATGAATGTGTTTTTTGAAAATTGCGTAATAATACTAGTATGTTTGGCTTCTGTTTTTTGAGTGTCTAAAACATTTTGCATTTGTGCTTGATGTGTATTTTGTTGTCTTTTGAGTAATTGTTTTTCTTTTCTTCTTTCTAGTGGGATATCATTGATTTTTGCTGTGTCTTTGCAGTGTAGGTGCTGGTGAGTGTAGCTGTCTCTTGTAAGTGAATCGTATAGTTTTTGAGTATATAGATCTTTGTGATAAAGGCACACATTTTTTTACTTACTTATTTTGCACAGTGTTGGTTGTTGACTTGTTTGTGCAGTCTCCTTCCTTAGTAAGGATAATGGCTAGCCTCAGGATTACTGCTCAGCAGGTTGTTGGTATGCTTTTTGATTCTTCCTCTGACCATGGTCCAGAGATTGACTCTGATTCTGAGGCAGAGGTGGGAGGGGAAGATTCAGGCAGTGAGTTTTCTCTCCACATGGCATCATCCGATGATGAAGCTACTCTCAGTGTGGCTGAAGCTACTCTTAGTGCGGATGAAGTGCCTGTGTTAGAGGAGGCAACTGGGCTGCAGCCTGGGGCTGCAAGGCTTCCCGTTGGTATAGTTCGGCAAGAGACATCTGGGCTGAAGCCTGGGGCTGCAAGGCTTCCCGTTAAAAGTGCTGACCTCTGGGTTGGCCCAGGCATGGTGCAGCCAGCATTGCCAGACTTTACTGGTGTTCCAGGGTGTAGAGTGAATACTGAAAACTTTTTGCCGATACATTTTTTTCAGTTGTTTATGGACGATGTTTATGGACGATGTGTGTTTGGCAGAGATTGTTGGGCAAACTAATTTGTATGCCAAACAGTGCTTGAGGGACAACAGTGCCAGCCTTAAGCCCCACTCTAGAGCTACCCGGTGGACTCCCACAAATCTGGAAGAGATTAAGAAGTTCTTGGGTTTAACTTTTTTGATGGGCTTGCTAAGGAAGCCATCAATGTCTTCATATTGGTCTACTTGTCCCTTGATGGCAACTGCTATATTTACGGCAGTCATGAGTCCTGATAGGAATTTGCTTCTGCTTCGGATGATGCATTTTGTCGACAATGGTTTAGCTTTGCCACGAGATCACCCTAATTGAGACCGTCTTTTTAAGATTCGGCCTGTCATTGATCACTTTGTTGATCGATTTGATGAGATCTATGCTCCAGTGAAAGAAATTGCAGTGGATGAGTCTTTGGTGTTGTTCAAGGGCCGCTTGGTTTTTAAACAATACATTTCTAGTAAGAGGGCATGCTATGGAATTAAGCTGTATATGCTGTGTGACAGTAGGACTGGATATGTCTCTAAGTTCACGGTGTACACCAGTAAGGAATCCAGGATTAACCCCCCTGGTTGTCCGTCCACTTTTGGAGTGACTGAGAAAATTGTGTGGGAACTTGGTAGAGGATTTTTTAACAAAGGCCACCATTTATATGTTGATAACTTCTATACTGGTGTGCTATTGTGCAGGGAATTGGCCAAAGTGGACACTGTTGCTTGTGGCACAATCCACTATAACCATAAAGGTTTCCCAAAAGAACTTGGTTGTCAAAAGCTTGTGCGGGGACAGTGCAGTGCGTTGCGTTGCGAGGAGCTTCTAGCTGGGAAGTTTTCAGACAGGAGAGATGTCTACATGCTGACTACCATCCATGATGAAAGCACTGCACCTGTGACTGTTTGGGGTCAGGTTGCTGAAGCGTGTAAACCTGTGTGCATTTTAGACTATAATAGGCACATGGGTGGTGTTGACAGAGTAGATCAGAGGTTGGAACCTTACACTGCTCTTTGTAAGGCTTACATTTGGTACAAGAAGTTGGCTATCCATCTTTTCCACTTGGCAACCTTTAATGCTTTTGTTGTGTTCCAGGATTCTTGTCCTGAGTCAAAGATGACTTTTGCTAAGTTTTAGGAGTCTGTAATAGGCAGCCTTGTTTTAGTGGAACAGGCAAGTCTTCCTAGAGTTGGAGTGGTGGAGGATGTTGCTAGATTGAAAGATCGCCACTTTCCTGATCACATTCCTCCCACACCCTCAAAAGACTTTCCCAGTAGGAGATGTAGAGTCTGATGGCGAAGAGGTATGCAGAAGGAGACTCGTATGTACTGCCCCGAGTGTCCTTCTAACCCTGGGCTGTTTGTGCCTGCTTGTTTTAGAATGTACCACACGCAAAATAAATTTTTGGAGCATCCATGAGTGGTAAAGTGAACTGCCTGGCCTCTATTGTTTAATATTTTTTGTTCAGTTTCAAGGTTGGCATTCGTGTAGTGTATTTAATTTCAGTTTTTGTGTTAGTAGATTTGTATCTATTTGCAATTTGTTTGTGTTTTCTTATTTATATTAAAAATAATCCTAAATGTGATGGCGGTGAGCATGGATTGGCGCTTGGCTGGCAGTGTGTTTCTACTGGCGCTTGGCTGGTGGTGTGTTTGTACTGGCGCTTGGCTGGCAGTGGGTGTGGACTGGTTCTTGGCTGGCGGTGTGGTGTGCGTGGACTGGCGCATGACTGACGGTGTGGTGTGCGTGGACTGGCACTTGGCTGGCAGTGTGCATGGACTGGTGCTTGGCTGGCGGTGTGCGTGGACTGGCGCTTGGCTGGTGGTGTGTTTGGACTGGCGCTTGGCTGGCGGTGTGCGTGGACTGGCACTTGGCTGGCAGTGTGCGTGGACTGGCGCTTGGCTGGCAGTGTGGTGTGCGTGGACTAGTGCTTGGCTGGCAGTGTGCATGGACTGGTGCTTGGCTGGTGGTGTGTTTGTACTGGCACTTGGCTGGCAGTGTGTTTGGACTGGTGCTTGGCTGGTGGCGTGCGTGTACTGGTGCTTGGCTGGTGGTGTGTGTGGATTTGCGCTTGGCTGGCGGTGTGGTGTGCATGGACTGGCGCTTGGCTGGCAGTGTTCGTGGACTGGCGCATGGCTGGCAGCGCATGGCTGGCAGTGTGGTGTGCGTGGACTGGCGCTTGGCTGGAAGTGTGCATGGACTGGCGCTTGGCTGGCGGTGTGGTGTGCATGGACTGGCGCTTGGCTAGTGGTGTGTGAGTAGTGACTAGCTGCTGGTCACTACACACACTGCTAGTCAAATGCCACTCACCGTAATCTGTGAGCTGGTGTGGTTGCTGTGTCAGGAATTTGGGCATGTGAAAGTGATGGGCCTTTGAATGGCGCTGTCTGCTGGTGTGAGTGTTGTAATGTGTTGGGCCCGCGGCTGGCGTTGTGAATGGTTTTGTATGTGTCACACGTATGAAAGGTGTATGAATGGCCAGTAAAGAGGTTGGTGCCTTGTCGTGGCTTTACAGCTCATGAGCTGTGAGTCAATGGTTCAGTTTCTCATCCTTTCAATTAACAGTGCCAAATCCAACCAGTATGTATGTGTGCTTGAGGAACTGGTGGTTGTGCATAAAAATGTGTCTTTTCTGTTTTTGTCAAGCAGGGTGTACCTTCTCCTTTTTCTTGAATGTTGTAATGTGTTGGTTTTGTGCCTGGTGGTGTAAATGGTCTTGTGTGTATCATGTATGAAAGGTGTGTGAATGGCCTGTAAAGCGGTTGGTGCCTGGAAGTGGCTTTACAGCTCACGAACTGCGAGTCACTGGTTCAGCTTTTTGTTCATTCAATTATTGACAGTGCATTTTATTTTTGTGAAATCTTTTGTTAATACAATTTTCTATACTGAACCATCACTCGAGGAATAGATGGCTGTGCAGTAATCTTTGTCTGTTTTGTCTCTCTGCCAAGCTGTACAATGAAAGACATTGTGCAAAAAAGAAGTCATTTTGAAAAATGACCGATAATTCTCATGCTAGTATGAGTATTCCCAATTTAGAAAATTGCAACTATGTACTGTTTCTAAACTCTATAATTTGTTCCCATTTCAAAAATACATAGGTGTCTTTCATACCGATTTTTCCATGTCTACATTTTCCCACAATAATTGCTATATACCCTGAACATAATAAAAAACCATTGCAAATTACTGCTCAGTTTTTGACTCTGGGTTCGTCAGGGTCTTGGTGAACCTACAAGTCCTATATATCCCCACAACCAGGAAGGTCCAGCCGATGTAACGGTATATTGCTTTCAAACAGCTGTCATAATTAAAAGAAGTTACAGGTGAAAACGTTGACACAAAAGGCAGTTTTTTTCAACTAATTTTCAATTTTTCCCATATTTAACTGTTAGTTTCTATAAAGAAACCTTGATGGATCTACACAAATGATCCCTTGCTGAATACAGAATTTTGTCTACTTTTCTAAAATGTATAGCTTTCCAGGATCCATTATTACTTTCACACCTGTTTCTACCATTAACTGGAAGGAGGTTGAAAGCACAAAAAATAGCAAAAATAGGCTAGGTCCCAGAAAAGTGCCAAAACTGTGTAAAAAGTGTTGGTTTTCTGACAAAAGTCTGTCATTCCCTAAAAGCTTGGAAAATGGTGATTTCAGCTCCACAAATCCTTTTTTGATAACATTTTCAGGGAAAAACCCAGACGCTTTCATTCGCAGCCCGTTTTTCCAATTTTTCCCAAAAATAACAAACTTTTGCTGTATTTTGGCTAATTTCTGGGACCCCTCCAGGGGAATCCACAAACCCTGGGTACCTTCAGAATCCCCATGATATTGGAAGAAAATGACACAAATTTGGCGTGGATACCTTATGTGGTCGAAAAGTTATAGGGACCTAAGCACGCACTACCCCAAATAGCCAAAAAAATGCTTAGCACAGGGGGGGAAAAGGCCTAGCAGCGAAGGAGTTAATCTCCCCTTGCCTAACAAAAATAAATGTGTAATTCTGTAACGAAACTGGTGCTCATGTAAAGCGCTCTGATACCCAATGTCCTGGGTCTAGTTCACGCTATATAAAATAAAAAATAAAAAATTGGGGGATAGGGGATCATTGCTTAATTTGTCAATAAAAATAGGTGTTGGGGCCCAAATTATTTCCTAGAACCTGCCTCCGACTTTCATCACTTGGCGCACCTGACTTCCACTAACAGCACTTCCCTCTTCTCTATGTTCGCCTCCCACGAGGCCTGATTCACAAAAGTAAACTTTTGTGTATAATATGTTTTTGGCATTCAAAAACTCCTTGTTTACTTTTACTAATAGTGAGATGTCATCATTGACATCATCAGAGATGTCACGGAGTGATTTAATATGTGAGGTCATAAGCAGCGCATTGTAGGTTGTGTAAGTTGTGTAAGTTATAGTTAGCTCAGATTAACACCGATAACTTGAACTGCTGAATTTTTATCGTTTTGTGTGTGTGAAATCTGAGTCTAACTATAGCGTTATTTTAACCTTTAATGCCCCCCCTCAAGAGGCATAGGGGGTCTGGGTGTTTCTACCCTTCCCCTTTTCTTTTTTTAAATCTTTTTTTCTGTGACTCAGTTCTACCAAGTTCCTGGTTTGAAGTGTTGTCAGCCAATCAGATCTCTGCACGTGATCTCAGAAGGGGTCACGGATCCTCCGCATCACCAGTTTATCTGAAAAACCTTTAAATAACTCTGCAAATACTAAATGGTTTTACATCAAATCATAAAAAGGCACATACCTGACACAACATCTACCTTCCTGCCAAATTTGGTGTAATTCCTTTTAGCAGTTCGACCTGTAGCCTGTCTAAAGGTCCTATTGGAATTAACATGGGGAAAATGCGCTTTTAAGAACCCCTGGTGTTCAGCCCCCGCTTAACGAATCACCCCAAAACTTTCTAGATAGCAGCAGAAGTGAGCATCATATTTGGTTTGAAAATTTCGTGAAAATGTATTTGTCAAACAGCACCAAAGGTATTGGCAACAAGAAATGCTACTCCTATGAAAACTAGGTCCTGACTATACCTACCTACTGGCAACTGTATACCTATATATATATTCCACAACAATTAACACTAATGTCTATCAAACAATATGTATGTATATATACATTATTTATATTCCACAACAATTTCCACTAATGTCCGCCAAACACTTTTCAGAATGGGTGCTCCTGTCACATGAACACCAACACTCCCAAGAAGTAAGGAGAATTCACGGGTCTCAGTATTGCCAATTCGATTAATTTTCAGCATCCTTGCCTCTCTCAATGCTAGGTAACGTAAAGAGGGATATGCGTCTTTCATATCAAACTTTTATACAATCTCACTGAAGGTAGATAGTCATCACTGATTAAGGAGTGCTCTTCACCAATACAATCAAATGCCAGCATACCACTGTAGTTAATTTCAAACAAGGTGCATTGTAGGAATAGTACAACTTCAGTAGTCTTTCTCCTCACAAAGAATAACAGAATGCACAAAATTAATTGCTGGCACATTAAAGTACTTTCAGTAAGCCCTCTCAGGAGCAGTAAGCGGCATTCTGTCTCCCTCATGTGGCTGCAATGACCTTTTCTTATGCCACATACCTGCAGACGTTCATGTTTAGTAACAGACATCTATTCCTTAAGTTATGTCCGCGATTTCCTTACTCTTTGGAAGTGTCGGTGTAGGACCTAGTTTCCATAGGAAAGCATTCTTTGATTTGACAATGTCTTGGGTGCTGTTTGATGAATCTTCACAAATGTTTGTAAATGAATGGCCTGGTCACTTCAGCTGCTGTGTTCAAAGTTTCGGGGTGATTAGTCAAGCAGGGGCTGAGAAAAATAGGGGGTCCCAAAAGGCATTTTCTCCATTTTAAGTTCAATAGGAAACTTTAGACAAGGCTACAGCCCGAACTGCTGAACAGAATTACACCAAATTTGGCAAGAAGGAAGCTCTTTGTTCAGAAATCATTCTTTTTGTTAACTGGTGTAAATACTTTTGGTAGTTCTTGAGAAATGTTAAGATTTACAGATATTCATATATGGACGCGAAGGATCCGCAAACCCTCTCGATCTCGTGCCTGCAATCTGATTGGCTGCTAACACTTCAAACCAGGAAGTGTTGGCGGCTATCTTGCAACTCGGTTGAACTGAGTCACAAGAAAAAACATTAAAAAAAAGAAAAGGGAAAGGGTAGAAACACCCTGCCCCCTTAGGCATCCTCAAGCGGTCCCACAAAAGCATTTTTTTAAAAATAATGTCGACTGGAGTCTTGTAGGGTCTGCGAATCCCGCCCCCCCAAAAAAAACAAGCTGCGGTCTTGTTTTCTTTAAGCCCCCGGTTGGGCCAGGTTGCGGAGGGAAGGCCACATTGTGATGAGGGGGCCCCCAATTCCCTGGAGACCACCACCTCTCCAGGGCAATTAATATTAAATATGCGAGCACCCGCCCCCCCGCAGACCCGGGGGACCCCCACCTCACTGTGGCTTGATAGTTTTTTTAAGGCATTGGGGGTTCCTGCCCCCCCAGGCAGCCCTCAGCACCGCCACATCCCTGGGGCTTTAAACAATAAATGTGGGAAGCCATGCGGGCACACTGCAGCCCCACAGAGAGCCACCACCCCGGGGCTTGTTTTATTAAATTTGAAAGAGGCATGCGCCCCCCAGCCCTGGGGACCACCACCTCCCCGGGGCTATACACAATAAAAGCAGAAGCCAAGCAGCCCCCCACAGCCCCAGGGACTGCCACCTCCACTGCGGCCAATTTTCTTAAACACCGAAACGCGCTGGGTTGGCTAGCAGCGGATAAATCACTCTGGAGCCACAATTTATGAGTATTTGATAATTTCTGGAGGAGTGCGTACTTGGCAGTAAGTCTGCTGTTGGTGAAAACTAAAAAATCAAAGGGGTTTCCTCATACCCTGGTTCGCAATGAGCTGTTGGTGCCTGGCACTAATGAGTGTGGTGGTCTGGATGTAATATTTGGTGCCAGATGTCCGCAAAACTACTGGAACAAAGGATGTCAAAGAACAATGACCTGAGATGTTTGCACAGAAGAAAAACTGTTGGTAACCCCTTTTCCGCATTTAGGAAAATTGTTTCTGAAAAACACGGAATGGAGTCCGCAGTGTGAAGTGGACTCATTTGTTAATGCGTATGGTGCATTGGTGGTTTGGTAAAAATGGGACCCTACAGTGAACAATGAAACTTGCTAGCTGCAGGGAAAATTATATATGGGGTAAAGGCAAAAAGCTAGGTGCAAGTTATAGAGTCAGGTAAAGCATTTCAGGCTATATATTCACATATAGTATCTTTCAAATAACAGAATAAAGTGCACTAAAGTAGACATATACACATGACCAGAAAATGTATATCTTTTTAAAGAAAGATGTTTTTATTCTTGATTTCTTAATAGTTAAAAAATAAAATGGGGGTATATCAGATATGTATCTATCTATATATATATTCACTGAAAAAACCATAGGTTTCACACACGTTATAGTTAGGAATTAGCATTTAAAAAACCTTAGAAATTCAGTGAAAAAACCATAGGTTTCACACATGTTATAGTTAGCTGGACATTTTACTCGTAAAAAACCAATGAAATTGCCCCGTTATAGTTAGTTCAGCTAACTATAACTCGCGCGCCCGCAATGCACTGCTGATGACGTCACATATTACATCACTCATGACATGGTCAGTGACATCACTCATGACATCACTGATGACATCTCAAATGACATCACTGATGACATCACTGATGACATCATCCTTGTGATAGAGTGGCAGACCTCCTCTCACCTTAATATAAGCTTTGATACACACATTCAAAAATAGAGACTAAAAATTTCAAAACAATGGACATACCAATACCAGTTACAACAACCTCTTCAGTAATTCTAAGATCCACATACACATCCACTCATTCACCAACAGTCCTATACAGTCACTCATACATGTACTCACTCATCATATGTACTCATACATCTATACATCCTGTTACACAATGCCACTCATCCATAGAGTTACTCACACACATAGTCACTCATGCTAATAAAGAATCAAACATACATTTACTTGCATATACAGTTATACACACACCACCACACTTACTTCTACGGAAACTTACACATACTTAGTCTTTTAAACAATCACTTATAGAAACACATACTTATTCATACAGGAACTCTTTCAATCTCTCACTTTCACATATACTCACATATATACACCAATAGTCACATATACTAGTTTAAAACGTATGTAGTTACTCCTGAAGACACTATTGAGACAGTCATTCACTCACTAACACACCCATACACACACTCATCCACCCATACAGTCCTGCACACATGCTGTGTTCAACACATACAAACAGTGAGTCACTCATTCATGCACCGATGCACTACGTAATACCCCCCACCGAACCATGCAGACACTCAGACTGATACTCAAAAAAACAACTAATAACCTAAATAGGCACCCATGTAGCTACTCACCAACCCATGCAGCCACTTATACACAAAGTGAGAGACTGATACAGATATTTACATATTTAAACATTATTCACTAAGCCATGTATTCACTATGATACACTTAATCAGTCAGTTACACAATCAATTTTTCAAAAACAAATCATCCATTTAGACACTTATATACCCATTTATTCTTCCATCGACCATGAGATATACATATATAAAACATATTTAATTTTCAGAATAACACACATTCACTAGATGATGTCATCAGTGATGTCATCAGTGATGTCATTTGAGATGTCATCAGTGATGTCATGAGTGATGTCACTGACCATGTCATGAGTGATGTAATATGTGACGTCATCAGCAGTGCATTGCGGGCGCGCGAGTTATAGTTAGCTGAACTAACTATAACGGGGCAATTTCATTGGTTTTTTACGAGTAAAATGTCCAGCTAACTATAACATGTGTGAAACCTATGGTTTTTTCACTGAATTTCTAAGGTTTTTTAAATGCTAATTCCTAACTATAACGTGTGTGAAACCTATGGTTTTTTCAGTGAATTTCTAAGGTTTTTTAAATGCTAATTCCTAACTATAACGTGTGTGAAACCCATGGTTTTTTCAGTGAATTTGCAAGGTTTTTTAAATGCTAATTCCTAACTATAACGTGTGTGAAACCCATGGTTTTTTCAGTGAATTTGCAAGGTTTTTTAAATGCTATTTTTTTTTTATATTCTTCATTTTTTTCAAACATATTTTTATTTTAATTTTCTTATCTTTTATAAAGACTATGCTTTAATTTTTAAAATCCTTAAATATTTTTTTTATATATATTTTTTTAAAATAAACATGTAAAATTTATTTCCAGATTTTTTTTTTTTTTTTTTTATAGTACGCGTACCGTAAGCTCACGGTAAGCGTACGGTTTACGCAACGTCCGTAATCTATCTACGCTGCTTGCGTATAGTTACGCACTTTGCGTAGCCGCGCGTACTGCGCGCGGGACGCGTGCGCGCTTACGCAACACGCGCACGTTACGCGGAAGTGCCGGGAAATGACTGTTATGCGCATGTGCGCAAGCGCGTGTCTTTTTTACGCGCACGCGTACTTTTTGCCGTAAGCGCACCGTAAGCGTACCGTAAGCGTACGGTAGGTCATGTGATCTTGAAACACAACTTTTGATTGGTTGAAACTACTTTCAGTTCTAGAACTCTCCTACACCACACCCATTCCCCTCATTTCTGCTTGTGATCCCTTGGGAGAAGGAGCTGGTTTGTCTTTGGGATACGATGGCAGAACAGCAGAGCTCTTCTGAGAGTGAGGCTAGCACCAGCAGCACTGTCTTGAGGCAGAGAGCGAGGAAAGTAAAACCTTCTTATGTTTGGGATTATTTTACTTTTCCAGAAGGCCAGCAAAAGGTGAATGCACCCTTAGTTACTTGCAAGCTGTGTCAGCGTGTACTTTCTAGAGGTAATCCTAACAGGAAGTATTCCTTTGGGAATCACACCATGAAGAGACACCTCCAGGATGTACACAGAAGGACACATGGTCATCTTTTTGGAGGTAACTCTTCAGAAAGACGAGCCAGTACATCCACAGCAGCTCAGCCTGGACCATCACCTGCAGGGCTTACTCCTTCTTCTGCAGGTCAGGTGAGCCCTTCATCTGTGGGGGGAGAATCTCCTTTTGCTGGCCCTCTGGAAATGAACCCTCGATTTCGGAAGGTTGATATTCATTGCACATTTTGTAAAGCTCTAATTTGTTATAGGGAGACCAGTGTTTCCCTAGTGAATAACAAAATAGATCAGCACATTTGTAGCTTTGAATGATTTTCCCATGGTTCCTTTCCTCTGTCCCTGCATGAACACAACGGTTCTTTTAAGAGCCAACCTTATCTTTCATCTTTTTTTTACATTTTTTTTAAAAAACTTTTTTTTTTTTTTTTACCGTACGCGTACGGTAAGCGTACCTTTTTTTTATTTTTTAAAAAAAACACTAAAAATCATTTTTCACATTACAAGGTCCTTGAAAGACTACAATTATTACTATTGACTTACCATACTCACTGAAAAAAATATTTATTCATTTGTTTTTTTAAAAAATAGTTTTTAAAATGGTTGTAGTTTACGAAAATTTTCTATATCGATCTGAAAAAAAAGAAAAAAGTATTAATATTTTTAAAACATTTTATAATACAGTACACATATTTACATTTTTTCCCAAAAAATATTTTTGCCTTATTTTTGCTGTTTTCAGAATATATTGCATTTCACTATAAATTGTGAAAGCAATTGCATTCATCATTTTACAGCGGGCAAAAAAAAATAACAATCTCAAAGATTGTATTAAAAAAGCCCAGAATCTCTTCTCACTTAAACTTATCATTACAGAAATGCATATTATTCTTAAAAAATGTCATCTAAAAACAATACTTTTTTCTTTAAAATACCGTCTGATATTTTTGTTTCAGAAGTACATTCACAATAATATATCTCAAATAACTCCAAAATACATCTGATTTTATTTCCTTTAGGCCAAATAGTATTTTTTATTCTTTCCCTGGAATAAATTTCCAAGGGAAAACCATTAAAATTCTAAAGTTTAATCTGTCCAGATCTCACCGATTCTCTGTAACATTTTGGTTCACGAAAATTTTTCGAATAATTTATTTAGTCCACAATAGAATTGCTTACTTTTCCACATGGCCAAATAGTAATTTTTGAAATTATTTTTGAAAAAATTTCCAGTGGCAGTCCAATAACATTCCAAAATTTAAAATGTGCAGAAGTTACCGATAATCTCTAAATTATTGGTTTTTCAAAATTGCATTAAAAATTTAAAAAGTCCACATTACAATTGGTTATCTTTCCTTTAGGCCAAATGATAATTTTAAAAATCTTTTTTCTACAAAATTGCAATGGTAATCCTGTAAAATGGTAAAATTATTTTGTCCAGATCTTGCCAAGTCTCTCTAAAATTTAGGTTTCAGGAAGATTAGATAGGAATTTGCTAAATCAAAAGGCAAACGTTGTTTGAAAATCAATTGGGAATCATTACACAGTGTCCATCCTTTTTCACATTTTAGATAAACTGTGTAATGTCCAGAAGTAACAGTAGGTCCATCATGGAAAATTATTGCAACAGTTACAAAAGTTTTTCCTGAAATTGATAATTGCTGTCCTGTAAACTTCTTTATTAAAGTATCCAATTTTGATCCATCAGCTCTACATCGTTGCATCATTAAAATTACATACTGTCCGTATTCCCTTAAAATTAATGTTGATAACATGTCAGAATTACACTCACCACATTTCATGCTATGATTAGCATCTTTAACTAAGTTTGCAAAAGTGACTGTTTTACTCTCTGGCAATGTCAAATAAATAAACCTTTCATTATCAACAATAGAACCACTTATATTATAACAATTATCACAACTATGTTCCCATTTATAAGAGAGACCAAAAAAAATGTCAATGGGAACTCCTTCTTCTTCCACTACCTGAAGAAAATACATCAAAAATTCGTGAGCATCTTGCTGTTCATTTTGAGAAAACTGTGTTCGTCCTGAACATACATCTAAAAGTTTTCTAATATCAGTAGCACTTTCTATTTGAGTTTTATCTTTACTCAGCTTTTGAAAAAGGAGACTGAGCTCTGAACAGAATCTTTTTCCCTGATTTATTATTATCTGCTCTTGCAAACTTTCCAGATAAAAAGCAACATTCAGCACTACATTTGCGTAGCAGTTGACACCAGAGCTATTTTCAAAATGACATCCTACAACCTGTTCTTCATTTTCCTTATTCTTTTTGCTTGCAATTACATCACTCCTCTTTTTTTTCCTCTTCTCTACATCTTCATTACAGATATTCTCATTTCTCCTTTTACGAGAAACTACACGTTTCTCCAACACAGGATACTGACCTAAATGAGGAGCATAGCTTCTTCTTAATCTATTATACTCCTTTACACAGTTTGTATCAGCACTAACTTTTGAGTCATCGAAGTCTATCATGAATAAACCTGATAATGTTTTGACTCGTGACAAAGCAACATATGCCATACCTTCTTTGAACACACTAGATCCAATGTTCACAAATGCACAATCTACAGTCAATCCTTGAGACTTGTGAATAGTTACAGCATATGCTAGAGAAAACGGAAACTGCTTCCTACGTACATATAAGTCTTTCACAAGCATGAAACGAACTGAACAACGACAAATGTCTTTAACTTCCTCTATCTGATCAAATTTTATTTTTAACCATTCAATTCCATCTTTTTTCTGATAATTAATAAAACCCACAACTCTTCCCATCGCTCCATTTACTAAGCCTTTTTCAACATCCAAATTTCTCCTTAAAAACACTCTACAGTTCATGCAAACATATAGATTTTTTTCTAATCCTGCTGTTTTGGAGATGTTCTTCTCTAGTGAGTCCAATTTATTTTTCAGTTTGCCTGTTACTGTGACAGTAATTCTTCCATCCTCAATTTTGTCCACTGCTTCCAATTTCATGATCTCTTCCTTTTCCAATTTCAAAAGCTCCTCATTGAATATTGAGCATTCACGTAGAGTTGGCATTAAGCAGATGACACTTTTGTTTTCTGCAATGTTCTTGTATATCTTCTCTGCAACTATTTCTTCCTTTGGAAATAAATTATGTAGCAGCCGAGTCTGTAATGCTTTTTTGCCAGCTTCTGTGAGTAGTCCAATCCTGATATCTTTCAGAATACTTCCATATTCTTCATCGTTTGCTTGCCTCATATTAGTTGTAAGTTCCTTGTACTCAAAGAAGGACCAAATATTTGTATTACCGATGCTTCCCAATGACTTCTTCGTGTCTTCATGTGTCACAGTATTAAACACTGGTTGTCCTTTAACCGGAGTAAGTTGCAAAAGATCCCCAAAAACGATGACGTGTTTTCCACCAAATAACACGTCATAGTCTGTCTTCAAAATTTGCTGCATTCTTAAATGCACAAAGGCAAGCATTAAGTTTGATACCATGCTCACCTCATCAATAATGAGAACTTGCATCTTCTTCAATACTCTTGAAACTTCCAAGCATGCTTCTCCAGTTAGCTTGTTGAATTGTATTTTGTTCTCATGCTCCACTGGTAACATTAGCAAACGATGTAAGGTGATTCCTTTTATGTTATATGCTGCTAACCCAGTTGGAGCAGTAACCACACAAGACAAAGTAGAATCTGTTTTTTGCTTTAGGTAGCTTCTGATGACTTTAATTAGGAAACTTTTTCCAGTGCCAGCTTGTCCGCTTACATACATCCTGATTGGATGAAATGATGTGCATGAGCACTCTTTTTTTTCATGTAGAAATCCGTGATCAATTTTGTTTTTGATCTCTTCATAAATTTGTTGCTGCTCTTGATTCAGTTGTCTTTCCAAATTTTCTAAGTCTATAAATGCTTCTTGAGCTTGATTCATAGCCGTTTCCACTTCATTCATGGCTATTGATGCTTCATTTTCAACGATTGGTTGTCCTAGGGGATCTTGACTGTATGTTCCTGAACTTTGGCTGTCCTGAGAACTGTCTCTAGCAATTTCTGCTGCAATTGTAGTTTCCTGTTCAATTTCTTCATTTAACATTTGCAGATAAGTTGAGAATGTACTGCATTGTATGCTGTCTTTGCAAGCATTAAAAGAATCTTCATAGCTCTGGAATTCTCCCAGTAGTTCATCCTCTGAACGCCATGGTTTAAACAACTGTAAAAGAGCCAAGTAGTAAAATTCTTTCTTGTCGGTAGTGTCGCAACTCAGCTTCCGGTGATTTATCAAACTTCCTTTGGTTTGCTTCACCAAACATCCTTCTTCACCAACGACTTTATATTTTCCATTATTGATGTCTTCTGCAGCTTTCCGTGAATAAATGTAGTTCTGCAGCACTTCATAGAGACACATGTTCTCCAGATGATGACTTCTCTTGGGATAATATGTGTCCAACATGTTTGTTTTCAATATATCTGTACTTTCAGGTTCGAACTGTGCCAAATATTCAATTTCTCCAACAGATTTCAGTACCCGATTTCTCATTGCTGCAAGGCCTAAACTTGCCCAAATTATTCTTCTTGACTTCGAGTAGAGACTTGCAGAAGATAATCTATCTGAACATTCGTAGGATCCAATTTCTCGATGCGATAACATCTTCAAACTGAAACTGTACAGCTTCTTACTGACAGTCTTCTCGTGAGAAATCTCTTCCCACATTTCCTTCAATTCTGTTTTTTCTGATTTCGTAATGTAAGACGTTACATATCGAGCAACAGCAATGGAATTGTCAGCAACATACTGTATATCCATGTTAGCGTTCCACATGGATAAAATGACTGGGTTGTAGTCATTTATATTTTTTGATTCTTCTTTTCTTTTAAGGTTGTAGGTATTCTTAGGTGATTTTCTTGTGATAGTATGTCTCACAGCTGACATAAAACTGTTGACTCTTCCATTTGTAAGAACAGGTCTAGGAAATCCAAATCGACATTTAGTGTAGTATTTTTCTTTGCTCTTGTATTTCCGTCGACAGTATTTTCCACACCGATGACTTTGGAAACGTAGAACTTGCTCCTTTAACTTGTACTCTTCTGTGCTTTTAGGTATAGCACATGTTGCATATTCTTCAATGTAAGATAACACTGCTTCATCAGTATCTGTTCCAAACTTTGGGGCATCCTTGATCCACAGCAGCATATGAATATGAGGAGCACCTCTTGCCTGGTACTCTTTTCTCCAAAAGAAATCCACTACTTCTCCAAGGGGTGGATTTTTTTTATTGCAGATGAAGGACATCATAGCCTCAAATCTATGATTGAAATATCTGCAAACATTAACCGGATCCAATGAGCACAGTTCTCCTGCTGTCTTGTATTCGATGTTTTCAATGTTTGAATTGGCCTCTCGTAGAAAATCCAGTAAATCATCCCAAGCGTACTCGGCGCAGCTTAGGGTAAGGAACCATGTTGGTGTTCCTAAATTGCGTAACATGCATTTTAGTTCACCATGGCGTCGGTACCAATATTCATTTGTCCCACGCTGACAAGCCATCAGATTGATCAGTTGTGTTTCCAAATGATCATCTCGGTGCTGCACTTTCTCCATAAAATCCTTAGCAGACACATTTTGTAAATGTACTCCACTTTTTAAAATGTGATTTACTGCATAAGACAGTGCAGACAAGTCGCTTTCAAATAAAAGATGGAACAAATAAGGGATACTTTGTCGAAATCTGGGATCTTCAGCATATAGTCTTGTAGTCCGATACTCAGAAGCTGGAATCTGTTCCGGACGTTCATCGTATCGTCCTCCTTTTCCTTTAGGAAACAGCTGGGGAAAACATCGAGCTTCCAAGCTCTCCTCCCATACACTCACGGGATTTCCTTTTGCTTTCTTCATCTGAAAGAGATCAATATTGTCTCCCATAACTTCTTTCGAATGGAGAGGATGTATGCTAAAATGTTCATAAATTTCTTCTTCCTTTGACTTGTCCACTTTTTCAATTTGTCCACTTGGTGTTTCTGTATCTCCTTGTAAATCTTCTTCTTCTTCTTCTTCTACTATATAAATTGATTCATACCATTTGTTATTTTTTTTCAAATACAAATTTGCTCTTTGTACTTTCCGCACATCTACCAGCTCCTGCCAAATCTTCTTATTCTTTGTAGGTACACCATTAACCAGAATAATTAATGGTTCAGTTTCCAAAGTATCCGCATCAATAGTTTCCATATTTTTTTTCAAATCCAAGGGCAAATACACCACTCTACCTTTTAAACCTCTCACTAAATCTGAAGGAGGTAATTTACCAGTTTTGGGCTCCATACGTACTATGGTCTGGAACGGATGAACACATTGAATGAGTATAGACTCATATGTATTTAATTCAGAAAGTTCAGCAGGAATAGCATCCAATTCTAAATTATTATGTACAGCTCTGGTCGGCATTCTATTTTCCTCTAACTTGTTGTAGCAGTATTTACAAATACGCTGATCTTCACCCAATTCAAAACAATTTTCAAGAAATATATATGTTGCAAAATCCATCCACTTATAATTATCTTCATTTTCACTCTTTCTGTAGAGATCAACATTCCTAGTTTGTTTTCTATAATGAGTTCTGCGGCAACAAATACAAGTAACATTTGGTCTTTCATTAGAGACTATTGCAAATTTTGTTATGTGATCATTAAATGTCTTACTTACACAAGGTTCTACATTCTCTTCCACTTCTGCCTCATTTACTGTGTCCTTCTCTGCACTGTTTTGTTCAGGACCAAAGTAACAAAACTGAATTTCATCAACAACCTTCTCTACATCTGATACCGTTCCTCGGAACAGAGCCCTATTCAATTCATTTAACTTTATTGCTGGACTTTTGGCAAAATACAACCGTCTCACAAACTTTCTCATTTCAGTATGATGAACAGCCAGCATCCTAAAATGATGGAAAACACTATTGCACACTTTTCTAGATAGACAAGCAAGAGAATGACCCTGCAAACCAGTATTCTCTCTCACTCTGCATGGATCCAGACTTTGAAGCACCTTAATCTTTTGTTTTACACTTTTTTTACTATATTCTCTTAGAAACTCTCGAAATCTGTCAATAGATTCCTGACGCACAGTGCAAATACTACTACAATTCCAAGTGTACACTGGGGCTTTAGGACGTCTCCCCATTGCCTCATCTGCCATCACTTGTACCTCATCTCTTGGAACCATTATCTCCTTCTCCATTATGCAACCATTTTTTACTTCGTATGAACGACCTCTGGTGTCAACTGCATGCAGCAAACTATTACTTTGAAAATAGCTCTCTTCATTAAAAAAAGGTTCACTACTTGAGCTATGCATCCACTTTCCTAAAAACACTTTACAAAAATTTGTTCTGTTCACTACTCTTTTGCTTTTGCTTTGTGATTTCAGTACATTAACCATTTTATCTAATGTACGCATCCTATTCAAAATTAATATGAATAGTTTCCTTTTTAATTCTAATGCCTTTGCTGCAATGGCTTCAATTTCTTTTTTTCTCTTATAATATTTAGCCTTTTGCTTATATTTCTTTATATCCTTTATCAAATTGGACATAACTCTTCTCTGAAACATTTTTCTACGTATCTCTTTAAATGCTGTTTTTCTGTTTATGTTAAACTTTTCAATTGCAGAAGGTATATTTGCATTAACTAAATCCTCAATTTTTTGCTGTTCTGTAGGTTTTGTTACATTTTTCCGAGAACAGACATTTTGTACATTTTTGTTTGTTTTCAATATTTTGTTTAGGAATTGTCTTTTTTGCTTACCAGAAGATTTTTTCTTTTTCCCAACATCAGCATCTTCTACTAACTTTGGTCCTCCAGTTGTCCTCAAATATAGTTTTTTTTTTAGCGTTTTTTGAACTCGAGATTTTGTAGGCATCTTAAATTTTGTTCACTGTTCTTCAGCAATACCTGCAAAAAAACTAAAAAAAAAATTCTTTATTGTATTTAAATATATTACTACATTTCTTTTCACAATAGTCACAAAACGAAATTTCTTTGCCAATTTGAATGCACACAAACTCCTCTTTTTTTTTGGGCAAGTGAAAATCTGTATAACAAACTGTCACATTATGAAACCAAGCTGTTTTTTTTTCAGACCACCACCGTGTGTATTCTCTGTGACTGCCTACACTCCAGCAGGGGCAACCAGCCTTAGTGATGCTGAATGTATTTGCATTACAGACTTAAACCTGAAAACCCCACTCGCTTCTAATTACTGTGCATGACTATACATGGCAAGCACATGGGTGTGTGCTAAACCTCTGCTTCTTCCCCCAAAAATTCGCTCCTCTTTTCCATCTACTGCAACTGTGAAATCACCAGAGCAAGACGCAATACATTTCTGCCTATAATTCTTCTATGCACACAGAGTCATGTTTTCACATTAGTGCCAAAACGAAATTTCTTTGCCAATTTGAAAGCACACTTACTGCTCTTTTTTTTTTCGGGCCAAGTGAAAATCTCTTTTTACACTTTGAAATCACTTTTACAGACTGACACATTCTGAAACCTTTTTTTTTAAATTTATTTAAATGCACATGTCCAAGCTGTTTTTTTTTCAGACCACCACCGTGTGTATTCTCTGTGACTGCCTACACTCCAGCAGGGGCAACCAGCCTTAGTGATGCTGAATGTATTTGCATTACAGACTTAAACCTGAAAACCCCACTCGCTTCTAATTACTGTGCATGACTATACATGGCAAGCACATGGGTGTGTGCTAAACCTCTGCTTCTTCCCCCAAAAATTCGCTCCTCTTTTCCATCTACTGCAACTGTGAAATCACCAGAGCAAGACGCAATACATTTCTGCCTATAATTCTTCTATGCACACAGAGTCATGTTTTCACATTAGTGCCAAAACGAAATTTCTTTGCCAATTTGAAAGCACACTTACTGCTCTTTTTTTTTCGGGGGCAAGTGTATATCTCTTTTTTCAATTTGAAATCACTTTTACAGACTGACACATTCTGAAACCTTTTTTTTTAAATTTATTTAAATGCACATGTCCAAGCAGTTTTTTTTTCAGACCACCACCGTGTGCATTCTCTGTGACTGCCTACACTCCAGCAGGGGCAACCAGCCTTAGTGATGCTGAATGTATTTGCATTACAGACTTAAACCTGAAAACCCCACTCGCTTCTAATTACTGTGCATGACTATACATGGCAAGCACATGGGTGTGTGCTAAACCTCTGCTTCTTCCCCCAAAAATTCGCTCCTCTTTTCCATCTACTGCAACTGTGAAATCACCAGAGCAAGACGCAATACATTTCTGCCTATAATTCTTCTATGCACACAGAGTCATGTTTTCACATTAGTGCCAAAACGAAATTTCTTTGCCAATTTGAAAGCACACTTACTGCTCTTTTTTTTTCGGGCCAAGTGAAAATCTCTTTTTACACTTTGAAATCACTTTTACAGACTGACACATTCTGAAACCTTTTTTTTTAAATTTATTTAAATGCACATGTCCAAGCTGTTTTTTTTTCAGACCACCACCGTGTGTATTCTCTGTGACTGCCTACACTCCAGCAGGGGCAACCAGCCTTAGTGATGCTGAATGTATTTGCATTACAGACTTAAACCTGAAAACCCCACTCGCTTCTAATTACTGTGCATGACTATACATGGCAAGCACATGGGTGTGTGCTAAACCTCTGCTTCTTCCCCCAAAAATTCGCTCCTCTTTTCCATCTACTGCAACTGTGAAATCACCAGAGCAAGACGCAATACATTTCTGCCTATAATTCTTCTATGCACACAGAGTCATGTTTTCACATTAGTGCCAAAACGAAATTTCTTTGCCAATTTGAAAGCACACTTACTGCTCTTTTTTTTTCGGGCCAAGTGAAAATCTCTTTTTACACTTTGAAATCACTTTTACAGACTGACACATTCTGAAACCTTTTTTTTAAATTTATTTAAATGCACATGTCCAAGCTGTTTTTTTTTCAGACCACCACCGTGTGTATTCTCTGTGACTGCCTACACTCCAGCAGGGGCAACCAGCCTTAGTGATGCTGAATGTATTTGCATTACAGACTTAAACCTGAAAACCCCACTCGCTTCTAATTACTGTGCATGACTATACATGGCAAGCACATGGGTGTGTGCTAAACCTCTGCTTCTTCCCCCAAAAATTCGCTCCTCTTTTCCATCTACTGCAACTGTGAAATCACCAGAGCAAGACGCAATACATTTCTGCCTATAATTCTTCTATGCACACACAGTCATGTTTTCACATTAGTGCCAAAACGAAATTTCTTTGCCAATTTGAAAGCACACTTACTGCTCTTTTTTTTTCGGGCCAAGTGAAAATCTCTTTTTACACTTTGAAATCACTTTTACAGACTGACACATTCTGAAACCTTTTTTTTTAAATTTATTTAAATGCACATGTCCAAGCTGTTTTTTTTTCAGACCACCACCGTGTGTATTCTCTGTGACTGCCTACACTCCAGCAGGGGCAACCAGCCTTAGTGATGCTGAATGTTTTTGCATTACAGACTTAAACCTGAAAACCCCACTCGCTTCTAATTACTGTGCATGACTATACATGGCAAGCACATGGGTGTGTGCTAAACCTCTGCTTCTTCCCCCAAAAATTCGCTCCTCTTTTCCATCTACTGCAACTGTGAAATCACCAGAGCAAGACGCAATACATTTCTGCCTATAATTCTTCTATGCACACAGAGTCATGTTTTCACATTAGTGCCAAAACGAAATTTCTTTGCCAATTTGAAAGCACACTTACTGCTCTTTTTTTTTCGGGCCAAGTGAAAATCTCTTTTTACACTTTGAAATCACTTTTACAGACTGACACATTCTGAAACCTTTTTTTTAAATTTATTTAAATGCACATGTCCAAGCTGTTTTTTTTTCAGACCACCACCGTGTGTATTCTCTGTGACTGCCTACACTCCAGCAGGGGCAACCAGCCTTAGTGATGCTGAATGTATTTGCATTACAGACTTAAACCTGAAAACCCCACTCGCTTCTAATTACTGTGCATGACTATACATGGCAAGCACATGGGTGTGTGCTAAACCTCTGCTTCTTCCCCCAAAAATTCGCTCCTCTTTTCCATCTACTGCAACTGTGAAATCACCAGAGCAAGACGCAATACATTTCTGCCTATAATTCTTCTATGCACACAGAGTCATGTTTTCACATTAGTGCCAAAACGAAATTTCTTTGCCAATTTGAAAGCACACTTACTGCTCTTTTTTTTTCGGGGGCAAGTGTATATCTCTTTTTTCAATTTGAAATCACTTTTACAGACTGACACATTCTGAAACCTTTTTTTTTAAATTTATTTAAATGCACATGTCCAAGCAGTTTTTTTTTCAGACCACCACCGTGTGCATTCTCTGTGACTGCCTACACTCCAGCAGGGGCAACCAGCCTTAGTGATGCTGAATGTATTTGCATTACAGACTTAAACCTGAAAACCCCACTCGCTTCTAATTACTGTGCATGACTATACATGGCAAGCACATGGGTGTGTGCTAAACCTCTGCTTCTTCCCCCAAAAATTCGCTCCTCTTTTCCATCTACTGCAACTGTGAAATCACCAGAGCAAGACGCAATACATTTCTGCCTATAATTCTTCTATGCACACAGAGTCATGTTTTCACATTAGTGCCAAAACGAAATTTCTTTGCCAATTTGAAAGCACACTTACTGCTCTTTTTTTTTCGGGCCAAGTGAAAATCTCTTTTTACACTTTGAAATCACTTTTACAGACTGACACATTCTGAAACCTTTTTTTTAAATTTATTTAAATGCACATGTCCAAGCTGTTTTTTTTTCAGACCACCACCGTGTGTATTCTCTGTGACTGCCTACACTCCAGCAGGGGCAACCAGCCTTAGTGATGCTGAATGTATTTGCATTACAGACTTAAACCTGAAAACCCCACTCGCTTCTAATTACTGTGCATGACTATACATGGCAAGCACATGGGTGTGTGCTAAACCTCTGCTTCTTCCCCCAAAAATTCGCTCCTCTTTTCCATCTACTGCAACTGTGAAATCACCAGAGCAAGACGCAATACATTTCTGCCTATAATTCTTCTATGCACACAGAGTCATGTTTTCACATTAGTCCCAAAACGAAATTTCTTTGCCAATTTGAAAGCACACTTACTGCTCTTTTTTTTTCGGGGGCAAGTGAAAATCTCTTTTTACACTTTGAAATCACTTTTACAGACTGACACATTCTGAAACCTTTTTTTTAAATTTATTTAAATGCACATGTCCAAGCTGTTTTTTTTTCAGACCACCACCGTGTGTATTCTCTGTGACTGCCTACACTCCAGCAGGGGCAACCAGCCTTAGTGATGCTGAATGTATTTGCATTACAGACTTAAACCTGAAAACCCCACTCGCTTCTAATTACTGTGCATGACTATACATGGCAAGCACATGGGTGTGTGCTAAACCTCTGCTTCTTCCCCCAAATATTCGCTCCTCTTTTCCATCTACTGCAACTGTGAAATCACCAGAGCAAGACGCAATACATTTCTGCCTATAATTCTTCTATGCACACAGAGTCATGTTTTCACATTAGTGCCAAAACGAAATTTCTTTGCCAATTTGAAAGCACACTTACTGCTCTTTTTTTTTCGGGCCAAGTGAAAATCTCTTTTACAGACTGACACATTATGAATCCACCATGTGTAACTACAACAAAAACAATTCCCATTTCTATTATTCATTTCTTAAGTTACCACATACATCCCCTCTCAAACTGTAAACTCACCTTTAAAATTAGTTAGTTGTGAAAGAAATGTGTCACTCAAACAGCAGATTATCAGAGCCAGGATCTCTGTTCTGTACACCTCTCTCCTCTCAGCAGAACCAGATAATGGCAAACTTTCCCTCTATTTTTCCACACATATACATGTAAGTTTCAAATCTCAGTGCTTCCCCCTTTTTTTCAAATGTAATGACACATTTCTATTGGTTGAAAACCAACCCTTTTCCAAAAGTACCCTGCCCCCAACTTGACTTCTGCCTAGTACCCTTCCCCCAACTTGACTTCTGCCTGCTACCATAGCAACAGCTCATGGAACACTGCTGTGTGCAGTTAGGTCAGAAGTTCGACACACAATGTTTCAATTCCACAGAGCAAGAGTGCTTGACTTTTCAAACCTAACTGCAAATCCATAGTACTGTTCTTTGGTTACACATTTTTTTGTACCAATACAAAACATGCTTCTATTAATTTTCACATACAGCCTAGTTTTTTTTCTAGAATGGTATGAAACAGCCAATCAGTTCTTTTTGTTTTGTAAAAAATATGTATGCCTCCATTTCCAAACTGTCTTTCTTTTCATATTGCCATTCTACTGAAAGACACCTCCTGAGTGCATCCAGTTCTCCTTTGAAGATGTTCACAGTGTGGATTGTAGGGCACAGCTATGTCTTCTGGAGTGAAAAGTTTGCAGAGAAAACAGATATGGTGAGAGACCTTGCTTTGCCAAATGTAGACATTAAATGGATTGGTCAGAGAGGGTTAAAGTGGCACCAATTGATGCCATTGGTGAAATCCTTCATGCAAATCCAACACCCTGACCTCATAATAGTGCACTGTGGTGGCAATGACCTAGGCACTTTGACTGGGGTAGGTCTGGAAATGCTTATGAAGGACACCTTTGCACAACTGTTTTCACTTTTCCCTAAAACTGCCTTTGTGTTTTCCAACATATGCCAAAGGCAAAAATGGAACTGGTCCAATCATTTCTGTCCACAGATTGACAAAGCAAGAAAGCACGTCAACAAATCTGTTTCTGCTTTCCTCCGTGACTATGGTATGGGTGCCATTTACCACAACAACTTGCGTTACGACATGCAAGACATTTATAGAGGAGATGGTGTGCACTTCAATGATGAAGGGAACAGAGTCTTCCTCTTGAACCTTAGACTCTGCATCGGTACTTACTTGTAGGTACCACTAAAAAAATGACTCCATAAACACAACAGCTCTTTTTAGAGCTCCCTAATTTCTAAACTCTTAAATCTGATTTTCATTTATTTATTTTTATTTTTTTTACCGTACGCTTACCGTGAGCTTACCGTACGCGTACCCCGTGATTTTTTTTAAAATCAATAAATGTTTTTTTTGTACTTTTCTGTCCTTCTTTGACCCCCTTACAATTGTTAGGGGGTCTGTAACTCTCCTCATTGCCCCCTTTCCTTGTTTTCACTCTTTTTTTTCAGAGTGAAATACACAAAATGGCGGCCGCCGCTTCCTGGTTTCGGCCGATTCGAATGTTTACTAAGATCTAAGAGCCAATCAGAATCGCGCTCGCGCACGCCACCGTACGCTTACCGTAAGCGTACGGTAAGCGTACCGTAAGCTGGCTCAGATATATATATTGATTTAAAGGCTATTTTCTCAAAATCAACTGAACTGATTTACACCAAACCTACAAAAGGCACTTCCTTGACCTACGGACTACCTCTCTGCCAAATTTCTAGTAATTCTGTTCAGCCGTTCGGGCTGTAGCTCGTTCTAAAGGTCCTATGGAAAAATGCATGGGAAAAACGCGTTTTGGGACCCCCCTTTTATCTCAGCCCCCGCTTGACGAATCCCCCCGAGACTTTCAGGGTAGGAGCGGAGCGTAGCGCCCCACCTATTTTGAGAAATTCGCGAGGATTCGTCGACCGGCGCCAAAGTTATTCAAAATAGAATGTTGAGGTTTTCCTATGGAAACGTGGTCCTAACTATAACTACCTACTGGCGACCGCCAGTAGGTAATATATATATATATATATATATATTACCTACTGGCGGTCGCCAGTAGGTAGTTATAGTTAGGACCCTGTTTCCATAGGAAATCTGCAACATTCTATTTTGAATAACTTTGGCGCCGGTCGACGAATCCTCGCGAATTTTTCAAAATAGGTGGGGCGCTACGCTCCGCTCCTACCCTGAAAGTCTCGGGGGGATTCGTCAAGCGGGGGCTGAGAAAAAAGGGGGGTCCCAAAACGCGTTTTCCCCATGCATTTTTCCATAGGACCTTTAGACACAGCTACAGCCCGAACGGCTGAACAGAATTACTTGACATTTGGCAGAGAGGTAGCCATAAGGTCAAGGAAGTGCCTTTTGTAGGTTTGGTGTAAATCTGTTCAGTATTTCCTGAGAAAATAGCATTTAAAAGCATATATATATGTGGGCGGAGCCTAACCACACATCTCATCCTGAGATCTGATTGGCTGTCAGCACTTCATCCAAGAAGTGTTGGCAGCCATCTTGGGACCAATATACATGATAGCACCTCATTAAAAAGCATTGCAGTTAATAGAAGGTTTTAAGACTTTAGTTACATTATAAATCATTTGTTGATGGTACCATACTCATTTTAGGAATTGTGGTATGTTCTAAGGTGATTTTACCATGTGAAAAAGCCTTCTGCTGGGATATCATGATTGAGAGAAAAATATTTTCTCATGCTTTTACCACAGAGGTTTGGAAGGTGATCTATAGGCTAAACTGAGAGCATATTTTCTGTAAATTCACATTATCTTTCTCAGTCATGTGAGAATGAAGTCTGACATTCTCAGTAAAACATGTACATCCAACAAGGGCAGAGACTGTCAGTTGATTCCTTTGTGTTCTACTGCAGCTTCCCAGAGTGTTCCAAAGAACTACTAGAGCGCTAACAGTCCTACTTATGATAAACGTATGGCACACCTGAAGCCATCTTGCTTGGATTAAAGTGGTAACTCTTAAAACATTTAATTTAAAAAGGAACAAAATGAGGGGGTTCATTTTTCCATAAAAAGTATGATTAGTGCTGCAGAAAGAAAAATTAGGGCACATTTTGAGTGACTTCTCAAATCCTCTTCTATTTCATTAAAAAATTCTGACATGCAGACTGAAACATGCACTTTCAATACCAGCAGCAGTTTTCCCTGGTGAGCAGTAGCTTTACTACAGTGATCTAATGAGCAAAAAGAGTGCTAACATTCTGAATTTATGGCAAATGTGTGACAGAATGCCTTCTTGATGGAATCAAAGTAAAAAACTGAAAGTATTTCCTACTGAGGAGACTGCAGTAAATGAGGAAATTAGGAAACTTCATAACAAATAAGTCTCCCAAGATGGCCACCAGAGACAAAAGAGCCCAAATGTAGCCCAAATATCACCCAGATGTAGCCCAAGTATAGCCCAATGACAGAATGTCCCAGAATGTTCTTAAAAACAACTAGAGCGCTTACTGTCTTCATTATGACAAAAGTATGGCACACCTGAAGCCATCTTGATTGGAATAAACTGGTAACACTTAAAACATTTAATTTAAAAAGGAACACAATGAGGAGGTTCATTTTGCCATAGAAATTATGATTAATGCTGAAGAAAGAAAATGAGGGCACATTTTGAGTGACTTCTCAAATCCTCTTCTATTTCATTAAAAAATTCTGACATGCAGACTGAAACATGCACTTTTAATACCAGGAGCAGACTTCCATGGTGCAGTAGTTTTACTACAGTGATCTAATGAGCAACTAGAGTGCTAACATTCTGAATTTATGGCAAATGTGTGACATATCTGAATACCTTCATGATGGAATCAAAGTAAAAAACTGAAAGCATGTCCTACTGAGGAGACTGCAGTACATGAGGAAATTAGGAAACTTCATAACAAATAAATCTCCCAAGATGGCCACCGGAGACAAAAGAGCCCAAATGTAGCCCAAAATCACCCAGATGTAGCCCAAATATAGCCCAATGACAGAAGTGTGCAAAACACTTATTATTTTGTGTTTTTGCAGTGTTATATAGTGCAGATTTGTCAGGTATTGGAGTGCTTTACATGAGCATTGGTTACATCACACAAGAACAAATTCATTTTGGTTGTAGACATGGGGAGACTAAGTGATTTGACCAGAATCACAGAATGTCGAGCTGAAGCAGAAACTTCAACCTGGTTCCCCAGTTGCAAAGTCTGCAGTTCTGGAAGTAACACCACATCCTCTCCCCTAAGTGCAAAATTTAATCAAGTGGTCAACTGGATAAAAAACATAAAGATAACAAATAATTTAAAAGTGCTTTGTCGCTATTTGAAAACTCAGAAAATATGTCCTTATTTTAGTCTTTTAGAGCACTAACCATAATTTTGATGCCAATAAGACCCTCTCATATATGTAATTTCTAAAGGAAATGCTCTAGGTATTACAGTTTTGATTACATCAAGATGATGTCAGGCGTTCCACACTTTTGTAATAAATATAGAATGTTAGCAATCTAGTTGTTCATTAGGATACTGTTGAGAGGCAGAGGCCAGGGGCACGGACTCTGAAAATTGAAGGCAGGTAGGAGGGTGCAAAGGCAACAATTTAACCACACTGAGCAGGCAGGAAGGGCCGTGGAAGCACAACAGACTATGGAGGGCAGTGGAAAGGGGGGCAGGGGCAACAAACCAACAATACAGGACTTGCAAGAGAGGCTGTTGGAGGGAAGATCTATTACGGGTCAAGGAAGCTAGGGGCGGTCCCCAGATCCCCGGGAGCCACCACAGAACTGAGCAGGAGAGTGAGTCAGGGACAAAAGGGGCACCTTAATTTGAGCCGGGGTGCCTAGGAACGCTTGCTCCAAAAATGAAGAAAACAGACATATGAGACATGGAATTGGAGGCAGAATACAATGGCAGTTTAATGAGAAGATGCAACTTCAAAGAAACCGCAGAATAGAGACATAAAGTACAAAATACAGAATCCAGATAATCATACAGCTGTCATGATATTCTCTGTATCTCAATTAATGTACTGACAGAGAGAGAGAGAGAAAACACATCTATAAATGCATCATGAGAAACAAGTTACACCAGGGAAAATGTTACCTAGGAACACTCACGTTTACTCTTAGAGCAAGCATTCCTGCAATTACAATACAAAATCTTTTAAATGCAAAAGTAAAGAGAACAATGGTTAAACATAACATGACATTTCATATAGGTAAAATAGAATAAGATACTTCAAGCAAAGCAGAGCAAGACATTTTAAGCAAAGGAAGACAAGAGCTCCCAGCTCTTGGGGAAAACCTGCACTGCCTGTTAACCTACATACAGACGGCGAGGTAGTCCGTCGATATCTGTGGGTGCTCCCTTTTTATATCATTTTGTGGGCTCCTTTGCACGCTACATCTACCTACGTATGCTACCCAAAAGCTTCGTCTGCAGATTTTACCAGACATTTCGTCATTTACCCACTTAATGCTGACAATGGACTGGGTGAAAAGGTCAGTCTCTCAGGCCAATCGCTTATCGTAAGTTCCATAGAGCAAGCAGAAAATAATGGGTATTGTACGGGAATTCAATATATTCATGTATAAAATTTCATCAGTTCTCCTAACTTGACGCTCTGCGGTTGCCACTTCCTTAAAAGCGGGAAACCTGCCCAGGAAGCAAGTACCAGTCCAGGATGCAGCCTACTGTATGTCGACAGCTTCAGGGGGATGTTGAACTTTGATACCGAGCACGGAGCACTCGGGTAGGGTGGGGGCTACTAGTTTGGAGCAGAAGGCCTCGCAGACCTGCCTTCAGACTGCTATACACTAAAATTGCAGAGCTATGGTCAATTTAACAAAGAGGCCTACATATTGAACAGAAGGGCCTACACAGGGGTTTTATGCTGGCTGAGTGGTAAGGATGTCTCAGGATAAATATATAGCAACACAGGACCCGCTGGTCAATTTAATACGGCCTACAAATGCAGCTGGCAGGGCAAGGACAAGGGTCTCATACTTCAGGTGTGGACAGAACGGGCCAGGGGGCCCCTGTGATACAAAATCTACCCTTCTTCAAGGCTGTGGCAATGTAATAGACCATTGTGGGCAGAAGGAAGAGGCAATGGTAGTACAACCATACATGCCAACAGACCCGATTCAGCCAGGAAACGTCCAATGTTTTTAAGCTCAAATGGGCTTTATTTGATCTGTCTCCTGTCTACAATATCCTCTTTTTCAATGTAACTCAAAGGGGAAAATCAATACCCCAGTTTTTTTTCAAAATCTCCCTCTTACCAAGTTCAAAATGTTCGCAAGTATGGTACATTGGATCATGGAAGGAAATGGGATAGGGACATGGACTTGGATAACAGAGGACAGGAGGCACATGGAGAGGTGCACCAAACTGACCCTGCAGGGCAGGCATCAGGGTTTGCAGCAGCACAATACACCACACAGGGCATGCAGGACGGGAGTGCAGCACAACAATCCATAGAAAGCAAGAGGAAGGGGACAGGACCATGCACATGGACAACAGAGAACAGAGGGGCAAGAGGCAATGGTAGCTAGCTGACCATAATGGACAGACAGGAGAGAAAGCTGCAGCATAACAGACCATAAAGGGCAGGAGGGACGGATCAGGGGCATTACAATGGAACAGACAAGCCAGGAGGGAGGGAGTAGGGCTGGGGGCAAGGGGGCAGGGCAGGAGCAGCAAGATAGCCATGGAGGTCAGGCAGGATGGGCACTAGAAGCAAGACACACCATGAAGAGCAACAGTGAGACTGTGATGGCATACACACAGACCATGGAGGGAAGGTGGGAGGGGGTCAGGGGCAGCTAACTGACCACACAGGGAAGGTGGGAGGGGCCATGGCAGCACAGAAGACCATGCATGGCAAGTGGGAGGGTTAGTGGCAGCACAATGGCTATGATGGGCAAGAAGGAGGGTGGAGGGGCATGCACAAAGGACGATGGAGGATAGAAGGGAGGGTCAGGACCTGTGCACAGACAAGAAAGTTCAGGGGAAGGGACCTCACAACAGACCACACGGGGCAGGCAGGAGGAGCAGTTGCAGCACAACAGACCAGGGAGGGCAGAAGGGTGTGGCAGTACAATGGACCATGTAGGACAGGAGGAAGAGGATAGGGGCATGGCATGTGGACAGGCAGGGTGGAGGTGGCAGGGACAGGTTACAGTCATCTGACAATGCTAGGCAGGTGGGAGGGGAGTGGCAGCTCAACAGAACACTCAGAGTAGATAGGAGTGGCAGGTCCATGGGACATGGTGGGCAAAAAGGATGGAGCAGGGGCATGCACAAAGACATCGGAGGGCAGGGGGAAGGAGAATAGGGGCAGCAAGCTAAGCACAGAATTTAAGCAGGAGGTCAATGATGGGGCATAGAATTGGGCAATGGAGGGCAGGAGGAGTGGACTGGTACATCATACTAAATTGAGGGCAGTGGCAGCACATCAGACCATGCATGGCAGGAGGGAGGAGGCTAGTCCATGGATTCACACAACAGAGGATAGGGAGGAAGGGGATGGGGCAGCAAGCTAACTGTTCTGAGAAGGCGGGTATTAGGAACTTTATTGTTTTTAAAACATTGTGTCTGTGCGAACTACTTAAAATATGAACAAGTATGCAGCATAATCTCACTTTTATTCAGGAAGAAGAGGACGTTTGTGACTGTGACTCCAGGCTCACTTGGCAGAAACACCCCCTGACCCTCCACCCCCTATCGCAAAATGTAATGCCTGTGAAAAGGGTAGGTGAACACAGTGTTATATAGAACATAGTCCTGAGAGCACGATTGAAAATGAAAACTAGATATAGTGTATGGTATAAACTATGCACCAAAAAGTGTGATATAAGATGAACCGGGCGTGAAATATAATATGCAATACATTGTGCGCAATGACAGATTCATTGGAGAGCGCGAGATAGCACAGGCACTAGCGCGTGCTATGCGATATGCGCCTTGGAGTGTAATATGCACAGGGCAGTGTTGTGTAACCTAACTAGTCTTTAAAGTTGTAATATAAAATATGTGCTGGGGAGTGTAACATTGCATATGCACTGTGACAAAGATATGGATCCCAGATTGTAATATGTATGGCATAGCACTGTGCGTTATAACATAGGCATCGAGGAAGGCACGTTAGATGGGGCAATATAACCCGTGCGAAGACAAGTGTGGCATGACATATTCACGGGGTGGTGTTACAGTGCACATGGGCTAGAGAGTGTCATAGCATATGCACTAGCTAGTGGAATACAACACAGAGGTGTGTGGCACTCGGCAGGCAATGGTGGGTGTAACACAGCATTGGGCTCTGTCAGGAGCGCCCTGTGACTCTCAAGTGATGTTCGTCCCCTTTCCAGAGAGTCAAATAAAAAGTATTACACATCCGGATGTGTGTTTTATTAACCGTGAGGGGGGTTTCTTGCATAGTTTTGGTCGAATTTTTGTCGAATCCCCTTTGAATGGCTTGGTGTGCATGTGTATTAAATGTGCCCGTCAATAGCTACCCATGTTTGTATAAATAAACGACAAGGGTGTCTACCGGGATTAGGCACGGTAGGGCATCAGACATGTCAGAGCTTCACTAGTGGTGTAAATACATTCCACGTGGATTCATTGCATGCATAGTCGCCTTTTAATGAATATCACGCAAATCGTCATGGTGATAGGTACGTACGGTTTGTCCAGCATGTCCTAGGTGTGTCTATAAATATATATTTTTTAAAAATAATAAAAACAGTGGCCGGCCCTGGGGATTGGGGTCAAAAAAATATAATTAGGAGACTGGCCCTGGGGGATGGGGTCATCAGGGCCAATAAATTAGAATAAGAAGGGGAACCAAACAGCCCCCCTTCTTAAAAAACTAAAATAAATAAAAGACTGGCATCGTGCCGTAGGCCATGCCCCCTCCGTGCAGCACTCTGCAAACGCGCCCCCAACAGGCATCTCCAGTATGCGCCAGGGAGCTGCGCTGCAGCCAGGTGTTCTGAGGCCAAGCCCCTTTTTACACCTCTCTGCAACGCAGCTCTGTGGCGCTTACTGGAGGTACCTAGTGGTCTAGTTTGACCCTAGGGACCCTTAGGATTCAAGGGGACTTAATCTCTCAACTTAGAACAGCCACAGGGCGCGTTTACACAGTGGTGAAGGGAGGGACGGGGCCTGAGGTGACGTGTGCAAACACGCACTATGGCACGTTTTAAATTGGGGATATAATTTCCCTTCAATACTGAGGGCCCCTGGGGGCTAACTAGCCCACCAAGTGCTTCCAGTAAGCGCCACTGAGCTGCATTGCAGAGAGGTGGTCCAGGCCGTGCCACTTTTTACACCTCTCTGCAACGCAGCTCTGTGGCACTTACTGGAGGTACCTAGTGGGCTAGTTGGACCCTAGGGACCCTCAGGATTCAAATGAACTTAATCTCCCAACTAAAAATGGACACAGGGCTTGTTTACACAGTGGTAAAGGGAGGGGACGGGGCCTGAGTTAACGTGTGCAAAAACGCCCTGTGGCCTGTTTTAAGAGGTAGTTTTAATCCCCATGCCCTATTATATACTAGGGGCTTACAGAGGAGGTCATGCTAATCACAGGGGGACCCCAACGCATAATGTTCTCTAGTGTATGTAGGTGTTTTCACTGTATTCTAAGTGTCTTTTAACATAGCACTGGCTCTAGGACTGGTTAGTCAGACTCAGTTACCACCAGTATCCGTCTGAAAAAGTTGAGGGTACAGGATGATTTTGCAACAAGGCTTCTTTCTGCTCTTCTTTTTGTTCTTTCTGCACGTTATCCTTCTTCCTGCACTTATCTTCGTATTTGAGGACTTCTGTTGCTTCTTTCTGCACTTCTTTTGTTTCTTTCTGTGCATTTTTTCTTCTTTCTTCACATGTCCTATCTCTGTAGGCATAGTTAGAAATTAGCATTTAAAAAACCTTTGAAATTCACAGAAAAAACCATAGGTTTCAGGCACGTTATAGTTAGGAATTAGCATTTAAAAAACCTCAGAAATTCACTGAAAAAACCATAGGTTTCAGGGGTGTTATAGTTAGCTGGACTTTTCACTTGTACAAAACCATTGAAATTCCCCCGTTATAGTTAGTTCAGCTAACTATAACTCGCGCGCCCGCAATGCACTGCTGATGACGTCACATATTACATCACTCATGACATGGTCAGTGACATCACTCATGACATCACTGATGACATCTCAAATGACATCACTGATGACATCACTGATTACATCATCCAGTGAATGTCTGTTTTTCTGAAAATTAAATATGTTTTATATATGTATATCTCAAGGTCGATGGAAGAATAAATGGGTATATAAGTGTCTAAATGGATGATTTGTTTTTGAAAAGTTGATTGTGTAACTGACTGATTAAGTGTATCATAGTGAATACATGGCTTAGTGAGTAATGTTTAAATATGTAAATATCTGTATCAGTCTCTCACTTTGTGTATAAGTGGCTGCATGGGTTGGTGAGAAGCTACATGGGTGTCTATATAGGTTATTAGTTGGTTTTTTGAGTATCAGTCTGAGTGTCTGCATGGTTCGGTGGGGGGTATTACGTAGTGCATAGGTGCATGAATGAGTGACTCACTGTATGTGTTGAACACAGCATGTGTGCAGGACTGTATGGGTGGATGAGTGTGTGTATGGGTGTGTTAGTGAGTGAATGACTGTCTCTATAGTGTCTTTATGAGTAACTACATATGTTTTAAACTAGTATATGTGACTATTGGTGTATATATGTGAGTATATGTGAGAGTGAGAGATTGAAAGAGTTCCTGTATGAATAAGTATGTGTTTCTATAAGTGATTGTTTAAAAGACTAAGTATGTGTAAGTTTCCGTAGAAGTAAGTATGGTGGTGTGTGTATAACTGTATATGCAAGTAAATGTATGTTTGATTCTTTATTAGCATGAGTGACTATGTGTGTGAGTAACTCTATGGATGAGTGGCATTGTGTAACAGGATGTATAGGTGTATGAGTACATATGATGAGTGAGTACATGTATGAGTGACTGTATAGGACTGTTGGTGAATGAGTGGATGTGTATGTGGATCTTAGAATTACTGAAGAGGTTGTTGTAACTGGTATTGGTATGTCCATTGTTTTGAAAATTTTAGTCTCTATTTTTGAATGTGTGTATCAAAGGTTATATTAGGGTGAGAGGAGGTCTGCCACTCTATCACAAGGATGATGTCATCAGTGATGTCATCAGTGATGTCATTTGAGATGTCATCAGTGATGTCATGAGTGATGTCACTGACCATGTCATGAGTGATGTAATATGTGACGTCATCAGCAGTGCATTGCGGGCGCGCGAGTTATAGTTAGCTGAACTAACTATAACGGGGGAATTTCAATGGTTTTGTACAAGTGAAAAGTCCAGCTAACTATAACACCCCTGAAACCTATGGTTTTTTCAGTGAATATATATATATATATATATATTCAGCTTCCCAACTCACTTGCTTTTCAACAGAGTCAAGCACTCACTGGAGGGGTTATATATCGGTTCTTCTTTATTTTAGCAGATGAATCGAACAGCAAGACAGACGCATTTCAGAATTTCAAAATTGGTTGTGTTTTTCCCTCTCTATTTCCCTCTCATCCTCATCTTTTCTTCGGCCTTCCTCCTCCTTTTTGTTCTCTTTCTCTTTTGCCTTTTCTTTTTCTATTTTTATACCTTTCCCTTTCTCCTCTCTCCCATTTTCTTTGGTCTGTCTTTTTTAAGGCCATTATTTCTCAGTGTGGGAGAAACATCATAGACAGCACTGTGATATCTATCATGTGGGGTATATAGCCATTTCTGAAGTCATGTTATAATATACATGCAGATTGATAGCCAATACATGGCGTTATGCTGGTTGTGTGTTGTTTAGCAACATAATTATTTACCGATTTACGGTTGTATGCATATTAATTGTCTCGCATTTTGAGACCAGTGTAATCACCAGTCCACCGGGACGAGTAACGCTATATTTTCATTGCTGACGCGATACCCCCATATCCTATATCAGATGATGGATATGATGTTTGTACTTTTGCATATCTACATTGAATGAATTATTTGCTGCCTATGACTGTATTTGGCATGGTTCTGAAGGGCAATGATTTATTTTTGTGCTATGAGTATACCATTCAAACATGGCCGCCCCATTCAAAATGAAATAGAGAGGGTGTGTTGCCATCATTTATTTTGATAATGTTGTCGCATAGCTCATGACGCAAATGTATTTAACGTTTGTGCGCGGCTTCCGCGATGAGACACTGATGAAGGAAATTCTGAAACGCATCTGTCTTGCTGTTCGATTCATCTGCTAAAATAAAGAAGAACCGATATATAACCCCTCCAGTGAGTGCTTGACTCTGTTGAAAAGCAAGTGAGTTGGGAAGCTGAATATTTAACGTGGGGCACCGCCACGCAATAGCACCCGCCTGCGAGTGACCTGGCCTGCTGGTGCGAACTTGGGAGCGTTTATATATATATATATATATATATATATATATATATATATATATCGAGAAGACTCCGCTCGCGTTTCCTTGCTACCAGTGCCAGTAACGGAGCACGGACCACGTTATAGTGCATCAATAGAAGTTTTTATTCGACTCCTCCAACACCAGCCATCATGACGCGTTTCGACCCCGGAAGGTCTTGATCACATGACGCGCTCTCAGGTAACAGGTAGGTTTAAATACATTTTTTCTGTTTTTTTCTTAAAGTGACAGTGCAATGGATGCTTTTTAGTTTAGTAGTTGACATGCTTAAAAGACTATTGGCATTTATTAAAGTGCAAGTTCTTTGTTAACATCAGACAGTAAGCAGCATATATCTGTATAAATACATAAAAATATACAATAAATTTCAAACCATGGTTAAAACAATTTGGGTGTTTAACCCCTTCCCCGCTCATGACGGAACCACTCCGTCATGAGCCACGGTTGCGCTGTGCTCATGACGTAGTGGTTCCGTCATGCTGCGGCCGTTGGCCGCCGCTCCGCCCACGCGGCGCTAATTCCCCGCCTGTGCGGGCGATTAGAGCAGTGGCGGAGACGTGACGGACCACTCCGTCATGAGCACAGCTCAACCGTGGCTCGTGACGGAGCGGTTCCGTCACGAGCACAGCGCCACCGCGCTGCCCCCAAACCCCCCCCCAGCGCCGCGGCGGAATTCCTGCCGCGGCGAAGGGGTTAAAACCATTATTGTAAAAACATTCCATATCAACTTGCTAGGATCCAACCTTAGTGTTAAGTCAACTAAAACATATTGTTAATTAATTGGCAAGGAACCTTGTTTATGGACATCCTGAGCTCAATCTCTATGCCAGCCTTGGGTCTATCACTATGGTCCCTGCTATTTGTTTGTTTTGATGTGTCTCTTACTTTAGTTGCTGATATCAGCCAATATCTACGTGTACGGCCTTTCTTAATTTTGGCGTAGGTGGTACCACTCCCCCTTAGGGTTTGACTGGCGTTCAGGTTTAAATACCTGAATTTACCACCTTCATTATGTTAGTTTGTTTATTTACTACAGTGTAGTTATTCTATTACAGTACTGAATCATGTCATATTAAAATTACTTGCTCCTAAAAAACTACCAACTGCATGTAGTGCTAGTGCAAAAAATTCCTAAAATCTTTAAAGCGTAAAGTGCAAATATGCTACTATCTTAAAAACACCCTATCTAAAACCGTGGAAAAATATTAGTGAGTGGGTTATCTAAGAGCTAAGGCGGTTTCCTTCTCTGATTATAATAATCTCATTTGACTGTTGTTGACGTGATGTGACAGACATATTGGATAGCAGCATTGGATGTATTCAACTCGTTAAAGGCAAATGTAAAGATCCTCTGTGGCATTCAGGCCCCCTGGGGCCTTCGTGTCGAGGTCCAAGATATACCGGGTCTCTAATTATCTTAGGGCTTTTTCCCTGTTTCCTCCTCTCTTTTTGGGTGGTATGGCATCAATCAGGAAATATGTGAGACCCTTAGGGTCCCCGTTGTGTTTTTCCTCAAAGTGCCTGGCCACCGGGTAAGTTTGATCATGATTTTTTTATGGCTTTAATGTGCTGGAGCACTCTCTTGTGCCCCTGTAGACTTGTGCTACCTACATACTGTAGGCCACAGGGGCACTCCAGCACATAGACAACAAACTCACTTTTGCAAGTTAAAGACATGGTGATTGGTTTATTCACTTCACTGAATGGTGTTATATAGGTAGTTGTGTTCACCCCAAACTGGCAAGTTTTGCATTTATGGAAACCCTTTCTCTGGGATAGCCATGTGCCAGTTGGTAGATTGCCTACATCATTCTGTACCAGTGAGTCTTTCATTGAGGGTGCCCTACTAAATGTGATGGAGGCTTGTCTGGGTAACAAGTGACCTATGATAGGATCTCCTAGCAGGAGTGGCCAGTTTCTTTTCATGATTTTTTTATGCTTTTGTGCTGTTTGTTGTAGCCGAAAATCATTCTGAAGTTTGAATCTTCTTTCGGTTTGAGGAGAGTTTCCCTAGGTATAGCTGCACTTTTCTTCATAGCTGCATCAACACATGCCTGTGTGTAACCTCTTGCTAGAAATCTGGATCTGCTGTCTGCCTGTGCTTTTTTTTAACTCATCTTGGCAACTGCAAATCCTCCTTAGTCTAAGCATCTCCCCGTAGGGGATGCTATAGAAAAGGTGCGGTGGGTGGGAGCTGGTCGTATGTAAGACAGAGTTCCCTGCCGTGGGTTTTCTATGCAGAGTGGTCTCTATCTTATTATCTTTGATATATATCTCAACATCTAGGAAGGTAACTCTTTCTGAACTGATGGTGGATGTGAAATGAAGGTTTAGACTGTTGTTGTTGAGGTCATCTACACATATTTGTGCAGCCCTGCTCGATCCTTGCCCAACAACAAAAAGGTCATCTATAAATCTGTACCAACATTTCACATTGTTTTTCAATGTTGTTTGATGTTGCTTGTGGAGGACTAGCTCCTCCCATCACCCCTTATGCAAACAAGCATAGCTGGGGGAGAAGCTGGCCCCCATAGCCACCACCCGTTGTTGTTGGTAGGGGGCATTTTGGAAAAGAAAGATATTGTTTTTCAAACAAAATTCAACCATGCTGATGATCATTTTACTATGCTGTTCTTGTTCTGGTGCTCTTTTTGCAAGATAATGACTCCTGATGGTTGATTGACGTATAGAGCGATGTCACGTCCAAAGTGATTAACAAATAGTCCTCTTTCCACTCCATGTTGTGTATCTTGGATAGAAAGTCCCCCGTTTCCCTGATATGAGGGTAGTTTTTGGACATGTTCCTTAAGGTAATAGTCTGCATATTGCGATGTTGCTTCTAGCAGACTATTACAAGCTGAAATTATTGGTCTACCCGGAGGCTTGAGGGGGTCCCTATGTACTTTTTGAATAAAGTATAAGATGGGGATGACAGGGTGATCATTGCGCAAAAATTTGTATTCCTGTGATGTGATCAATCCTGCGCTTTTCCACACTATTAGTTTGGTATATTAGTTGTTATACATCGTCCTGATTGGTGTTTGGTCACAGCGAAGGTAACATTCCCTGTGCTTCAATTGATTGTTGGCCTCTTCGATTCATGCTTTTTTACTCCAAATGACCAGGTTGCCCCCTTTGTCTGAGTTTCTGATAACTATTTCTTTGTCGGACTTAAGTTTCTTGATCAATAGATGGTATTGTAGTTCTTTCTTGTTTGTTTTCCTTCTGTTGATTTTGCTGACCGTTAAATTTAGTTTTTTAATATCTGATATCACGTGTTCCTGGAAGATGTCAATAGCATCCCTGGTTGTAATGGGATTGAAGGTTGACCGTGGTTTGAACGGGGTTATTTCAATGGGTAAGGCTGCCTGTTCAATGGATGTAGTTTCTTTTGCCAATTCCATTAGGTTATTTAGTATTGGCTCATCAGAAGGCGTGAGGTCAAATGGAGGTGACATTTTTGTGGGTTTGGCTGCTTTTTCTATTGGCTCAATATTTATTTTATCCATTTGGCGGAAATGTTTCTTCAATTTAAGTTTTCTCACGCTCTTATAGATATTCACTCTAGTTTCTGCATAGTTGAAGCAAGATTGAGGGCAATAAGAGAGTCCGAGGGATAGAAGCTGCTTTTCCGCTTCATTTAGTTTAATGTCAGTCAGATTTATGATCGTTTGGCTGTTGAAATGTTCTGCATTAATTACCGCCTCCATTTCCTTTTTGGTTTTTGTGTTGTTCTTTTGGATTCTCCACTGTTTAGATTTTCGTCTCTCTCTTTGTTTGGTAGTTTTTCCCGAGGCGGTCTGTTTGTTTGATTTCTGGGGCGCAGTGTCTGTCTTCTTTCCCAGACTAAAAAGTCCACCTCCTCTGATAGTGAAATTTTCTTCGGTATCTGTCTCAATGACTGACTGCGTGCTTCGGTTTCAGCTTCACTTTCAAGGGCGGAGCTAAGGTTTGAATTCGAGGTGGTCCCGATTTCTGCACCAGCCCCTGATGTGTCTGTTGCTGTGGTCTGCTTGATGTTGTATTTGGATGCTTTTAATGAGTTATACTTTTTGGCGAAGGTGAAAATGCACGCTGGCTCTAATTGGCACCCAACAGTTCCAACCAGGAACTGTTGGCAGCCATCTTGTGCCTAGCATCAAGAGAAAATACATGCAGTATCCACACAAAGAGCCGCGTTTTTGGCTTATTTAATAGGCGGTGCTACACCACATTCGGTAAAAAGGTAGCCCTTGGTTCAGAAAGAGCCCCGTTTGTTAAATGGTGTAAATCCGTTCAGTAGTTCCTGAGAAGTTTTTCAAAAAGGGGTCGAAAAAATGCATTTCCCATAGGAAACTTTAGACACAGCAACAGCTGGAACTGCTGAACGGAATTACACCAAATTTGGAAAAAAGGTAGTGCTTGCTTCAGAAAGCATCCTTTTTTTTAAATGGTGTAAATCCGTTCATTACCTACTGGCGGTCGTCAGTAGGTAGTTATAGTTATAACCTAGTTTCCATAGGAAACTCATTTTTTGTTTTCCCAATAACTTTGGCGCCGGTTGACGAATCTTCGCGAAGTTTTTAAAACTTATGGCCCGCTCCGGTCAGCTCCAATATTGAAAGTTTTGGCGTGATTCGCCAAGTGGGGGCCGAGCAAACATGTTTTATCCATGTCATTTTCCATAGGAAACTTTAGACACGGTTACAGCCCAAATTGCTGAACGGAATTACACCAAATTTGGCAAAAAGGTAGCCCTTTGCTCAGAAAGAGCCCTTTTTGTTAAATGGTGTAATTCCGTTCAGTAGTTCCTGAGAAATTTTAAAAAAAGTGGTCGAAAAATGCATTTCCCATAGGAAACTTTAAACATGGCTACAGCTGGAACTGCTGAACGGAATTACACCAAATTTGGCAAAAAGGTAGTGCTTGCTTCAGAAAGCATCCTTTTTTTAAATGGTGTAAATCTGTTCAGCAGTTCCAGCTGCAGCCATGTCAAAATTTTCCTATGGGAAATGCATTTTTTGACCACTTTTTTTTAGATGTCATCAGTGATGTCACTAACCATGTAATGAATGATGTAATATGTGACGTCATCAGCAGTGCATTGCGGGGGCACGAGTTATATTTAGCTCAACTAACTATAACAGGGGAATTTCTATGGTTTTCTATGAGTGAAATGTCCAACTAACTATAACCCTGAAACCTATGGTTTTTTCAGTGAAAAAATAAATATATATATATATATATATATATATTTATAACGAACCCGCCGATGACAGACAATGAGTGGCATATGATTAAGACGAGTGCAGTCGAAACGCGTAATGCCTGTTTTGTCATGAATTAAAGCAATTTGAACCAGCGCTGTTGGTGTGGCCTGTACTACGCTGTTTGAAGAAGCGTGTGTTGTCTAATGGAATACGTAAAGGTATCTGACACACCTTAAACAGGCCCCGACCCGAGAGGTAGTGGCCCTCCCTTGTCAGGTTTTTGGTGCAAGCTAAACGCTTTTTTGGAGGGCCCTCCGGCTGTGACATCGACGTGATTGAAGTTTCAATGGAAGGGCCGCGCTGAGAGGCCCACCGTAACTGAAAGAATGATCCTTCGAAACAGCCAGGGTCTGCATCCAGAACTTTTTCTGAGCACTTCGCGTTCAAACGGAATTTGCCTGATAGGCTGATTACGAGCTTACAAAGAACTTGGTGGTAGCGAGACTCACCTGATGCACTGTGACCGAGGTATGGAACTTTTCCTGTAAAGCAAATATTTCCACCAGGCACACAGTGAAGCAAGTGGAAGTGTTGCCAAGATCGACATTGAACTTTATAAATTAAATGAGGAGGCAGTCATGCAGAATTATGGGAAATGCAGTCCCGTCATTTTTACAAAGAGTTGTGTAATATTCTGAACGAAGGAAAACGTTTATTGGACACCACTTGGGGGTTAAGGTTCAACCATATATGAAAGATCAGTACTACCTTCGTTTCAGAAAAAGAAGAAGGAAAAGATGTGTTATAAACTGTATGATTATTGAAAATCGGACTGCCTCTTTAAAAGCTTTAATTGGACAGCTGTCCGCTTTCAATGTCTATAAAGTTACGTTTTTTTTAAAGAGCAAAACGAACCCGCCGATGACAGACAATGAGTGGCATATGATTAAGACGAGTGCAGTCGAAACGCGTAATGCCTGTTTTGTCATGAATTAAAGCAATTTGAACCAGCGCTGTTGGTGTGGCCTGTACTACGCTGTTTGAAGAAGCGTGTGTTGTCTAATGGAATACGTAAAGGTGTCTGACACACCTTAAACAGGCCCCGACCCGAGAGGTAGTGGCCCTCCCTTGTCAGGTTTTTGGTGCAAGCTAAACGCTTTTTTGGAGGGCCCTCCGGCTGTGACATCGACGTGATTGAAGTTTCAATGGAAGGGCTGCGCTGAGAGGCCCACCGTAACTGAAAGAATGATCCTTCGAAACAGCCAGGGTCTGCATCCAGAACTTTTTCTGAGCACTTCGCGTTCAAACGGAATTTGCCTGATAGGCTGATTACGAGCTTACAAAGAACTTGGTGGTAGCGAGACTCACCTGATGCACTGTGACCGAGGTATGGAACTTTTCCTGTAAAGCAAATATTTGCACCAGGCACACAGTGAAGCAAGTGGAAGTGTTGCCAAGATCGACATTGAACTTTATAAATTAAATGAGGAGGCAGTCATGCAGAATTATGGGAAATGCAGTCCCGTCATTTTTACAAAGAGTTGTGTAATATTCTGAACGAAGGAAAACGTTTATTGGACACCACTTGGGGGTTAAGGTTGAACCATATATGAAAGATCAGTACTACCTTCGTTTCAGAAAAAGAAGAAGGAAAAGATGTGTTATAAACTGTATGATTATTGAAAATCGGACTGCCTCTTTAAAAGCTTTAATTGGACAGCTGTCCGCTTTCAATGTCTATAAAGTTACGTTTTTTTTAAAGAGCAAAACGAACCCGCCGATGACAGACAATGAGTGGCATATGATTAAGACGAGTGCAGTCGAAACGCGTAATGCCTGTTTTGTCATGAATTAAAGCAATTTGAACCAGCGCTGTTGGTGTGGCCTGTACTATGCTGTTTGAAGAAGCGTGTGTTGTCTAATGGAATATATATATATATATATATATATATATATATATATATATATATTACCTACTGGCGGTCGCCAGTAGGTAGTTATAGTTAGGACCACGTTTCCATAGGAAAACCTCAACATTCTATTTTGAATAACTTTGGCGCCGGTCGACGAATCCTCGCGAATTTCTCAAAATAGGTGGGGCGCTACGCTCCGCTCCTACCCTGAAAGTCTCGGGGGGATCCGTCAAGCGGGGGCTGAGATAAAAGGGGGGTCCCAAAACGCGTTTTTCCCATGCATTTTTCCATAGGACCTTTAGAACGAGCTACAGCCCGAACGGCTGAACAGAATTACTCAAAATTTGGCAGAGAGGTAGTCCCTAGGTCAAGGAAGTGCCTTTTGTAGGTTTGGTGTAAATCTGTTCAGTAGATTCTGAGAAAATAGCCTTTAAATCAATATATATATCTGAGCCCGCTTACCGTACGCTTACCGTACGCTTACGGTAAGCGTACGGTGGCGTGCGCGAGCGCGATTCTGATTGGCTCTTAGATCTTAGTAAACATTCGAATCGGTCGAAACCAGGAAGCGGCGGCCGCCATTTTGTGTATTTCACTCTGAAAAAAAAGAGTGAATACAAGGAAAGGGGGCAATGAGGAGAGTTACAGACCCCCTAACATTTGTAAGGGGGTCAAAGAAGGACAGAAAAGTACAAAAAAAACATTTATTGATTTTAAAAAAAATCACGGGGTACGCGTACGGTAAGCTTACGGTAAGCGTACGGTAAAAAAATAAAAATAAATAAATGAAAAGCAGATTTAAGAGTTTAGAAATTAGGGAGCTCTAAAAAGAGCTGTTGTGTTTATGAAGTCATTTTTTTAGTGGTACCTACAAGTAAGTACCGATGCAGAGTCTAAGGTTCAAGAGGAAGACTCTGTTCCCTTCATCATTGAAGTGCACACCATCTCCTCTATAAATGTCTTGCATGTCATAACGCAAGTTGTTGTGGTAAATGGCACCCATACCATAGTCACGGAGGAAAGCAGAAACAGATTTGTTGACGTGCTTTCTTGCTTTGTCAATCTGTGGACAGAAATGATTGGACCAGTTCCATTTTTGCCTTTGGCATATGTTGGAAAACACAAAGGCAGTTTTAGGGAAAAGTGTAAACAGTTGTGCAAAGGTGTCCTTCATAAGCATTTCCAGACCTACCCCAGTCAAAGTGCCTAGGTCATTGCCACCACAGTGCACTATTATGAGGTCAGGGTGTTGGATTTGAATGAAGGATTTCACCAATGGCATCAATTGGTGCCACTTTAACCCTCTCTGACCAATCCATTTAATGTCTACATTTGGCAAAGCAAGGTCTCTCACCATACCTGTTTTCTCTGCAAACTTTTCACTCCAGAAGACATAGCTGTGCCCTACAATCCACACTGTGAACATCTTCAAAGGAGAACTGGATGCACTCAGGAGGTGTCTTTCAGTAGAATGGCAATATGAAAAGAAAGACAGTTTGGAAATGGAGGCATACATATTTTTTTCAAAACAAAAAGAACTGATTGGCTGTTTCATACCATTCTAGAATAAAAACTAGGCTGTATGTGTAAATTAATAGAAGCATGTTTTATATTGGTAAAAAAAAATGTGTAACCAAAGAACAGTACTATGGATTTGCTGTTAGGTTTGAAAAGTCAAGCACTCTTGCTCTGTGGAATTGAAACATTGTTTGGCGAACTTCTGACCTAACTCAACACAGCAGTGTTCCATGAGCTGTTGCTATGGTAGCAGGCAGAAGTCAAGTTGGGGGAAGGGTACTAGGCAGAAGTCAAGTTGGGGGAAGGGTACTTTTGGAAAAGGGTTGGTTTTCAACCAATAGAAATGTGTGATTACATTTGAAAAAAAGGGGGAAGCACTGAGATTTGAAACTTACAAGTATATGTGTGGAAAAATAGAGGGAAAGTTTGCCATTATCTGGTTCTGCTGAGAGGAGAGAGGTGAACACAACAGAGATCCTGGCTCTGATAATCTGCTGTTTGAGTGTCACATTTCTTTCACAACTAACTAATTTTAAAGGTGAGTTTACAGTTTGAGAGGGGATGTATGTGGTAACTTAAGAAATGAATAATAGAAATGGAAATTGTTTTTGTTGTAGTTACACATGGTGGTTTCATAATGTGTCAGTCTGTAAAAGTGATTTTCACTTGCCCCGAAAAAAAAAAGAGCAGTAAGTGTGCTTTCAAATTGGCAAAGAAATTTCGTTTTGGGACTAATGTGAAAACATGACTCTGTGTGCAGAGAGGAATTATAGGCAGAAATTTATTGCGTCTTGCTCTGGTGATTTCACAGTTGCATTAGATGGAAAGGGGGAGCGAATTTTTGGGGGAAGAAGCAGAGTCTTAGCACACACCCATGTGCTTGCCATGTATAGTCATGCACAGTATTTACAAGCGAGTGGGGTTTTCAGGTTTCAGTCTGTAATGCAAATACATTCAGCATCACTAAGGCTGGTTGCCCTTGCTGTAGTGTAGCAGTCTGGACATGGGCTTTTTAAAAAATCTGAAAAGTGGTTTCATAATGTGACAGTTTGTAAAAGTGATTTTCACTTGCCCAAAAAAAAGAGCAGTTAGTGTGCATTCAAATTGGCATAGAAATTTCGTTTTGTGACTATTGTGAAAAGAAATGTAGTAATATATTTAAATACAATAAAGGAATTGTTACAGAGAATCGGTGAGATCTGTACAAATAAAACTTTAGAATTTTATTGGATTACCATTGGAAATTTAATCAAAAAAGAATTTTAAAATTACTATTTGGTCTAAAGGAAATGAAATCAGATGTATTTTGGAGTTATTTGAGATATAATATTGTGATTATACTTCTGAAACAAACATATCAGACGGTATTTTAAAGAAATAAGTATTGGTATTAGATGATATTTTTTTAGAATATTATGCATTTCTATAATGTTAAGTTTAAGTAAAAAAAGAATCAGGGCTTTTTTAATACAATCTTTGTGATTGTTATTTTTTTTTGCCCGCTGTAAAATGATGAATGCAATTGCTTTCACAATTTATAGTGAAATGCAATATATTCTGAAAACAGCAAAAATAAGGCAAAAATATTTTATGGAAAAAAATGTAAATATGTGTACTGTATTATAAAATGTTTTAAAAATATTAATACTTTTTTCTTTTTTTCCAGATAGATATAGAAAATTTTCGAAAACTACAAACATTTTTAAAACTATTTTTAAAAAAAACAAATGAATAAATATTTTTTCAGTGAGTATGGTAAGTCAATAATAATAATTGTAGTCTCTCAAGGACCTTGTAATGTGTTTATTGATTTTTAGTGTTTTTTTTAAAAAAAAAAAAAAAAAGTACGCGCACCGTACGCGTACGGTAAAAAAAAATAAAAAAAAGTTTTTAAAAACATATGTAAAAAAAAGATGAAAGATAAGGTTGGCTCTTAAAAGAACCGTTGTGTTCATGCAGGGACAGAGGAAAGGAAGCATGGGAAAATTATTCAAAGCGACAAATGTGTTGATCTATTTTGTTGTTCACTAGGGAAACACTGGTCTCCCTATAGCAAATTAGATCTTGACAAAATGTGCATCGAATATCAACCTTCCGAAATCGAGGGTTGATTTCCAGAGGGCCAGCAAAAGGAGATTCTCCCCCCACAGATGAAGGGCTCACCTGACCTGCAGAAGAAGGAGTCAGCCCTGCAGATGATGGTTCCGGATGAGCTGCTGTGGATGTACTGGCTTGTCTTTCTGAAGAGTTACCTCCAAAAAGATGACCATGTGTCCTTCTGTGTACATCCTGGAGGTGTCTCTTCATGGTGTGATTCCCAAAGGAATACTTCCTGTTAGGATTACCTCTAGAAAGTACACGCTTACACAGCTTACAAGTCACTAAGGGTGCATTTACCTTTTGCTGGCCTTCAGGAAAAGTAAAATAATCCCATACATAAGAGGGCTTTTGTTTCCTCGATCTCTGCCTCAAGACAGTGCTGCTAGTGCTAGCCTCACTCTCAGAAGAGCTCTGCTGTTCTGCCATCGTATCCCAAAGACAAACCAGCTCCTTCTCCCAAGGGATCACAAGCAGAAATGAGGGGAATGGGTGTGGTGTAGGAGAGTTCTAGAACTGAAAGTAGTTTCAACCAATCAAAAGTTGTGTTTCATGATCACATGACCTACCGTACGCTTACGGTACGCTTACGGTACGCTTACGGCAAAAGTGCGCATGCGCGTAAAAAAGACACGCGCTTGCGCGCATGCGCATAACAGTCACTCCCGGCACTTCCGCGTAACGTGCGCGTGTAGCGTACACGCGTACGCGTCCCACGCGGAGTACGCGCGGCTACGCAAATTGCGTAACTATACGCAAGCAGCGTAGGAAAATTACGGACGTTGCGTAAACCGTACGCTTACCGTGAGCTTACGGTACGCGTACTAAAAAATTTTTTAAAAAAATAGAAAAAAAGTACTGCAAATACATTTTACATGTTTATTTTAAAAAATATATAAAAAAAAACATATTTAAGAATTTTAAAAATTTAATCATAGTCTTTATAAAAGGTAAGAAAATTAAAATAAAAATATGTTAGAAAAAATAGAAGAAAAAAAAAAATTAGCATTTAAAAAACCTTGCAAATTCACTGAAAAAACCATGGGTTTCACACACGTTATAGTTAGGAATTAGCATTTAAAAAACCTTGCAAATTCACTGAAAAAACCATGGGTTTCACACACGTTATAGTTAGGAATTAGCATTTAAAAAACCTTAGAAATTCAGTGAAAAAACCAAAGGTTTCACACACGTTATAGTTAGGAATTAGCATTTAAAAAACCTTAGAAATTCAGTGAAAAAACCATAGGTTTCACACATGTTATAGTTAGCTGGACATTTTACTCGTAAAAAACCAATGAAATTCCCCCGTTATAGTTAGTTCAGCTAACTATAACTCGCGCGCCCGCAATGAACTGCTGATGACGTCACATATTACATCACTCATGACATGGTCAGTGACATCACTCATGACATCACTGATGACATCTCAAATGACATCACTGATGACCTCACTGATGACATCATCCTTGTGATAGAGTGGCAGACCTCCTCTTCCCCTAATAAAACCTTTGATACACACATTCAAAAATAGAGACTAAAATTTACAAAACAATGGACATACCAATAACAGTTACAACAACCTCTTCAGTAATTCTAAGATCCACATACACATCCACTCATTCACCAACAGTCCAATACAGTCACTCATACATGTACTCACTTATCATATGTACTCATACACCTATACATCCTGTAACACAATGCCACTCATCCATAGAGGTACTCACACACATAGTCACTCATGCTAATAAAGAATCAAACATACATTTACTTGCATATACAGTTATACACACACCACCACACTTACTTCTACGGAAACTTACACATACTTAGTCTTTTAAACAATCACTTATGGAAATACATACTTATTCATACAGGAACTCTTTCAATCTCTCACTCTCACATATACTCACATATATAAACCAATAGTCACATATACTAGTTTTAAACATATGTAGTTACTCATAAAGACACTATTGAGACAGTCATTCACTCACTAACACACCCATACACACACTCATCCACCCATGCAGTCCTGCACACATGCTCTGTTCAACACATACAAACAGTGAGTCACTCATTCATGCACCTATGCACTACGTCATACCCCCCACCGAACCATGCAGACACTCAGACTGATACTCAAAAAACCAACTAATAACCTATATAGACACCCATGTAGCTACTCACCAACCCATGCAGCCACTTATACACAAAGTGAAAAAATGATACAGATATTTATATATTTAAACATTACTCACTAAGCCATGTATTCACTATGATACACTTAATCAGTCAGTTACATAATCAATTTTTCAAAAAGAAATCATCCATTTAGACAGTAATATACCCATTTATTCTTCCATCAACCTTGAGATATACATATATAAAACATATTTAATTTTCAGAAAAACACACATTCACTGGATGATGTCATCAGTGAGGTCATCAGTGATGTCATTTGAGATGTCATCAGTGATGTCATGAGTGATGTCACTGACCATGTCATGAGTGATGTAATATGTGACGTCATCAGCAGTTCATTGCGGGCGCGCGAGTTATAGTTAGCTGAACTAACTATAACGGGGGAATTTCATTGGTTTTTTACGAGTAAAATGTCCAGCTAACTATAACATGTGTGAAACCTATGGTTTTTTCACTGAATTTCTAAGGTTTTTTAAATGCTAATTCCTAACTATAACGTGTGTGAAACCTTTGGTTTTTTCACTGATATATATATATATATATATATATATATATCATGGCTCCTGCTTGAATACTGATGCGAGTTGCACTCGAACACTGACAGCGGGCCTCAAGCGTAGCCCACATCACAGGTATGAAGGCTTTCTCCTCCCAATATGCTTTCACAGTTCTCCACCATAACGCGACGCGTTTCGAATTTACCATTCTTCTTCACAGGCTGGAGGTTGAATGAAAACACGCGAGACCCTTCACTGTTGTCCCGCATTTCTTTTATTGCACGCCCTCTATGGGCTACTTTGAATGAGATACGCATTGGATGCTGGTACATGCAGCGTGGGACCCCTGAATTAAAATTGCGTGAATGTTCTGCTGCTTGTATTGAAAGCTCACGATTGAGCCTCGGTCGGTTAAAGCATCCTTAATCCTCTGCCAACCTCCACATGCGGAGACTGCTGAATGCTTGCCCGGTGGCCCCCAGGTTGTCTGGGTGGTGCAACCTTGGCGGTCAGAACACCGCCTAGAGATCATGGCTCCTGCTTGAATACTGATACGAGGTGCACTTGAACACTGACAGCGGGCCTCAAGCGTAGCCCACATCACAGGTATGAAGGCTTTCTCCTACCGATATGCTTTCACAGTTCTCCACCATAACGCCGACATGTTTCGAATTTACCATTCTTC